>NW_020185334.1:3250781-3496035 GCF_003031525.2 Neophocaena asiaeorientalis asiaeorientalis | reverse complement strand
TTTTTTTGCGGTACGTGGGCCTCTCACTGTTGTGTCCTCTCCCGTTGCGGAGCACAGGCTCCGGACGCGCGGGCCCAGCCGCTCCGCGGCATGTGGGATCCTCCCGGACCGGGGCACGAACCCGTGTTCCCTGCATCGGCAGGCGGACTCTCAACCACTGCGCCACCAGGGAAGCCCCCTGCACGTGATTTTTACACAGGAGACAACTCAGTCCCAATTTGGTCCAAAAGAAATTCAGATTTCTGTACTTTTCAAGAATCTATTGTCAGGAAAGAAAACATTTTCTTCTATTCTCTTAAGGTCTCTGGCTGGGTCTGAAAATTAAAGTGGCAAGAACAGATGAACAGGAGTGAAGCATACAAGCTCATTTACTGTCAGTTTTATGTGATGTGGGAGGCTTCGTAAGGAAATGAAGACCCAGAGAAACAGTTGAACCTGCATATTTTTATGCTGTTTGATGAATAGTGGACAGTCAGGACAAATATGATAGGTCGAGGAGTGTGACGGAAGTGGAGTAAACTGCAGGAGACTTGGCAAGGCCTGTTTGTTCAGCATCTGCTCTGTGTCCCTTTGTCTTCAGAGATGAAGATGCTCCTTGCCTCCAGGTATACGGAGGGCACCCCTTACAGGAAGGTTTTATGATCTGGTTCAGGAGAGAAGAGGAGAGGGAAGGTCAGAATGTCCTTCCTGCTTCTGCTGTTTTCTCAAACTCCTTCAGCTAAAAATATTCCAGAGGCTAAGATGCCATAGTTCAGGGTAGCACGTCCTGGACCCCATAACTAGCCAGCTCATTTTCTGTGCCTTTGCTAAAGTAGAATAATTTTGCTCCATGACTTGGTAAAAAAGAGCAGGAATTGGTGACAACTCCCTCCTAATCTTTAATTTGTTTTATTTATTTATTTTTGGCAAAGCAGAAATTCCCACAGGTGTTGAATGCTCATGAGGTGTCAAGAAGTGCTGACAGGAATGGTATGTAGTGAGAAGAGTTCACATCTAACTTCTGGGCAAACTTTCTTAAAAAAAATAAAAAATAAAAAAGCCTTCCCGTGCCACGTGCATAGGAAATAAGGAAGAGAAGGCTCTTGGATAGAACCTGAATGTTGGTCCCTGTCTCTTGCTCTCATGTGTCTCTCCTCTACCTTCCCTGACCTCTTTTCCATGTTTCTCTCCATAGCTTGGAATGTTGTCCACCCTCCTATTTAAAAACCTATGTTCCTCAGCTCCCACAGTAAGCAGATAAGGTGGGGCAGGGGGGTGTCCCGGAGAAAGAGAACCAGGCAGGGCTTTCTTGACAGAAGAGAAGCCATCTTAGGCCTAAGACCTTCTGTGATCTAAGCCTGGCCACAGTGCTTGCCTTTGAACAGGTCTCAGTAATTAATGATCTTAAGGGAATGAAAGAATGCAGAAACATTGCCTGTAGTCAGGCTAGAGAAGTAAAAACAGCAAAGAGAATACATCAGTGGTAAAGACTCCCAGTTCTGTTTCAGTGGTAAAGATTAGCCTGAAGCCTCAACCACCAGATCAACTGGAACCTAAAAGATGATGATGTTGACCTTTGCTGACCCTCGTGACTTCAGTCGTTACCGGGTTGGCGTGCATTGTGTCAAATGGCTTCACCCGAAGTCAATGGAAGACCCAGGCCAGCAATCTCGGGCCTCGTGAGAGCAAGCAAAGAATTGCAGACTACCACTTCGGGCTTAAGTGCAAAGCAAAGTTTATTTAAAGCATAGTTACACTCTTAGAGAGCGTGCGCAGGCTGTCTTTCTGCAAAGTGAAACCAGCATTCCTGTACAGGCTTAAAGGTGTATAAGGAGCGTTCTGCGGGGAGGCGGGGTGCAATCGTGGGTGAGTGACCGGGGATCATTATTTGGTTGACAGTCCCCAGCTATGTAACAAGTTCACTATGGCACATGGTCTCACCCTGATTCGCTAAGAAACGCCCACCTGGGCGGGTTTACCATAGGTTTTACCCCTGTCTGGGCTGGGTATGCACAGCCCTGGGACGTTCCCGAGTGTTACGCTGCCCCTCTTTATCAGGATAAACTGCCCACCACACGACCATAGTTTCACCCGTTTTGGGTGGGGTCAGGGGAGTGTCCCCAGGTGGTTGGGGTATAATGTGACTACTCCCCTCTTGTCTTTCACCACAGTCACCCCCTTGCTGCTAATGTCAGACTAACTACCTAACACAATCAACTAAACCTTGGATTCTGTGAACCACCCAAGCCCCACCATGAATAAGCATGTACCCTTAGCTTAAAATGTCCCCAGTTTTGCTGTTTGGGGAGACACTGCTTTGGGAAAGATGCCGGTGTTCTCCTTACTTGCTGCAAGAAATAAATCCTTCCTTCTCCAAATTTTGGCTTGGCTGTGTCTTTTGGCTCAACCCCCCTCAAGAGGTGAACCCAGTTTTTTGAATAACACCATTACCAAGCTCTCTGCTTTAGCAGGTTTCCAAATCAATGAGATAGAATATGAAAAGTGACTGACTGACTGAATGAATGGATGAATGAGTGAGTGGGTAAAATGGGCTCCACTCTCTCTGCAGCCAATTCTCACCACATAAAAATAATAAAGAAAATTCCATTTACCCACAGTGTGGTGGTCTTCCCAGCTCAGTTTAGGTCCAGGCTTCTCGCAGGATTATGGGAAACAGGATCATGTTGAAACCGTGCACCTCAGATTGGGACTTGAACCAACGTGCTGGGATTCAAACTCAGCCTAAACCCAGGTTGGGACTCAAACCCACAGTCTTTTAATTAGAATCACTCACCTGGTGTCTGGACTTACTGAGGCTCAGGTTCTTTGTGTCTCAGTGCAGAAGGAATTCAGTGAGAGGCAAAGTGGTAGGCAAGAAGTAGATGTATTAATATAGGACGCTTGTGAGAGATGGAAGCGGGCAGGCAAGGAGGCTCTGCCCCAAGGTTTAAGTGGGCTACAATTTTATAATCAAAGGAAAGTGGGGAGGGGAAAAGACTGCCTTCTTTGAGTAGATGTCAGGCTTACATCACTAGCTCTTCCTTCGTATTGGGCAGGAGAGTCTCTGACCCTATGAGGTCAAACTAGGACTGTCATAGCACTTATTCAAATCAGCAGAAGGGTGGTAACATTTTTCTTTCATCTAATGACCTGGGGCATATCTTGTGCTTTTATTTATAGCTTTATAGTTAAGCAAGGCTGCTTCATTCCACAATGTACTGATAGCTTTCTTGAGCGATCATTAACTTACAGTGGTCTCCCAAAGTTTCCTAGGTTTCCCTCTCTATCTATAATCCCCTACTGGGACCTCTACAACTACCTGTATAACTAACTATCCTATTCTATCCCTATCAATGTCATTCAATAGGCTGGTGAATTTTCAGATTATTGGAATCCCTGTCTCCCTGTGCACCGTCTCCCGCCTGCACCAGACTATGGGAGAGAAGTAATTTTACAGCAGTGTGATCCAAAAGAAGAAAAGTGTGAGCTACATATTTGATTTTACATTTTCTAGTGGCCACTTTTAAACAAAGGAAAGATTAACAGTGTGTTATTTGTTGAATTATGTCCACTCCGAAAAAAGTATGTTGGAGTCTTAATCCCCAGTACCTCAGAATGTGACATTATTTGGAGATAGGGCATTTACTGAAGTTATCAAGTTAAAATGAGGTCGTTAACATGAGCCCTAATGCAGTATTACTGTTGGCCTTATAATGAAGAAATTTGGACACAGACAGACATGCATAGAAGGAAGAGGATGTGACACAGACAGCCATGCATAGAAGGAAGAGGATGTGAAGAAACTCAGGGAAAAGATGGCCGTCTGCAAGCCAAGGAGAGACAGACCTTTCCCTCCTAGCCTCTGAAGGAACCAATCCTGCTGAAACCTTGATCTTGTACTTCTAGCAAGAAGAACTAGAGGCAATCCAAGAACTAGAGGCAATCCAAGAACTAGAGGCAATCCAGCTGCTCAGTTTGTGGTCCTTTGTGAATGGCAGGCCTAGCAAACTCACATGCAGTGAAAAGATTTTCTTAATAACATATTTTAGTCAACACTGTATATCAAAAATATTATCATTTCACGTGTAATCAACATAAAAACATTTTACGTTCTTCCAAATCCAGTGCATACCTGACAAAACACATCTCAGTTTGGATTCACCCATTTCAAGTGCCCAGGAACCACGTGTGGCTCGTGGGTCCCGCAGTGTGCACTACTGTGAGCTGAGCCTTGTCCTGATGGTGGGCCCTGTGCCCCATCCCCCCCAAGGTGAGTAGGAGGTGGGAGCAGACCCATCACTCCAGGGTGTTGTCCTTGGGAGACAAGTAGGATTGGGGGGTTTTAACTTCATGCCTGAGGATATTACCAAACTCAAGTTCAGCTGCTCGCCACTCGAAAGCCAATACTCAAGAGATGGGTGCTAGTAGGCACAGAGAGTTTGCTTTATTCAGGAGTCTGGCAACCTGGGGAGAAGGCAGACTCATGTCCAAAAACCAACTTCAAAGATTATTCTCGGCCATGAAAGCTTTTAAAGGGAGAATAGTTTGGGGAAGGAGTCAGAGTCTTTGTTATCTTCCACTGTGTACAGACTTTCTTCTAATTGGTTCGTGGTGTTCTGGGAATCTTGGACCTTAGTTCCCGCAGAAGAATTCAGAGGTATTTTGTTATGTATATTCCTTGAGGAGGAACCAGGACCTTGCCCCAGGGCTGCACTATTATTTCTTGACTGCTCGTCCTTTCTTTCTGCATCCCCTCCCTTCCCTGAGAAGCAACTGTTTGAATTTACATTTTGGAACTCAGGGAAGGTCAAGGAGGCTGAATGAAGCCTATTTCCTACAAACAAGAAATGAAGGATTTGTACCTGGGAGGGCCCCACAGGGTTCTGCTTCGTTTCAAGGATGGTAAACTAAAAAAAATATAAATATTCCTTTTTTTTTTCCCATTAGCATGGTTCTACTTATAAAGGGTACATGTATTTTAAAATTGGGCAGTGGGGTGCATTTCCTACTTGAGCAAATTGGCCAATTCAGTGTCAATACATTATTATTATTATTATTATTTTGCGATACGCGGGTCTCTCACTGTTGTGGCCTCTCCCGCTGTGTAGCACAGGTTCCGGACACACAGGCTCAGCGGCCGTGGCTCACAGGCCCAGCCGCTCCGCGGCATGTGGGATCTTCCCGGACCAGGGCACGAACCTGCGTCCCCTGCATCGGCAGGTGGACTCTCAACCACTGCGCCACCAGGGAAGCCCCAGTGTCAATACTTTAATCATACAAATGCAGACTGTACAAGCAATTTACCATAGAAACAGAGAAAAAGCCCACCTCCCTCCAACTAAAAATATAACAGTCTCTATATAAATATGCACAACCATATAACAAATGGTTTCTGGGGCGCAGAGCTACATTTTATCCTTTCTAAAAATGTCAGTACAATAGGTCTAGAGCACTATTGGGAAGTGTGGCTTCCTCTTTTGTGTGCCCGGCTCAGGCCTGCTGATCAGTGTCTTATCCTTGGGTCAATCCATCATCTCTCACGTGTCTATTTGTTGAATGATGCTGGTAGAAAGGAGCCAAGGGAGAAGACATTCCTAATATTTGTCACTTGCTTCCTTGCTATATCTTAAAAACAAACACTGACAAATTAATATTGATTTTGTTGATTCTGTCAAACACACTCTCCAAGAAGAATAAGCATTAGATGGGATGTGATATTGTGATTTGTAATAAGGAATATATATTTGGTTTTTGTCCTGTTTCTGTCACAGAGCTCTTAAAACCCTTAGAATTTCCTAAGTGATGAGTGTTAAGGTGTTTTTTGTTATGTTAATGAGGATGACTTTTGGACCAAACTTAAGAATAGAGACTGGTTGCCAGTGGAGCCGACCAGTTTCTAGGGATGGTTTCATCCCTAGACCTCCAGAGAAGGCAGAGGGGCTGGAGGTTGAATCAATCACCAATGGCCAATTAAGTTAATCAATCATGCCTATGTAATGAAGCCTCCATTAAAAACCCAAAAAAGGGGGGTTTGGAGAGCTTTCAAGTTGGGAGCCAGAACAGTTCCAAGTGATGGGACCCAAACTCCAGGAGATCAAAAGCTCCTGTTTGGAACTTCACTTTGTGTATCTCTTCATCTGGCTGTTGACCACATCCTTTAATAACTTTTGTTATAAACTGGTCATCTAGTGAGCAAACAGGTTTCCTGAGTTCTGTGAGGCATTCTGGCAAATTAATTGAATTTAAGGAGGGGGTCGTGGGACCCTCTGATTTATAGTCAGTTGGTCCAAAGCACAGGTAACAACCTGGACTTGTGATTGGCATCTGAAGTGAGGGGCAGTCTTGGACTAAGCCCTTCACCTGTGGAACCTGATGCTGTCGCTGGGTAGATGGCATCAGAATTGAGTTGAATGATAGGACACCCAGCTGGTTTGAGAATTTCTCGGTGGTGTAGAACCACCCCCTGGATCCCCCTAACACACACACAGGCACACTGGAATTGGTATCAAACTCCTTCTGGGACAACTGGCAAAAACTACTAATAAATAGCAGTGCTCTCCAGGTTGTAGTCTATCAGGGAAGAGAAAGATGAGTCATAAATAGCCCTGTCCTGGGCTTCCCTGGTGGCGCAGTTGTTAAGAATCCACCTGCCAATGCAGGGGACACGGGTTCGAGCCCTGGTCCGGAAGATCCCACATGCCGCGGAACAACTTAACCCGTGTGCCACAACTACTGAGCCCGTGCACCACAATTACTGAGCCTGCGTGCCACAACTACAGAAGCCCGTGCACCTAGAGCCCATGCTCTGCAACAAGAGAAGCCACTGCAATGAGAAGTCCGCACACCGCAACGAAGAGTAGCCCCTGCTTGCCACAACTAGAGAAAGCCCGTGTGCAGCAACAAACACCCAATGCAGCCATAAATAAATAGGTAAGTAAATAAATTAATTAATTTAAAAAAATTTGCCCTGACCCAACACAGCCAAAAATAAGTAAGTAAATTAATTAATTAATTTTAAAAATTTTGCCCCGTCCTCTTTCTTATGCCCCACCCTCAGTCAGTTACAGAGTCCTATGCATGCTGTTGCTGAAAGAAAGACCACCTGAATCTCTGCTTCTCCTCAGGCACCAGCACACAATCCCCGCCCACCTCAGCCCAGGCCCCACCATTCTCACCTGGATCGCACAGCGGCTTCCTCCAGACCTCCTGTTTTTGTACCCCTTTGGTTTGTACCCCTTCTAATTTGTTCTCCAAATTTCAGACAGAGGGATTTCCAAAACAGGCAGATGTGGTTAAGTCCCTCCCTAGCTCCATCCTTCAACAGTGCCTGAGATAAAAGTGTATAGACTCTATGGTCCCTCATGTCTGGCCTCTGCCTAATTCTCTGGCAGCCCTCACACTTGCCTCTTCCTGTCCTAGTCTATGTGAGTGGTTCTTAAGGCAAGCACTGGGTGGGCAGGATTCAGCATCACCTAGAAACTTATGCAAATTCCAGGGCCTACCACGCACCTACTGAATCAGAAACTCTGGCCCAGAATCCTGTGTTTTAACATGGCTTTCAGGGGATTCTGATGAAGCTCAAGTTTAAGAACTACTCTCAGGGAATTATAGTCAACATCTTGTACTAACCTATAATGGAAAAAAATGTGAAAAATAATCTATATGTATATGTATATCTATATCTCTATCTATCTATCTATATATATCTGAGTTGCTTTGCTGTATACCAGAAACTAACACATTATGAATCAACTACACTTAAAAAAAAAAAAAAGTACTACTCAGTTTTATGAACAGCTAGTACACATGTGTAGTCATATAAAATAAAAAACAAATCAGGACTTACTTAGTAATGGGAGACTTTCTTCTAAAGATTATTACTATGGGGAGAAGGACCTTTGTAACAGGGAGAACACTCTGTCCATAGATCTTCAAGCAGCCCAAGGGTTAAGCCAAAGGTCTTTTCTTTTACAGGCACACTTAGTTTTATTACACTTTGCTTTATTGGGCTTCGCAGGTAGTACGTTTTTTACAAATTGAAAGTTTGTGGCAACCCTGCATTGAGCAGCAAGTCTGTTGGTGTCATTTTTCCAACAACATCGCTTTTTCATTAAGGTCTGTACATTGTTTTTTGAGACATAATGCTATCGCACGCTAAACAGACTACAGTGTAATGTGAACATAACTTTTATATGCATTGGGAAACCAGTGCATGTAAAGCATGTGACCCTGTTTATTGAGGTATTCGCTGTCGTCAGGTGGCCTAGAACCGAACCTGCAGTATCTCCGAGGTCTGCCTGTATAGAGAAGAGTGAACACAGCTGGACAGAACCTGGAGTGGGGGGTGGAATGAAGGGGGGCTGGCATGACAAGACAGTCAATCAGAGAATGTTCTTTTCTTAGGAGGGGCTGTAAGGAGGGGCTATCTGCTGATTCAGGTTGAAGGGGGATCAAAGTTCAGGGCTCTAGGGGAAGGAAAGAATCTTAAGTGAAGTTTGGTTTCCAAGCATTTTGTTCCATTTGATCAGTGGGGACGAGAGGTTTAGCTAATCACTTATGGAGCAAAGAATGGGAATTTGGAGGGTCTGTGTCTGGCGCTGTCTAAGTGAACAAGGAGGTCATGGTGAGTTTCATCTAAGTCCGATGTGGAAGGGTGGTTCATTGCAGTAAGCCATTCTGGAAGACAAGAGAATTGGGGTTGCTTCTCTGTTTTCCAAGAGCACGGGGCTCAGGTAAATCCTGCTGGGTCCACTCTGAACTCTGGCTCTTCACCCTGGCTCTTCCAGTTACCAGGAACATTCCTGGCCAGTTCTCTTCACCTGCCCTCTCCTCCCACTCACACACCTTCATCTGGGCCTGGGGTCATCTTGCTGGATCTTCTTTCCCAGGCCAGACTCTACAGGATGTCTCTCCACTCTGTATCTCCAGCCCTGACACAGTGGAGTCTATGCATACTCAATAAATGAAGGCAAGTAGAAACGCTTCTTGGAAGATATGTCCATTTAAGAAACTCTCTTAGTATGTCAATAATAACTCCTCCAGAACTTTTTTCTTCTCTGTCTGCAGTTAGAAGGCAGTCAGAAGTTTCACATTGCCCCTGATATCTCCTCACACTCTTCCTAAAAACACCTCCACTTTACTGACCCCACCGGAGCTCTCTTTTTCCAAGCTCAGCTGCTTGGTGGATTTTTTTTTTTTAACTTTTTCTCTTGTGTTCTTCAGGGCAGGATAGAGGTATTACAGCTTTCTAATGTGCTACCAGGCTGCAGATAAAGAACTTAACAGCCCGTGGGAGAGCCAATTAGAGTCAATTATAATGTAATTGAGCTGCCTTGTATTCCTTGTCTGTATAGAACTTCTTTCTGGAAGGAAGATTGTGCTTCTCGTCACACCCTAATTGGGGCAGATCACAGCTGCAGGGATTCACAGGAGGGGCTGTGACCCTAGATCCTGGGGTAGAGTTTCACGGAGGCTCCAGTATCTTGAGAGATCAGGGCCAGAGGAGCTCAGCTCAGCTCTGTTATATTGAAAAGGCTGGGAAAGTGCTGACTTTCCTATTCCTTTCCTTTTTCTTTCTTTCTTAAGGTAAGAGAGCTACTAAATTTTTACAGAGAATTAGGATATATATGAAATACCTCACAGTCAGTCTCTGGGAAATTAGGACACCCAACCTCTTGAAAAAGGCAGAAAGGAGAGACAATGAAGGCCACACGTTAGAATATTCATTAGGGGTTGGAGGCCGATCAACTATGGGAGGATTGATTCTGTTCTTTTCCACCAACCATCCCCTGGAAATTTGTCTCTGGATCATTGGTGATGGGAGCCAGTGGTTACATCGTTTCTCCTCTCTCACTACACCCAGCTGCCATCAGTCTTGGGATGCAGCTTGTATGGGTCAGCAAAGGCTCAGTGGTCCATGACTGAGTAACCACTTTCCCTTGTGGCAGCCACCTGCATAGTGCAGCCTCCCCCTGTTGGTTCTCCCTCCTTCCCTTCCAGACTCTCCCTGTTTCTTACTCCTCTTCCCTGGCATTACATACCCTAATAAAATAATATAACATAAGCCCTTAACCTCACCTTCAGCTGTCTGATGAACTCAGGGTAAGATCAATTATGTTTGTGAAAATGGTAAAAGAGAGCAGGTTTTGATTGATTTGTGTATTTCCCCATTTTCTAGGAAATAGTTTAGTGGCCTGAGAATCCATCCATGGCAGAGGGCTTTCAGAGTGATACAGGTAAGCTACATGATGGCTCCAACTGTTATGTTGTTTGACTACCCACCAGTCCCTTTGACCAGTGACTAATCTTCTCTGTGGCCTTCTTAGCATCACTCAGTTTTCCACTCTATGCCCTGGCACAATCTCCTCCAGCACCAACCTTACTCTATCCAGAGGCTGTTTTGATTTGGGCTCCTCTAGAAGCAGATCCTGAGACCAGATTATAAGAGTAGTTTATTTGGCAGTTGATGCCAGGAAACACTGGTAGAGGATTAGGAAAGCAGAGAATTAAGAATATGAAACAAATGAGTTACCATTATGGGGAACTGGAGCTCAGTCCTGCTAGGGGGACTCTCAAGACAGTGTAGAACACATCTTAGAATTATCCCCTGGATGGACGGGTGAGACAGCCAGGGAGTTTATACACCGATTCCTATCAGTTTCTTTGGTTGAGGGCTGCTCCTGAGGCATATATGGGGGTTACTTCTCTGACACTTACAGTCTTCCCTGTGCAGTATGGAGGGATTGTGAGATCAGAGAAAGCCTAGGGCTTAGAAATCAGGTCATTACGCTTTATGATCCTAAGGCTGAGGGGGTATGGGTGGAATGCAAAGATGTACAAGGATGCTATGGAGTCCACTTACAAGACAGAAAAACGGAACTTATTCTTCTCACAGTGTCCCTGGGTTCCACGTTTGGTCTTCTCTGGGAGTTCCAGGTTTCAGTAATCATCAACTCTGGTTTCATAAGAAAATCACCTAGGAAGTTGTTTTAAAAATACTATTGCCCAGACATCTCACCAAAGAAGATAACAGATGGCAAATAAGCCTATGAAAAGATGCTGTGCATCACATGTCATCAGAGTTGCGAATTAAGACAATAATGAGATGCCACTACACACCTCTTAGAATGGCTAAAATCCAAAGCACTGACCATACCAAGGGCTAGGTGGTACAGTCAGTTTGCAAGACAGTTTGCCAGTTTCTTATATAGCTGAACATAATCTTACCACACAATCCAGCAATCAGGCTCCTTATATTTACCCAAATGAGTTGCAAACTTATGTCCACACATATGTTTATAGTAGCTTTATTGGTAATTGTCAAAACTTGGAGGCAATGGTATCCAATAGGTGAATGAATGAACAAACATACATCCAGACAATGGAATATTGTTCAGTGTTGAAAAGAAATGAACTATCACACCACAGAAAAACATGGCAGAAACTTAAATGCATACTACTAAGTGAAAGAATCCAGCCTGAAAAGGCTACATACTGTATGATTCCAATTATATGACATTCTGGAAAAGGCAAAGCTTTAGGCAACAAAAAGATCAGGAATTGCCAGGGATTTTGGGAATAGAGGAGAGAGATGAATAGGTGGAGAACAGAAGATTTTTAGGGCAGTGAAATTATTCTGTATTATAATATAATGATGGATACATGCTATTATACAGTTGATGAAACCTGTAGAACTCCACAGCACTAGAGAGTGAATCCTAATGTAAACTATGCACTTTAGCTAATAAAGTATCAATATTGGTTCATTAATTGTAACACAAGTATCCCACCATGCAAAATGTTAGTAATAGAGAAAACTGTGAGGGAGGCAAGAGAGGGTATATGGAAACTCCCGCACTTTCTGTTCAATTTTTCTATAAACCTAAAACTGCTCTAAGAAATAAATTCTAATAAATAATGATATATTATACATTATGCATATTATGTGTAATAATATGTAACAATTATATTTATCAATTATTCTACTAATGTATGTGTATATATTAATATGTGTGTATGTATATTGTATGTGTGTGTATGTGTGTGTGTGTGTGTGTATATGTATATATGTCATTGCCCATCCAAGCCCCTCCTCAGGGTCAGTAAAGTAGAATTTCCAAGGGTGAGAACCAAGCACTGGTATCTTTTACTTAATCCCCAGAAGACTCTAACGTGCAGGGAAAATGAGATAAACATACAAACCTTTCCTAGTGGTTTTTGTGCAAATGTCTTTCTCTCTGGAGGCCGTTGGTCTCTGTGTGATGCTGCTTAGGGAACAAGACAAATTAAAAATTAGCGTAGAATCTGGATTTTTTTTTTTTTTTGCCGTACGTGGGCCTCTCAATGTTGTGGCCTCTCCCGTTGCGGAGCACAGGCTCCGGACGCGCAGGCTCAGCGGCCATGGCTCACGGGCCCAGCCGCTCCGCGGCATGTGGGATCTTCCCGGACCGGGGCATGAACCTGTGTCCCCTGCACCGGCAGGCGGACTCTCAACCACTGTGCCACCAGGGAAGGGAAGGGAAGCCCCTGGAATTATTAATTGTAAGTACTCCATAAGCATGAAACACAGTTCACATATGGTTATGGTTCATTAAATATTTAGCCAATAGCCACTTATTAAGATTTGTGCTTGCAATTTCATTAAGGTAAAAATCTAGCCCTTGTCTCTTCAAAGAATGCTCCCCCATTAGTAGTGTCAACAGTTCCTGGGAGTGTGTTAGAAATGCACGTTCTTGGGCTTTACTCTAAGTCTGCTGAATCAGAAACCCCAGGGGCTGGGGCCAGGGGAAACTGGGTGTTATCATTCTCTCCAGGTGATGCTTTGGTGCTAAGGTGTGAGAACGCATTCTTCCTGAACAAAAGAAGAGAGTGTGAGGCAGTGGTTTTAAAACGCCTGCACATTACAATTCCCTGGGGAATTTAAAAAAGTGGTGATTGTTAAAAAATACTGATACCTAGGTCTCAGCCCCCCAAACAGTGATTTAATTGATCTGGGGTGTGGCCTGGGCACTGGGATTTTAAAAACTCCCCAGGTGAGTCTACTCTGCAGGCAAATTTGAGAAATGCTGGTGCGAAGGTAGTAACCAGCAAGTCCCAGATCTGGCCTCACCAGCGGGTTGATCCCCAAAACTCACCTCTGCGAAGCCCTCTCAGCAGTTTCTCCTGAGCTGAGCTGGGTTCGTCCTCCTCTGCTGCCCTGTCCTCTGACTCATTACCACCAAACACTACATGTTTGCCTCTGGTTCCTTTTTTTCCTTTCATGATCTTAAGAGATACAAAGGGCATCATCAGGAAAGTGTCAAGAACCTCCATTTATTTTATAATTCTGCCCCTAAAAGACTTTATTGTATCCTGATTATATAGTGTATATTACAGTAACTCTCTTTAAAACGGTGAGTTACTACTAATAAAAAACAAACAAGCAACACTGAAATGGTGTTAGAATCCTCTTTCTCCTCTCTCATTCCAGTAAAGGGAGGCCAACACTGAATCTTCTAAAAGCCAGAGCTATCCTTATAAAAATTTGCCTCTCTTTTTCCCTCTTCCCAAAACTGGTAAGTGTAGAGCTTTGGAGTTTCAGGCCCAGGGAGAAGATTTTACCTGGGGATTCCAAAGAGGAAGACGTAGAGGGTAATAATTCAGATGTAGAAGCTTTTAGGAGGCTGACTTGAAAAGAAGAGATGATTTCCGGGAGGTGATAAGGTGAGGGTACATCTCTGGGTCTAAGATAAAGAATGGAGTCTTCAGGGTTTTCTGTGACTGGCAGAGACCTAGACTGGCTTTACTCCGTTCCCTAGACAGAGGAATTGCCACTATGGGTGATAAAGATGGCTGAAAATAAGCACCATGGCCTTGAGAGCATTGGAGGGGAATTCTGTGAGCATGTCTGCCGTCAGGGAAGTACGCGCTGTGTGGCGTTCCCCTGAGTCTATTAGTTATCTATTTCTGTGTAACAGATTGCCACAAGCTTAGCGGCTTATAGCAGCACACACTTACGATCTCACAGTTCCTGTGGGGTAGGAGTCCAGTCACAGCTTAGCTGGACCTTCTGCTTGGAGTCTCACAAGTCTATGATCAAGGTGTTGCCTGGGCTTGTTCCTTTTTGGAGTTTGGGGTCTTCTTCCAAGCACACATGGCTGTTGGCAGAATTCTGTTTCTCGTAGTTGTAGGACTGAGGTTTTCTTGCTGGCTCACTTGGGTCCACTCTCATCCCAGGTGTCACCTGCAGCTCTTTGCCACATGGCTCTCTAAACTCGGCAGCTAACTTTTTTAAAGCCAGCAGGATAATCTCGTGGCTCAGGGATGGCTCAGTCTCCCTTTTAAGGGCTTTGCTTAATCCAAACCTACCTGATTAATTTAGGTCCACCCTAGGAAATCTCCTTTTACAAAGAATGAATTGGTTTGGGATTTAAATTACATCGTGCAAGATCACTTCACCTTTGCAATATTATTCAGTATATTAGCTAGAGACAAGGGACAGTTCTCACCCAGACACAAGGAGAGGGGATTATACAAAGGCAGGGATACCAGAAAGTGGTGGTCATTGGGAGTTATCCTAGGGTCTGTCCCCAACACTGAGGAGGATGTGGTAGAAGCCTGAAATGACATCAAGATTAGGTCACAGAAGGGACACTGGTAAAGATGATGGCCTAGTTGGCCTGGCCTTCTTCCTATTTTCTGGCTTCCAAAAGCTCCATAATTCTTGCCTGAACCCACTGACAAGCAGAGAGAGATGCAGTAAAAATTAGTATTGATAAAAATTACTCAAAATTTGGACAAAAGCAAAAGGTGGTGGGTGACTTGTTTCTTTAGTGTTTTATGGAGGTGCAAGCCCACCCAGGGATTAGGCAAATGTTTGTTCTTTAACTCATGGTTTGCTATTGGTTAGCGCTCCCGGACTCAAGCTACATGCTATCTTGCAGAATTGTGTTCAGTTGAGATGCAAATTGTTTCTTATCACTCGAACAGGTCACCTCAGAGGCTAGGGTTTATCACCCTGTTAGACGTTGATCAGTTTTATATCTATCCTTGAAATCCTATCCTCACCTGCCTTTATTAATTTACCTATAAATATCTATCTTCTCAAATGTTCTTTGGACTGTTTTTTTTTTTTTTTGCTGTGCGCGGGCCTCTCACTGTTGTGGCCTCTCCCGCTGTGGAGCACAGGCTCCGGACGCACAAGCTCAGTGGCCATGGCTCACGGGCCCAGCCGCTTCGCGGCACGTGGGATCCTCCCGGACCGGGGCACGAACCCGTGTCCCCTGCATCAGCAGGCAGACTCTCAACCACTGCGCCGCCAGGGAAGCCCCCTTTGGACTGTTTTTAACACCTTACTGCTTCTCTCAGTAATTAATGAGTTGAGGAAATCTTTTTTTTTTTTTTTGCGGTACGCGGGCCTCTCACTGTTGTGGCCTCTCCCGCTGTGGAGCACAGGCTCCGGACGCACGAGCTCAGTGGCCATGGCTCACGGGCCCAGCCGCTTCGCGGCACGTGGGATCCTCCCGGACCGGGGCACGAACCCGTGTCCCCTACAACGGCAGGCAGACTCTCAACCACTGCACCACCAGGGAAGCCCTTGAGTAAATCTTTTACATGTGTTCACTTTCTATTTGCCTGAGCATTATTATGTTATCTTTTGAAAATTATACTTTAACAGTAAGATGGGATTTTTCATCAACAAGCAGGAGAATAGAGTTTAGTATTTGATTCTGAGAAATAGAGAAAAGCAAATTTTTTAACCCAACATTGTAGGGTATAATTCACAGGCTCCACAATCCTCTCACATTCTAAGAGGAAATAAATTTCCTTGCCATGTTCTTTTGGGGGAAGGAAAGAAATAAACCCACCAGGAGCCTCCTAAGTTCTTTCTGTGCACTTATAAAAGCGAGATCTATGGTCTATAAGATTAAAAGAATAATAACTTAACTACCGGGTGTGGCAGTGATGGTAGCAGTGGTGAAACACTGAGACTAGAGTCAAAGATTCATTGTGAGGGCAGAGCATGCAGGTCAGAGACCCTGTCACAAACGCTCTGCTGAGAAATATCTCAGATTGAGTGCTCACCAATATAGTGGAATTCCAACAGAATCCTTGAATGGTGTTCAAGCGTGGTTTGATCTGGTCTTGACATACACAATATAATCCGATTAAATATAAATTTCATCTAGTAAACTAAATTTATTTAGAAATATACCTGGCCTTTATTATGTATAGTTTATTTATTATCCATCGTATATAAATGTATAGACGTACACATATATGTGTGTGATTCCTATGAATCAGGAATCCAGAAAACCATGTTAAAATAGAATTTTTTCTAGAATAAGGGCATGCAGGTTTTGAGAGAGATTCTCCTAAGAAAAGTCCATGGATGTTGTAACATCTTAGTTCATTGCTTAAAAGCCTCTTGTTCTTAGCTGTTTTCGTAGTTAACAGAAACTTAAGGATTTAAGGACCAAAGTAGTTCTTTCTATCTCAAAATGTAAATAATGTTAAGGAATCTAGATTGAATATCGAGTTTAAAGGTTTTATTCCACTAATATGGGATCAGGTGAATTGTAGCACAAGGGCTGTATTAGAACAAGAAGACGTTGGTTATATGTTTAATTCATCTACTTACTGGTTAATCAGACTAGTTCAATGCTTATTATTATTATTATTGTTTTTAATTTTTGAATTTTATCTTTTTTTATACAGCATGTTCTTATTAATCATCAGTTTTATACACATCAGTGTATACATGTCAATACCAATGACCCAATTCATCACACCACCACCCCATACCCCCTCCGCGCTTTCCCCCCTTGGTGTCCATACATTTGTTCTCTACATCTGTGTCTCAATTTCTGCCCTGCAAACCAGTTCATCTGTACCATTTTTCTAGGTTCCATATATATGCGTTAATATACGATATTTGTTTTTCTCTTTCTGACTTACTTCACTCTGTATGACAGTCTCTAGATGCCTCCATGTCTCAACAAATCATCCAATTTTGTTCCTTTCTATGGCTGAGTAATATTCCATTGTATATATGTACCAGTTCTTCTTTATCCATTCGTCTGTCGATGGGCATTTAGGTTGCTTCCATGACCTGGCTACTGTACATAGTCTCTTTTTGTTGCATTGGTAAATGGGAGTGTTTCCTTAATTTCTCTTTCAGATTCTTCATCATTAATGTATAGGAATGCAAGAGATTTCTGTGCATTAATTTTGTATCCTACACTTTACCAAATTCATTGATTAGCTCTGGTAGTTTTCTGGTGACATCTTTAGGATTCTCTATGTATTGTATCATGTCATCTGCAAACAGTGACAGTTTTACTTCTTCTTTTCCAATTTGTATTCCTTTTATTTCTTTTGCTTCTCTGATTGCCATGGCTAGGACTTCCTAAACTACGTTGAATAATAGTGGCGAGAGTGGACATCTTTCTCTTGTTCCTGATCTTAGAGGAAATGCTTTCAGTTTTTCACCATTGAAAATGATGTTTGCTGTGGGTTTGTCATATATGACATGTATTATGTTGAGGTAGCTTCCCTCTATGTCCACTTTCTGGAGAGTTTTTATCATAAGTGGGTGTTGAGTTTTGTCAAAAGCTTTTTCTGCATCTATTGAGATGATCATATGGTTTTTCTTCTTCAATTTGTTAATATGATGTGTCACATTGATTGATTTGTGTATATTGAAGATTCCTTGCATCTCTGGGATAAATCCCACTTGATCATGGTGTATGATCCTTTTAATGTGTTGTTGGATTCTATTTGCTAGTATTTTGTTGAGGATTTCTGCATCTATATTCATTAGTGATATTGGTCTGTAATTTTCTTTTTTTGTAGTATCTTTGTCTGGTTTTGCTCTCAGGGTGATGGTGGCCTCATAGAATGAGGTTGGGAGTGTTCCTTCGTCCGCAGTTTTTTGGAAGAGTTTGAGAAGGATGGATGTTAGCTCTTCTCTAAAAGTTTGGTAGAATTCACCTCTGAAGCCATCTAGTCCTGGACTTTTGTTTGTTGGAAAATTTTTAATCACAGTTTCAATTTCATTACTTGTGATTGGTCTGTTCATATTTTCTGTTTCTGCCTGGTTCAGTCTTGGAAGGTTACACCTCTCTAAGAATTTGTCCTTTTCTTCCAGGTTGTCCATTTTTATTGGCATAGAGTTGCTTGTAGTAGTCTCTTAGGATGCTTTGTATTTCTGCGGTGTCTGTTGTAACTTCTCCTTTTCCATTTCTAATTTTATTGATTTGAGTCCTCTCCCTCTTTTTCTCGATGAGTCTGGCTAATGGTTTATCAATGTTGTTTATCTTCTCAAAGAACCAGCTTTTAGTTTTATTGATCTTTGCTATTGTTTTCTTTGTTTCTATTTCATTTATTCCTGCTCCAATCTTTATGATTTCTTTTCTTCTGCTAACTTCAGGTTTTGTTTATTCTTCTTTCTCTAGTTCCTTTAGGTGTAAGGTTAGATTGTTTATTTGAGATTTTTCTTTTTTCTTGAGGTAGGCTTGTATAGCTATAAAATTCCCCCTTAGAACTGCTTTTGCTGCATCCCATAGGTTTTGGATCATCGTGTTTTCATTGTCATTTGTCTGAGGTATTTTTTGATTTCCTCTGTGAATTCTTCAGTGATCTTTTGGTTATTTAGTAATGTATTGTTTAACCTCCATGTGTTTGTGTTTTTTTATATTTTTTTCCCTGTAATTGATTTCTAATCTCATAGTGTTGTGGTCAGAAAAGATGCTTGATATGATTTCAGTTTTCTTAAATTTACTGACGCTTTATCTCTGACCCAAGATGTGATCTATCCTGGAGAATGTTCCGTGTGCACTTGAGAAGAAAATGTAATCTGATGTTTTGGGATGGAATGTCCTATAAATATCAGTTAAATCTATCTGGTCTATTTTGTCATTTAAAGCTTGTGCTTCCTTATTAATTTTCTGTTTGGATGATCTGTCCATTGGTGTAAGTGAGGTGTTAAAGTCCCCCACTATTACTGTGTTACTGTTGATTTCCTCTCTTATAGCTGTTAGCAATTGCCTTACGTATTGAGGTGCTCCTATGGTGGGTGCATATATATTTATAATTGTTATATCTTCATCTTGCATTGATCCCCTGATCATTATGTAGTGTCCTTCCTTGTCTTAAAGTCTATTTTATCTGATATGAGTATTGCTGTTCCAGCTTTCTTTTGATTTTTATTTGCATGGAATATCTTTTTCCATCCCCTCACTTTCAGTCTCTGTGTGTCCCTAGATCTGAAGTGTGTCTCTTGTAGACAGCATATATATGGGTCTTGTTTTTGTATCCATTCAGCAAGCCTGTGTCTTTTGGTTGGAACATTGAATCCATTCACGTTTAGGGTAATTATTTATATGTATGTTCTTATGACTATTTTCTTCATTGTTTTGGGTTTGTTTTTGTAGGTCCTTTTCTTCTCTTGTGTTTCCCACTTAGAGAAGTTCCTTTAGCATTTGTTGTAGAGCTGGTTTGGTGGTGCTGAATTCTCTTAGCTTTTGCTTGTCTATAAAGCTTATGATTTCTCCATTGAATCTTAATGAGATCCTTGCTGGGTAGAGTAATCTTGGTGGTAGGTTCTTCCCTTTCATCACTTTAAGTATATCATGCCACTCCCTTCTGGCTTGTAGAGTTTCTGCTGAGAAATCAGCTATTAACCTTATGGGAGTTCCCTTGTATATTATTTGTCATTTTTACCTGCTGCTTTTAATAATTTTTCTTTGTGTTTAATTTTTGCCTGTTTGATTACTATATGTCTCAGCGTGTTTCTCCTTGGGTTTATCCTGTATGGGACTCTCTGTGTTTCCTGGACTTGGGTGGCTATTTCCTTTCCCATGTTATGGAAGTTTTTGACTGTAATCTCTTCAAATATTTTGTCTGGTCCTTTCTCTCTCTCTTCTCCTTCTGGGACCCCTATAATGTGAATGTTGTTGTGTTTAATGTTGTTCCAGAGGTCTCTTAGGCTGTCTTCATTTCTTTTTATCCTTTTTTCTTTATTCTGTTCCATAGTAGTGAATTCCACCATTCTGTCTTCCAGGTTACTTATCCGTTCTTCTGCCTCAGTTATTCTGCTATTGATTCCTTCTAGTTGTAGTTTTCATTTCAGTTATTGTATTGTTCATCTCTGTTTGTTTGTTCTTTAAGTCTTCTAGGTCTTTGTTAAACATTTCTTGCATCTTCTCAATCTTTGCCTCCATTCTTTTCCCGAGGTCTTGGATTGTCTTCACTATCAGTATTCTGAATTTTTTCTGGAAGGTTGCCTATCTCCACTTCATTTAGTTGTTTTTCTGGGGTTTTACCTTGTTCCTTCACCTGGTACATAGCCCTCTGTCTTTTCTTCTTGTCTGTCTTTCTGTGAATGTGACTTTTGTTCCACAGGCTGCAGGATTGTAGCTCTTTTTGCTTCTACTGTCTGCCCTCTGGTGGATGAGGCTATCTAAGAGGCTTCTGCAAGTTTCCTGATGGGAGGGAGTTGTGGTGGGTAGAGCTGACTGTTGCTCTGGTGGGCGGAGCTCAGTAAAACTTTAATCCTCTTGACTGCTGATGGGTGGGGCTGGGTTTCCTCCCAGTTGGTTGTTTGGCCTGAGGCAATCCAACAATGGAGCCTACCTGGGCTCTTTTTTGGGGCTAATGATGGACTCTGGGAGGGCTCACGCCAAGGAGTACTTCCCAGAACTTCTTCTGCCAGTGTCCTTGTCCCCACGGTGAACCACAGCCACCCCCCAACCTCTGCAGGAAACCCTCCAACACTAGCAGGTAGGTCTGATTCAGGCTCCCCTGGGGTCACTGCTCCTTCTCCTGGGTCCCGTTAAGCACACTACTTTGTGTGTGCCCTCCAAGATTTGAGTCTCTGTTCCCCCCAGTTCTATCAAAGTCCTGCAATCAAATCCCAGTAGCCTTCAAAGTCTGATTCTCTAGGAATTCCTCCTCCCGTCGCCGAACCCCCAGGTTGGGAACCCCGATGTGTGGCTCAGAACCTTCAGTCCAGTGGGTGGACTTCTGTGGTATAAGTGTTTTCCAGTCCATGAGTCACCCACCCAGCAGTTATGGAATTTGATTTTACTGTGATTGCGCCCCTCCTACCATCTCATTGTGGCTTCTCCTTTGTCTTTGGATGTGGGGTATCTTTTTTGGTGAGTTCCAGTGTCTTCCTGTTGATGATTGTCCAGCAGCTAGTTGAGATTCTCGTGTTCTCCCAAGAGGGAGTGAGAGCACATCCTTCTACTCTGCCATCTTGGTTCCAATCCCGTTCAGTGCTTATTATTAAAGAATTTTTAAAATGCAAGCTACAGGGATATGCCAGAGATATGAGGGGCTCTAGTAAATAAATTTTCAGTTAGCTGATTTTGTATAACCATTCATCCCCAAACTTGTTGGCTTAAAGCAACTATCTTTTTATTTCTTCATGATTCTGTAAGATGGACTGGGTGTGGCTGGGTGTTTCTTCTTCTGGTCTCCCTTGAAGTCTCTCATAAGGCTGTAGTTGTTTGGAGGCTAAAGTGGGGCTGGAAGATGAAGCAGGACTTCACTCAGAAATCTGGTACCTCCATGTTCCTCTTCGTGGTCTCTTTTTTTAACCTGGTCTCATCATACAGTGGCTTAGCCCAAGCTTTATTAGAGCGTGGCGACTGGTTCAAAGAGTGGATATACCAAGAAGCAAAACCATATCTACTCGCATCATGCATGTCAATGTCCCATTGGAGATGGCAAGTCGCATGGCCAAGGCTATACTCAATGCTGGAAGAGAATACACAACAGTGAGAATAGCAGGAGGTGAGTTTCATTGGATGCTACCAAAGTAACAATCTTACCCCAAGTGGTTTTAACTCAGTCATTGGTTTTCAAAGTGTGTTCTTTTGAATCTCTAGAACTCCAAACAACCCTTCAGGGTAAAGTAGGTAAGCCTCACTTCAATAATAAGAATTTCACTTGCCCAAATTGGGCATTACCAGTTAAGATTTCTACTGAGAAAAGTGTTCCACTGCTGAGAGAATATATATATTTTAAAATCATTGAACTAGATGATCTCTTGCAACTTAAACATTTTATGATTTTGTGACTCCCAGAGTTCTTGGGCCACTTAGTTGATCTGTCCTTGGATGATAGCACATATTCTTATCTACTCCACTGGATACCTGCCAAAATGGATGCAATAATGTCTCCGCGTCACTTAGAGGTCTTCAACAGAGACACTGAGTGCATCCATTGAATGTCAGTTCACTTTCTGCATCACATCCTGCATGGGAAATACCTCCTCCATTTAGAAAGTTAATATCCATAATTATGAATACTTATGAATTTAGAGCCAGGTGTTAACATTAAAGAAATCAGTAGTGTGAACATATATTCATTTGAAATGTGCTCTCCTATGTATGTGACTGTGGTATCATTGTTCCCCTGTCAATAGCACACACTCGATTTTATTTCTAAAATTGTAGGTTTAGCAAATAATAACTATAACAGCTACCAGTTCTCAAACCCTTGTCATGTTTCAGGTACTGTGCAAAGCACTTTTCATCTCATCCCTTTAATTTTAGACAACACTTGCAAAGTTAATATTATTATTATTCCCATGGAGTGAACAAGGAAGGAAAACGAGGCTTAGAAACTGATCCAAATCCATGCAGCTAAGAAATTGGTGACAGAGCTGGGATATGAACACAGAACTTTCAGGCCACAAAACCTGGCCTCTTCTCTTCCACCATGCTGCAGTCCTGCAAATCTAATCCTGTTCCTCTTGTGATCAAGGAGCTAAGCTGAGATGTGGATTCTCAGTACACAGAGAAGGAACACACATGTTTGGACAAAGCTGGACTCTTCAGCTATTGCCTACTGCATGGGTTGTCCAGCTTGCCTGCCCAGTGAAATAACCCAGGGAGCTTTTAACAAATCTGATGCTTGGTTCCACCCTTTGCTTTCCTGACTGAAATTGGTGTTGATGCAGCCTGGGTATTGGGCTTCTTAAAAACTCCCCAAATATTTCTAACTCTGCAGGCTGGATTGAGAACCATTGACTGCGAGGAACCATATGGGGCCTCTAAGAGCCAGTTGTAGGACCCTACGTGTTTCATTTCATTGCAGAGAAATACTTCTGTATGGAATGCTCTCACTTCTTTATTCCTTGAAAAGCTCCTGTTCGTGGTTCAAAACCTAGGTCCAGTGAACAAAAGGAAATAATCAAGGGAAAGAAAAAGCTTGCAAACATTAAGAATGACAGTATTGAAATATCTGGACTTATGATCACTAACTGCCCATCTACATCCTGACAGCTTACACCTGAAGAATTCAGCTGCCCCAGTCCTTTAGGGTGTACCATCTGACCCAATCCTTTTTAGGCCTCTTACTTTTAGAAGAGATGATCCAATCACACCAGTTTCTGGGGATCTACTGGCAGGTGACTGGGGAGGAGGGAATGATGACAGTCTGTCAGCTTCATCCTTTTTTCTGATCTGCTCCAATCAGACAAGTCTAGGAGGATGCAGGGGACTGCAGTGCTGACAGCTGATAGCACCTGTGAGGTTCCTGTGTGCCTTTTCTTATGGGGGGAGGATGCATTTTGTTTTTGTATTAGGATTAGAGAAGCTTACTCTCATCAATTCATCCCAGAAAACGAACTGGATTTTAGGAGGCATGAAAAAGACCCAGACAAATGTTGAGAAAAAATATCTGTATCTATATATTTGCCAAACATCATACTCAAATGAACTGAAATTCTCCCAAGTTCTACTTTGCTTATTAAAACCTATTATGACTTTTTTAAGAACCAAAGTGATTAGATTAGCATTTAAATCTTCTCTAATTGTTTGCTTTACATTCATTTATCTCACAAAGTAAATTACAAACTTCTTGAGGACTGTATTTCCACCTGTGTGAGTCTCTCAGCGTCACTGTCATCATCATCTTCGTAACTCACAGTTATATAGAACTTACCATCTTTTGGACACTCTTCTAAGAATGTTAAACATACATATTCACTTCTGTGTTTATATTTCATGACAACCCTATGAGAAAAGTTACTATGATTATCCCCATTTTATGGATTAGAAAACTGAGACATAGAGCATTGATTATTTACTGAAGGGCACTCAGTTAATCAGTGGGGGGATACTGTAGTGACCCCAGGAGTCTAGCGTCTTATCCTGTACACTATGCCATTTTCTGGCATATTTGTAAAAGGCAAAGTAGTTATAGTTATTATCAACAGATGTTGTATGATTTCTTTTTATTTATTGCACTCAAGAAATATATGACAGTGAAGCTTCATTACTAAGTTTCAATGTAGGAAAAAAAATCTCCCATTAACATGCATATGCAATATGTACATCTACAAATGAGAATGAAATATCAGTGGGGTTCACCCAAATGTTGTCAGAAGTCATTTGGGGTTGATGGGGCTATGGGTGGCTTCTGTTTCCTTCTTTGCTCTGTTTTAAATTAAAAAAAAAATATTTGCTATATTTAATATGATATATTGCTACACAGTATGTATTGCTTTGTTATCAGAAGTTACAAAGGCGTTTGCAAGAATTTCAGTCAAGTATAAACTTCTCTGTAACTCTTCTCAGGCTCTAATCCTGAGAAAGCAAACTTAGAGAGCGATGGAAGGAGGTGCAGGAAAAGAAAAGAAATTTCCCAACGGCTCCCCCCTTCCTAATGGCAGGCCTCCCTACCTGCAGCAGATGCTGGCAAGTGTCTCTGACTCTTACAAGGACTGGACATTTTAAATGCTATTCTAATTTAAAGTCATGGGACATTTTATTACATAATTGTGACCAGATGTGTCATGGGGCTGGCTAGGGTTTCTCACTCAGGGGCAAGGGAAGAACCAACACCGAATAGATTTTAAAAGAAAATAGGGGAAAAAATAAGCTACTTTTATGATTAACCCACTCCAACCATGAGTTATGCTTTTTATGTAACATTTATTATTTGTTTGCCTATATACATACATATATGGGTGGGTATATATGTGTGTGTGTGTGTGTGTGTGTGTGTGTATATATATATATATATATATATAAATCTCTCTCTCCATATTGGGTTAGCCAAAAAGTTCATTCGTGTTTTCCTGTAACATCTTAGGGAAAACCACGAACAAACTTTTGGCCAACCCAATATGTATATTAAAAAACTACTTTATGTGTTAAAATATTTTGCATTAGGTTTAATGAATACCATCTACCTTTGGTATCTTTCAAGAGCCTGCAACAAAGGCTTAGACTACTTTTCTACAATTTCTGTATCTGGGACTGATGCTTCTTCTGATTTTTGCACTATGTTTAGATCAGCCTTTATGAGACTCAGTTTTACTCAGTTATATATGTCCAAGTGTTATAGGGAGATGGAAAAAAAATCACCCAATTAGCTCTGTTGTCACCAAAGAAGGCTCTTCACATAGGGGATAACGTTTGAACTTGGCCTTGAAAGATGAACAGACAGGTGGTATATCACAGTAGTTAAAGGTAAGAGCTTGAGAGATAGGAAAACCAGATTCGAATGCGATGCTCATTTCTTATCAGCTGAGGGTCATGGGATGATCTTTCCAACCCAAGTTGCAAAATGGGGATTATTATTATTTAATTGCACATGCCATTGTACATTTTATTAAATGTTAATTTAATTACACAGAATTCTGTAACATATAGTATTATTGATTACAGGTTTACAATAATAATATAGGTATCTGTCTCAGGATTTATGAGCATTAAAAGACATAACTCAAACTAATGTGCCAAGCATAGGGCCTGTCTACTGGGAAGTGTTCAAAGAGTGGAAAGCAGCTGCTCCTGCCACCACAAATCAGCCAGACCGCAAAGTAAGGCAGTGAGCTCCTAGGCAGAAGGAAGAGCACGTGCATGCGTGTTTATAACGTGCAGATGATGCCACACAGAACCCAAGAGGAGAAAAAGCCTCCATGAGATGGTCTGATGAATGGGAATGGAAGATCAGCTGATGAAAATGGGAACGTCAGACCTGAGAGCAGAGCTTTGGCATCTTCTTCTGGTTCTGTGCAGCCTCCTCTTTGGTTTCATCTGCATCCCTCCATCTCTGCATGTTATAAAGCTTCCCAGAGCAGGTCAGAGCAGCATGGGGAGACGGAATGGCCCCACTAACTAGTAATCAGGGTCCCCATGCAGCCTTTTACATTGGAATTCATGTTTTATTCAGAGGCTAAATTATGCCTGAATGCTTTGGGGGCCTCCCGTCCACGGTTACACGAGCCGTGGGAAGCCCAGGCTCCTCTTGAGGGCCTCCGGCAAAGGAAATCTCCTTCTAACATTTCCTTTGGAAGCTGAGATTCGCAGGGGCCTATAGTATCCTTTTTCTTTTTCGGTTGCTTGTGAACAAGAGTTTTAGCACAAAATATACTGTTGACTGCTTACTAAATTCCCTCTTCGTGCAGGCTATTGGGAGAGACTCAAAGTTTGGGTGACGCTATAAAGCAGAAGGGGCAAGCTTAAAAAGGAATTTGGGAATTGAGATATGTTCATGCTCTTTCAAGAAATCAGAGCTGTGAGTGAAGGTCAGGGGAGGGAAGGCATCTTGAACCTTCAGTGGAGATGCTAGGAAAGATGTGTTGATCAACGTTTCCAAAAGACACGAGTTGAATCCTAAAAAGAATAGAGACATGTTGAGAGCCTGTTGTTTGCAAAGCACTATGTAGGGCCTGGACTCAGCCCTTGAAGCTCTCATAATCTGATAGAGATGAAAAGGCTCCCACAGCAGAACTTCAACCAGAGGTCAGCATGTTTTTTGGCCTGAGGCAAAGTGTGGAGTGAGAGGTCGGGGCGGGGACAGGAGGTGATCTCCAGGTACTGTGATGAGGCAGGCTGGACGCGCACAGGTCTGAAAGGATGGGTGCAGATATCACATGACAGCAGGCTGGAGATAACCCAGCATGTCTTATGGTTGCTGGGTACCTTTCCTGCTGGGGTGGAGAGCTCAGAAATGCGAGTGAAGCTTCTGGGGCTCCTGGGAATTCTAACTATGAAACTGGCTGGAATGAAAAGTTAGGTACAGTGCCTTTTTGGAAATTAAACACTGCACACACGTAAAGGCAGGCCTGCGTAGTGGATGAGAGCACTTAATAAAGGCTTAACACCCGACAGTGTCCTTTCTGAGCTGGCTGACCCTGGGCATGTTTCTTAAACTCTCAGCGCAAAAAAGGCTAAAAGTAGCTTTCTTGGAGGTACTGAGAATTCAGTGAGATAGTGTCTGTAAGTACTTGTAAGTTACCTGGCAGATGATAAATGCACAGTAGATTGGTCTACTGTGTTATTTCTGGCCAGCTCCTCTTCTATCCCTAAGATAAAGTCACAAAGTCATAAAAATGTAGCTAATGTAGAAGCATTCAAAACAATGCTCCTTCCCTAATTTGCAGTCCTGATTTCCAGTTCTGCAAACCATGTGTGTGAGTTTGGGGAGAGATTTGGAAGTTGGGGGAAAAAAAGAGGTGTGGAGGCTTTGGTTGAATTTGGGAGAAAAGTATCCGACAAACCAAAGAGACTCATCCTGATGGGCCCTGAGGCCGAGAACTGCACATGAATGGGAAATTTGGAGGGAATGGAGTTTTAGCACATTAATCAGTTAAACTTTTCATTAACGAAGATTTTTTTGGGGGAATGTGGACCATTTTGTTTTTTTTAAGTCTC
This sequence comes from Neophocaena asiaeorientalis asiaeorientalis, assembly GCF_003031525.2. NCBI lineage: Eukaryota > Metazoa > Chordata > Mammalia > Artiodactyla > Phocoenidae > Neophocaena > Neophocaena asiaeorientalis. The sequence continues at coordinate 3,468,400 of NW_020185334.1, read as the reverse complement.
TATTGAATTTGCTACATTATTGCTTCTGTTTTATGTTTTTTGGTTTTTGGCCACCAGGTATGTGGGATTTTAGCTCCCTGACCAGGGATAGAACCTGCACCCCTTGCAATGGAAGGCGAAGTCTTAACCACTGGACTGCCAGGGAAGTCCCTAAAAGGAAGAAAGGAAGATAGGGATAGAAAGGGGGAAGAAATTGTAGAGAGTGATGATGTAAAGAAGGAGAGAAAGAAGGAAGGGAAGAAAGGAAGATGGTGAAGGAAGGTGAAAAGGAAGGAAAGAAAGAGGAAGAGGAAAGAGAGGAGGCTTAGAAGGGAGGGAGAGAGGGATGGAGGGAGGAAGAAAGGAGGAAATACAATCCTGGCCTGTAGGAGAGTGAGATTTTTGACAAATGACCTATCTATCCTTCCCCTGACAAGTATCCAAACCAAGAATGAATACCTGTTTGGAATTCTTGCATGGATAGGAAGTTGGACTAAATGGCTTTTAAAGTCCCTTCCAAGTCCATCTTTTATTTTATTTATTTTAATTAATTAATTAATTTTTGGCTGTGTTGGGTCTTCTTTGCTGCGTGCGGGCTTTCTCTAGTTGCGGCGAGCAGGGGCTACTCTTCCTTGCGGTGCGCGGGGCTTCTCACTGCGGTGGCTTCTCTTGTTGTGGAGCACAGGCTATAGGCACGCGGGCTTCAGTAGTTGTGGCTCACGGGCTGTAGAGTGCAGGCTCAGTAGTTGTGGCGCACGGGCTTAGTTGCTCCGTGGCATGTGGGATCTTCCCGGAGCAGGGTTCGGACCTGGGTCCCCTGCATGCGCATGCGTATTCTTAACCACTGCACCATGAGGGAAGTCCCCAAGTCCATCTTTTTAATGAAACTTCAGATTTTGAATAATGTGTCTGGCTAGAGAATGCGAATATATAAAGTGAACACTTGCCTTTGTTTCGTTTTGTTTTTGCAGCTATGTTTTCAAATCCAAAAGAGCAAAACTAAAATGTTTCCAAAGTTGTTATATGCATAAAATTTGAGGTATCATTACTGCATGTCATAAGGCTGACAGATATACTGTTTTTTTCCTTCAAAGTCTTATAAACACATGACATTTATGATCTGATCCCTCCGGAGTCCAGCTCTTACTGAACATTGAGAAATAGTTTATCAAAAATAGCAGCCAGGGGCTTCGCTGGTTGTGTAGTGGTTGAGAGTCCGCCTGCCGATGCAGGGGTCACAGGTTCGTGCCCCGGTCCGGGAGGATCCCACATGCCGCGGAGCGGCTAGGCCCGTGAGCCATGGCCACTGAGCCTGAGCGTCTGGAGCCTGTGCTCCGCAACAGGAGAGACCACAACAGTGAGAGGCCCGCGTACTGCTAAAAAAAAAAAAAAAGCAGCCAAATGAAATTTTTCACTGAGTGCAGTTTAGTGCTGCAACATTAGCCATGAATGGTTATTTATTTATTTTAGTGGAATTTAAAAATGCCCCTTGTCCTTGGGAATCTAGACCTTTCTAGCATGTGTGACCAATCATGTGCCTCTTTTCTACACAGCTTGAGTTTTCCCATTTAAGAGAGGAGCTTTAATTGCCACCTAGGTTTTGGGTCTTGCCTGTCCTATTAATGTGGCTGTTGAAATTTACTATTATTACACGTGGAACACTTGTTACATTATTGCCTTTGACTGAACTTGCATTTGCCAACTTACCCCAAACTCAAGGGTAACATATGCTATTGATTCTCTCAGATGGAGCACAGCTCAGATCTCTGTCTAAATTGGGAGGTTGATCGCCTGGCATGTTTAGATTCTGCTATTGACCACGTAGATCTGGGAATACTTATAAGCACTAACATTTATTGTCATTTTATAGATTTGGGATGGTATTTTATTTATTCCTAGATTCTATGGCTAAGGTTTCTGGAAGCCCCCGCCTCCCTGGCATTGTGGTGGTTCTGTATTCTGAATGGAAAGGCTTTCCATACGCATAGTCTGTTCTGTTATCCATCAGCACATTTTCTCACAAGTATCACATTTTTCTTTAAAAATATTGTACAGTGGGAAATAATACATTTTGTATAAATTCATTTAAAGATAGTTGTTCATGTAGATTGAAAACCAAGACACACTGTAGAAGAGCTTTCTGCACCGAGGGAAGGTGTGTCTGAATTGGCTGTGAGTCATGAAAATTGATGAGGTGAAGAATTTCCACTAGAGTTTTATTTAACATGGATACAAGGTGGCTAACTTGAAACAAATAAAAAAGAATGGGATTGCTTTATGTACCTTGCAAACGGGCAGATGACCTTTAATGTGAGGAATGACTTTGCCACCCTGGTTTAAGGCAGGACCAAAGCATTCCTGGACCTTTCTGGAGGAGCATGTTGGAGGAGTAACATTTTTGAGGAGGTGGGAAATTCACCAGGGACTAGTTCCATCAGACGAGGGCTGGGGTTTTGTCAGAGCAGTGTCTGGAGTGTAAGGCTGTAGAAATTCTCAAGTCCAGTCTCCTTACATTTAGACAAAAAGGAATGGAGTCCTAGAGAAGGGAAAGCTTGTGGAATGCCATATTGGGAGAGCATGACCTAGAACCCTGCCCTCCTGCATCTGTTGCAGCCCTGTTATTGAGGCCCTGCCCAGATCTCCTTTCCCAGATGAGCACCCCTCCTCCACCTGTTCTGTTGGCTGTCACAGGGACTGCTTCCTGGAGAACTGCCCTTGGCCAAAGGGAGCTGCCTCACCAGGAGGTCATGTCTACCCTCCAGAAGCGGTTAATGACTGACTGACATGGAGCCACCATGGGTTAGTCCTCTTGCCTCAAAGTGGGCTCTGTGGTGAAATTCATACCCCAGAGTTACTTGGGGATCAGGGTGAGGCTAGATATGTCATGAGCTCGTCTGCTTTCCCTGCCGCATCCTATTTCCCTTACACCCCTCTACCTGAGAGCCCTCCCTCAGTACAACACAGGCATCTGAATCCCTATTTCATGCTCTACTTTTAGAGAACTGAATTTAAGACAACTCTTGATTTCCACTGATCTTTCTTACCTTCCTGGGCTTTTTCTCCCAAGAACGCTGGACAGCTTATTACTGCATTTCTCATATAATGTGACAATTCATATATTTAATAAATTTTAGAAATTTTACTTATGAAACAAGGTAACAGCTGCACCTGAAGCCATTATTTTCATTTTCCCCTCTTCCTATTTAAAGTCTAAGAATGGCATCTGGCATCTCTTTCAAGAAGCAGCCAAAGAGGGTGTGGACTCTGTTTAGTAGATGGAATGACATGACTGTGGAATTTCTCTAGGAAGCATAAATCAACTTTCTTGGGAAAATAAGCTTGACGTTTCTGTTTCTTGCCAGAAAAACTTTACTGTGACATTATATAGAATGATATTTAATATAGTTCAGCTAATAATTTATAAGAGGACACTTTGAGGTTAGAATATTTTAGCTGCCCTGTTGCTTTTGCAATTGAAGCAGCAGAATATCCAGAAAAACCAAAACCAACCTTTTAAATTCCCCAAGGCTTTGTTTAATGGAGTGTGTACAAGCAAATTTCAACAATCCATGCCTATATTATCAATGGCAGTGCTTCTCAAACTTTAGTGTGCACATGAAACACTGGGAGTTCTTGTTTAAATGTATATTCTGGTTCAGTAGGTCTAGGGTGATACCTTAGATTTTCCATATATGAACATCTCTCATAAGATGGTAATATGAGTTGTCCACAGACTGCACTTTAAGTAGTAAGAAGCAAGGTCTTATATTTCCTTTCAGTGCTATAGTGCTTTTCCCTCCTCTATAACCATACAGATGATATAATCTAAAGGTAAGATTGAAAGTCTAACAAATATTGAGATCCTTCATGACTATGTAGCCTAAGCCAAATTGTCCTCCTGGCCCCTGATGATAAGCTCTAAGGACATACAATGATGTTGGACATGATCTGAAATAGGATAAATGTTGACTTTTGATCAATTAATTTTCTAGATCAGAACAGGCTAAGGCTAGATTTCTCCTGAATACATATCCTTATGTAGTTTTCAGAAAGGCATATCACCATAATGGTAACAGAAATAAAATAAACACAGTCAATACCGGGATCATAAGAAGTATGGTTTATAAGAAAAAAGGACTGATTGCACCCTAGCTTGCTTCCTCTTTGGGTTACCACTCCACAATTCTACCCTTGGCTTCTGCAATGCTTCAAGTTTGAGGCCCTGTCTTGAACACAAAACACCTAAATCAAGGATTCTTTTACTACTTCTTGAATTCTAAGTCCGCCTTGAAGTAACTTATTTCTCCTAGAAAGGTAGTCTATGTCTTCAAGGTCGAGCTACTATCCTGAGAAATATGCATCTTCAAAAAATATCCTCCTATTTATTTGTGTTTAAGGTAATACAGACCATTTAAATACCTTTACAATATTCTCAGTAAAATGAATATGCATAATGTTTATAAAGCTAGAATATCACACACATAACATACTGTTTCCTCACAGGGGAGTGTTGAATAGTAAAACAAGATGAATTTACTAATTCCCACTCAGATCAATATTTTATATCTTTTATATCTTTACTTTAAAATAATTAATGCAGTGGATGTCAGCAAAAATGGTAGAGTAAGGGTCTAGGACCTTTGAAAATTCTCTTATAAAATCTACAAGAAAATTGGCAAAAAATACAGAATAAATGTTTTCATACTTCTGGAAATTACCCAAAGACTTGCCATCATATGGGAAGTATTACTCAATCACAATGGGTGAATGTCAGTAAAAACAATGAGCTCTATTCTTAGTGCATTTTAACTTGTTCCATTCCCATCACCCCACCCTTCAGCTCTTTGGTAGCCATGGAAACCTAGAGTCCACTCTCATGATTAAATATAGCAGTCCAACAGCCACTAGAAGAGGAACAGGGTTGAAGCTCCTTCAAACCTCATGGCCATAGATTGTCATTATTTTACCTGTCTAGTGGTTTTCTGGAAGACCCCACTTGCAAGTTTGTCTTTGTTTGCCTTGACTTGAACCTTACCTAACCTTTAACCTGGGGTGTTTGTGTAACACACCATTGTAAAGCAATTATACTCCAATAAAGATGTTAAAAAAAAAATTAGAAGTGACTGCCTACTTTTGTGGCCGTCTGAAGTAGTAGATGACAGTTGGAGAAAACGGTAGACTAACCAAAATGCTTAAAAGGAAAAGCTGGGAAATGAGATGTCCACATGGGTTTTGAAAAGCTTGCATACTTACAAGGATCTAAAAGGTGACGTGTGGGCTTCCCTGGTGGTGCAGTGGTTGAGAGTCCACCTGCCGATGCAGGGGACACGGGTTCGTGCCCCGGTCCGGGAAGATCCCACATGCTGTGGAGTGGCTAGGCCCGTGAGCCATGGCTGCTGAGCCTGCCCATCCGGAGCCTGTGCTCCGCAACAGGAGAGGCCACAACAATGAGAGGCCCACGTACTGCAAAAAAAAAAAAGGTGATGTGCATGCATAGCAGTGTGTATACTTGGGAAAGACCTCACCTGTGGCTGACCTTGAGGCTTTTTGCAAGCAGGAAGTAAAGGGTAAGGCAGAATTGTCAAATACTTATTGAATACTGAAAGTGTTCCTGATGTACACACAGAGCTCTTTAACAAAGATTGGTAGACTTGCCAGTTGTAGACACTTACAGAAATCTCTGTCCAATCATTAGCTGACCATGGTGTGAACTATGCAGAGACTTCAGTGGCCACAATGGGAAAAAAGGTAGAGACTTTGCAGAATTAATTCATAAAAGCCATTAAACCAACCAACCACCACCACCAGCACTGCAACCACAAAAACAAACAAACAAACATAAACCAGAAAACAGTAACAACAGCAAAGTACAGGAAGGGAAGAGAGCCTAATTTCCACAGTTTCCACATTATTTTATTTTATTTAAATTTTTAAAATTAATTAATTGGGTGCATTGGGTCTTCACTGCTGCATGCGTTTTCTCTAATTGCAGCAAGTGGGGGCTACTCTTCATGGCAGTATGCAGGTTTCTCATTGTGGTGGCTTCTCTTGTTGTGGAGCACAGGCTCTAGGTGGGCTTCAGCAGTTGTGGTATATAGGCTCAGTAGTTGTGGCTCACAGGCTTCAGAGCACAGGCTCAGTAGTTGTGGTGCACAGGCTTAGTTGCTCCGTGGCATGTGGGATCTTCCCAGAGCAGGGCTCGAACCCATGTCACCTGCATCAGTAGGTGGATTCCTAACCACTGACCCACGAGGGAAGTCCTGACACATTATTTTAAATGTTCAAATTTCCACTAAAAATTGTGAGGCATGCAAAAAAAAAGTATGGCATATACACAGAAAAAAGAGCAGTCAATAGACACCATCCCTGAGGAATCTCATTGAACTTACTAGACATAGATTTTAAAACAGCTATTTTAATTATGCTTAAAGAACATACAGTCTATTGGAATATATAATAATGATGTCTCCTAAGTAGAAAATATCAATAAAAAGACAGAAAAATGTCTAAACGGACCAAATAAGAATTCTAGCATTGAAAAGTACAATAAATGAAATTAAAATTTATTGGAGGATCATGATAGCAGATTTGACAAGGCAGAAGAAAGAATCAGCACAATTAAACATAGATTAATTGAGGTTATCCATTCTGAGGAACAGAAAGAAAAAAAATGAAGAAAAATGAAAGAAACTCAGAAGCATATCAATATACTCATAGTAGGAGTCCCAGAAGGAGAAGAGAGAGAAAAGGGGTAAAACTATTAAATATATAATGGCCTCAAATTTCCCAAATTTGATTAAAAATACTAATCTGAACATACAAGAATTTTACCAAACTTCAAGTAAACTCAGAGATATTCACACCTAGATACACTATAATCAAACTATTGAAAGACAAAGACCTTAAAAGCACCAAAAGAAAAGAAATTCATTGCACACAAGGGATCATCAATAAGATTAATGGTTTTTCAGCAGAAACCATGCAGGCCAGAAGGCAATGGGATGATATATTTAAAGTGTTGAAAGACTTTTTTTTCAACCAATTCAGTCAAGAATTCTGTACCTAGTATAACTATTCTTTAAAAATGAAGGCAAAATGAAGACATTACCAGATAAATAAAAACAGAGAATTTATCATTAGCCTGCCCTACAGAGATACTAAAGAAAGTCTTTCAGGCTGAAGTTAAACACCAAACAGTAAATCAAATCCAGATGATAACTAAAGACTACCAGTAAAGTTAACTATATAAGTAAATATATAAGACATTATAAATGTATTTTTGTTTGTAATTCTTTTTTCTCCTATCTGATTTAAAGAATAATCTGCATAAATCAACAACTATAAATCTGTGTTGATGGCCACATGATGTGTAAAGATGTAATTTATATGACAGTAAAGACACAAAGGATCAAATAGAGAATCAAGCAATACAGGAGCAAAGTTTCAGTATACTATTGAAACGAAGCTTGTGTTAAGGCAACTAGATTGTTACAAATTCAGATGTTACCCATAATACCCAGGGCACCCATCATGAAAATAACCCCAAAAATACAATGAAAGAAAGGAAGATGGAGTTAAAATGGAACACTAGAAAAATATTTATTTAACACAAAAGAAGCAGTAATGAGTGAATAGAGAAACAAAAAGATATTTGACACATAGAAAACAAATAGCAAAATGTGGCAAATCTAAGCCTAACTCTGTGAGTAATTACAATAAATGAAAATGGATAAATACTCAAATTAAAAGGCATGATGAATTGAAACAAAAACATAATCCAACTATATGCTGTCTAAAAGAGATATACTAAAAGAGATATACTTTATATTCAAGGGCACAAATGGATTAGAAATAAAAGAACGTAAAACATATATGATGCAAAGTGTAACCAAAAGATACCAGGATTGACTTTACTAATATTGGACAAAATAGACTTCAAAACAAAAACTGTTACTAGAGACAAATAAGGACATTTTATAATGATAAAACATCAATATATGAAGAAGATCTAAAAATTATAAAAATATATACACATCTAAAAGCAGAGGCCCAAAATATGTGAAGCAAAAACTGATAGAATTGAAGGGAGTAGACTATTCAACAATAATAGTTGGAGATGTCAATACTCCGCTTTCAATAAAGAATAAAACAAGTAAACAGAAGATCAGCAGAAAAACAGTAGACTTGAACAACATTATAAACCAACTAGACCTAGCACGTATCTGTGGAACACTTCACCCAACAGCAGAATACACATTCTATCAAGTACACATGCCACATCCTTGAGGATATACATGTGTTAGAACAAGTCTCAATATGTGTAAAAAGATAAATTGCATAGCATATGTTCTCTGACCACAATGGAATAAAATTAGAAATCAGTAAAAAAAGGAAATTTGGAAAATTCACATATGTGTAAATTAAAGAACACACTCCTAAATACCAATGGACAAAAACAATGGGGAAATAATTTGAAATGAGTGAAAACAAAAACATGAAATACTGTAACTTTTGGGATAAAATGGAAACAAGTTTCACTAAAATGTATAAGTTATATTTATATTATAAATTTATAATTTATATTTCAATATAAAGGAAATTTATATCTGTAAACACCTTCATTAACAAAGAACAAAAGTCTCAAATCAACTTAATCTTCAACCTTAGGAACCTAGGAAATAAAGAGCAAACAAAATCTGAAGCATGCAGAAGGAAGGAACTAGTAAACATTAGAGAGGACATTATGGAAATAGAGAACAGTAGAGAAAATCAGAGAAACCAAATCTTGGTTCTTTGAAAAGATCAATAAAATTGGCATACCTTGAGACAGACTGGCCAAGAGAAAAATAAGACTCACATTACTAAAATCATGATTGAAAGAGATGACATTATTACTGACCTTACAAAAATAAAAAGGATTATAAGGGAACACTATGAAAATTGTGTGCCAATAAATTAGATAACCTAGAGGAAATAGACAACTTTTTAGAAAGATATAAACTAGGAAATTGACTCAAAAAGAAATACAAAATCTGAATAGAGCTATGACAAGTAGAGACTTAGTAATCAAAGACTTCTCACAAAGAAAAATGCAGGATCAGATGACTTCACTGGTGAATCTATCAACTATTTAAAGAAAAATTAGCAAAAAACTTTACAAACTCTTGCAAAGTATAGAAGAGGAAGATACACTTCCCAGAATTGAGAAAGATATTATCAATACAAGGGAAAAAAAAACTATATATGAATAGGCATGACTGAATATCAGCATTGAAAAAAATAAAATTGGACCCCTACCTCACACCATATACAAAATTTAACTCAAAATGGATCAAAGATGTTAATGTTAAAGCTAAAACTTCAAAACTTTTATAAAAATAGAAGTGTAAATCTTCATGACCTTGGATTAGCCAATAGTTTCCTAGATATGATGCTTAAAACACAAGCAACCAAAGAAGATAGATAAATTAGACTTCATTAAAATAATCAAACAGGGCTTCCCTGGTAGTGCAGTGGTTAAGAATCTGCCTGCCAATGCAGGGGACACAGATTCGAGCCCTAGTCCAGGAAAATCCCACATGCCACGGAGCAACTAAGCCCATGTGCCACAACTACTGAGCCTGTGCTCTAGAGCCCGCGAACCACAACTACTGAAGCCCGTGTGCCACAACTGCTGAAGCCCGCGTGCCTAGAACCCATGCTCTGCAACAAGAGAAGCCACTGCAATAAGAAGCCAGTGTACTGCAACGAAGAGTAGCCCTGACTCTCAGCAACTAGAGAAAACCCACATGCAGCAGCAAAGACCCAAAGCAGCCAAAAATTAAATAAATGAGTAAATAAATAAATTTATTAAAAAAACAAACAAACAAGCAAAGAAACAAACAACAACAACAAAAAAATTGTGCTGCACAGAACATCATCAGTAAAGTGAAAAGATATTCCACAAAATGGGAGGAAATACTGGCAAATAATTTACCTCTTAAAGTTCTAGTGTCCAGAATATATAGAGAACCCTTGCAACACAACAGCACAAAGACCAATATGGACAAAAGATTTAAACAGACATTTCTCCAAAGAAAATATGCAAATGGACAATAAGCACATGAGAGTATTTTCAACATCATTAGTTATTAGGGAAATACAAATAAAAATTACAATGAAATACCATTTTATATCAAATAGCATGTCTATGATAAAAAACACAGACAAAAACAAGTGTTGGCAAGGATATGGAGAAATCATTGCTGCTGGGAATCTAAAATGGTGTAGCTACTATGGAAAACAGTTTGGCAATTCCTCAAAATGCTGAACATAGAGATGCCACATGGCCCAACAATTCCATTTTGAGGTATGTGCAGAAGAGCATTGATAACGTCTGTTAACACAAACCCTTGTAAAGGAATGTTCATGGCAGCTTTACTAATAGTCAAAAAGCAGAAGCAACCTAAATGTCTACCGACTGATTAATGGATAAACAAATGTGGTGTATCTATAACATGGAGTACTATTCAGCTATAAAAAGGAAGAACTGACACATGCTACAACCTGGATGCACTTTGAAAACATGGTAAGTGAAAGAAACCAAATACAAAAGGCCACATATTGCATGATTCCATTTATATGAATGTCCAGAATAGGGAAATCTGTAGAGACAGAAAGTTAATTAACAGTGACCAGGAGCTGCTGGGAGGAGAGTGACTGTTAATGGGTATGTGATTTCTTTGGAGGGGAGGTGAAATTTTTCTGGAAACGAGGTGGTGATGGCACAGTCTTGTGAGTATACTCAAAAGCATTGAGTTGTATACTTTTTTTTTTTTTGGCCACACCACGTGGCATGTGGGATCTTAGTTCCCAGACCAGAGATTGAACCTGTGCCCCCTGCAGTGGAAGCATGGAGTCTTAACCACTGAACCACCAGGGAAGTCCTACTGAAAAGGGACTTTAAAGTCCTACTTTAAAAGAGTTATCATTTTTTGTATGTGAATCACGTTTCACATTTTGTATTCACATTTTGTATGTGAATTCACATTTGTATGTGAATCACATTTCAATTTAAAAAAATCAATGTGAGTTCACAGAAAAGCAGACATACCAAGCTTTTCACAAATAAAAAGAATATTGTAAAGCCTGATATAATCGATGTTGGGGTCATTTTTTTACCTGTTGTTGTGTTAATCTGATACCATCCATTGGCAGAAATATTTGAAGCTGAGGGCGAAAAGCATCTCCATATTAGTGAAGTTGCATTATTCACAAAGAGGGTAAATAGAGAATTTGCATGCCCAGAGCTAAGAATTCATGAGGAAGAAATGAAACCCAGGAAATAAATAATACAAACATCAATAATATGGTTTTCAATTAGTTCAGCACTGTTGCTTGTGGTCAGAAAAGTTTCAAATCACAGAGAAAAGAAAGAGAAGAACAACACTGCAGAAGTTTAGACTTTACTTTGAGAAAAATCATATTGTTATCCTCCTTGTTATTTAATAATTTCTGTGTAAATTCTCTCTCCTTAGGGTGATCCAGGTAATCATGACTGTATCGTATATCAGGGCTTCTCAAACTATCAATACCTGGGGACCTTGTTAAAATGCAGAATCTGATTCAGTAGGTCTGGGGTGGAGGATGAGATTCTGACATTCTGAAGAACTTCTAGAAGATGATGACGCTAATTGTTCATGGATCCATCACACTTTAAGTAGCAAGGTCTTACATGACTTTTTTCTCTTTCTCCCTAGCACACAGCACTATGTTTAATAAAGGACATCTAGTGGGTAGTTGTTGAATAAACAGATGCTTTTCTTTTATTCTGTGGATAAATGTCTTTCTTACATATACTTTCCTAGGCATGCACACAGATTAAAGAAGTTATAGCACGTCACGATGAGCAGAATATTATGGATTCCATCAGAAATTTCTTTCCTCTATAATCTCAGAGTACATGGCTACTGCCAGATTTTTGCATATGATTAAGCTAGTTTTTCCCTGAACAGAATGTCCTAGGCCTATGATAGAACAATGCAGGCAGTACTAACCTGCTCACTTGAGGGTAAGCCCCTTGAAGGTAGAGTCTTAAGTCATCAGTACTCAAAGAAGTCATTCCATAATATTTATTGAACACCTACTGTGACAGTTTCTCTAATTATCACAATAACCAAAGAAACATAAGCTCTCTGAGAATAAGGACTTTGGCTCATTCAACCTAGCATCTCTAGTAGCTGAAATGATGCCTGAAACTTAGCAGGTATGCAATAAACACCAGTTGATTAACTGAATGACCTGTAAATTGGCTAATGTTCCAATTTTTTTAGGAAAAAATCTCAGAAGTTTAGACATTATGTAACTTCTCTGAAGTCACACAGCTGGTGAATGTCAGGGCCAAAATTCAAAGATGGTCCATAGCCTCTGAAATACACACAAGACCAACCATACACCCCCTTTTTTCCTACCTTTCTATAAAACATGGCATCTGCCATCCCCCGAGGAGTGCCCAAGTGTTGTGGGCATAGCATTTTTCTTTTCAGTCTGACCAAAAGCCCACTCTTCTTTCTCTGGCACCAGATTATATATCAGAATAAATTCTGGGAGAGATAACCAGGTTTAATTTTTATAAACATAGATCATCAGCAAAGTATAGCAACCAATTACCAATAACAGTAGTGTATCCTGGAATTCTGGCAGAAAACCACTATGTTTTGAGTTGCTAGATTTAGCAAAAAATATATATCAGGTGCCCAGCTAAACTTGAATTTCAAATAACACCAAACAATATTACAATATTAATATGATGCAGTATTTGGGACACACTTATACTAAAAATATCATTTGCTGTTTGTCTGAAACTCAAGTTTAGCTGGGCGTACTGTATTTTATCTGGCAATTCTAACTGTACTATATCATACGCCCTGCCTAACACAATAGCAGGAGCCAGAAGGTGTTGGTTGAATGGATAAATAAATGGATGAATAGAAGAATAGATGAATAAGTGAATACATGATTATTTAGAATCTCTGATTCTCTGTTTTGGGCATTGCATTTAGGCAGATATCGGCATTATCCTATTTCATATCTACTGTAACATTGTCATTTATTGTTGGAGTCAGAGCTTATCACCGGGAGCCAGGGAGTCATTTGGCCTGGGCTGCACAGTCACAAAGGGTTTTAATTCCAGGCTTTCAGTATCTTCAGGTTACATTATCCATCAGCAGAGGAGTGGGTGCAGGAGTGAAAGGAAATATCTATCAAACAACTTTAAAGTTGTATCTCATGAATAGACCACACCATTAGCCCTATATTAGTTTCCTACTGCCACTGTAACAATTTACTATAGATTTAGTGGCTTAAGAAAACACAAATATATGAGCTTACAGTTCTGGAGATCAGAAGGCTGAAAATGGGTCTTGGGGGCTAAAATCGAGGGGCTGGTAGGGTGCATCCCTTCTAGAAGCTCTAAGGGAGAATCCATCTCTTGCCTTTTCCAATGTCTAGAGGCTACCTGCACTGGTGTGTGGACCCCTTCCAGCAACGACATCACTCAGCCTCTGCTAGCCTCCCTTCTTCTCTGACTCTGACCCTCTTGCCTCTTTCTTATAAGGACCCTGTGATTACATTGGGTCCACCCAGCACATCCAGGAAACTCTTTCCATTTCTGGATCCTTAGCTTAATCATATCTGAAAAGTCCCTCTTATCAGTAAGGTATCATATTCACAGGTTCTGGGGATTAAGACCTCTTGGGGACTGTTGTTTGACCTACAACAAGCACCATGATTGAATATGCATTTATATCACACAGTGCTCTTAAATGTTAAATGATTAAATGTAAACCTCTAAAAATATACCTTTTAAACAACTTCTGATATTTCTTCATTTTTAAATAACCTTGGAGCCTCTTCTGACTTCTGAGAGGCCCTTCTTGAAGCAATATGATTTCTTATCTTCTAATCATGGAAGAACTGCACAGTTGGATACACCAAACCAGTGGTTCTCAATCTTGGCTACACATTAGAGTCAACTGAAGGGTTTTTTAAAGTCCAAATACCAAGGCTATGCAGCAAGTCAATTAGATCAGGATGCCTAGGGAATGGAGCCAGGCTTTGGTAGTTTTAAAATCTCCCCAAGTGATTCCAATATGTCCAAAATTGAGAACCACTGCACACATAATGTTTCACTGCTATGCTAACCTGTTTCTTTCTTCCTCTATTCTTTCCCTCTCTCTTCTTCTAGCCTGTTTTGCTTGTTAACTGCAAGTTTGTCTCTCTCCCTCATTGAAGTATACTATTTTCATTGCATCATATTCAATAAGGAAATACATAAAGATACTCTCAAAACAATTGGTATGGTGTGGCTTATTGTGGACAGTGATGTTCTTGGAACAAAAAGATGCTTTGCTTTACCCCTAAGAAGCAAGTTCTCCACCTCTCTGACCCTCAGTTTCCTCAACTGTAGAATGAAGTGTTTGGGATACAACTCTCTACTGTCTTTTCTAATTTAAACTCCATAATTCTAAATATAGAAAGAAGAGAATGTTCTCATGGAAGGAGCTCTGGGTCTCAAACCTAAAGATTAGATCTCATTTAATTAAAGGCAACATCTATACATCAGTGTTTGCATTAGATTTGTTTCCCCCAGAAGCAGAATATGAGATGCAGATTCAAGAGCAAGTGATTTATTTAGGAGGAAGCTCCAGGGCAGCAAGGTAGGTGATTCAGGGTAGATTCTCAAGTTTAGTGTCACTGTGGGTAACTGGAGCTTACTCCTGTTGGGGGACCCTGGAGCCGGTGTAAAACAGAGGCCTCAGAATTATGCCACCAGAGGGGAGGGGTTGCTGTAGGGGGAGGCCGCTGTCTATGGATCTTCAATTTCTGTCAGTCATTGCTGACAGCCATTGATGGCTACTCCTGAGGAATGTTCATTCTCTAGTCCTTTTCAGCCTGCTGTGCAACAGGGCAGAGAAATGTGGGGGGCAAGAGAAGCCCTCAGGCAAAGAGATGCAAATGGTGACAGTTAGATTTTAGGTCAATGTGCACCACAGGGTTAGGAGCAAAGGGGATGTGGACAGATGCTAATGTGGCTCTTTTATTTAATGGCAATAAATTATTGCTCTTTATACATTAATTAAGGGCATTTGAGGAACAAATGTATTAACACTTCTGAAGTACTTTGAGAACCCTCCCCACCTTTGGTAAAGCAGCAGTAAGCAGACGGAGCATTGCAACAAAGTATTCTCCTTGTCAAAAAGGCTGTCTTGGATTCTTTTAGAAAAGACCTGAAAATTTTGAACCTATTTGGGTAACGTTTAGTTACATTCTATTTCAGGCCACCAAATGATATTTTTTTTCTCAAATACCAGGAGGTTAAGAAGCTAGATTTTCAATACTGAAAGTGTACTTCAGGTATTGACAAATCCCTATGTAAGTGTTAAGGAGAAAAGGTCGCTGGTATGCTTTATGTCTCATGTCTAAGCCGAAAGGGAGGAAGATGTTCTTTCATATCTATGTCAGGGCCTGCAGACATCTACCAGGAGCACACAGATTTATTTTCACCCCACTGAGTAAAGAATGTCACGACTACTGTTCAGGCTCATCACAACTATGTTCTCCTGAGACCATGGACTCCTTCCATGCCTGATTGTAGGGCACTGAACAAAACAGGCTGATCAGTTCTCAATCTAACTATTCCAGAACATTCATGGTACCAGGTGACTTTTTTTTTAAAGTAGGATAAATAGCAAAGATTTATCTCCAAATTTGAAATCTTGCTTAGAATTCCTTCTCTATAATGAAAGAATGATAAATGTTTTGGCTTCAGATCCATTACTCTTATCTCCCTGGTTATCATTTGTCAGTGTTCACCAAGACACTGCTGGAAGGGCAGAGTCCATGAGCCAGATACCACCTAGTGCAGAATAGAAAGGATGGAAGTGTCTGGGGGTATGGACAGAGTGAGGTAGGTAGAACATATACCCCCAATGCGAATGAATCCATGCTTTTAGACTGTCTCCAAATAGGAGCACATATTCAAGGCCATCAAGACCACCCAGCCCCATCTGAGTTGACCCCGGACTAGACCAACTGAAAAACCACTCAGCTGAGCTCAACCCACATTGCTTGTCCATAATTTCTTTATTATGAGTAAATAAAATGGTGGTTGTCTTAAGTCACTGAGTTTATGGTGGTTTGTTATTCAAAGATAGGCTAGTAATATAATTTTTTAGTCAACAACCAATTGTTTAATAAAGGAAGCCTATGGCATTTCAAAACTATTTAAAAGTCTATGTAGCCTTAGTTAAAATATCTCAAATTTTTGTTGTAAACTCTTTGCTGCACATAGGCCCACTGTGCGTCAGATGATGTCCTATAAATTTCCTTCTGTGACACCTTTGCTTATATGAACCCTGAGCATGGGATGCCTATTGTAGTCTTCTTAGCCTGCCTACAGCAGGCTATAGTTCAGAATTGTCCTCCTTCACAGTGCTTGCCTTGACCAGACAGGCTCTAAATGATTTCTTCATCCACTAAACCGATAGAACTGTAAATAGAATCTACTTATTTCACACTTTATCCATCCATCTAAATGTCTTACCACTCATCTAGACTGTAGACTTCTTGTAGGAAAGAAGATTCCTGCAGCTACTTACAGTATCTTTTACATGCTTCAGTATGTGGGAGGATCCACTCAAAAATGTAAGCATCTCAATGATTTACTATCTGTCCTTCTTTAAGTTAATACATGGCAGGAGGGAAAGAACAAGGAAACAAGGAAAGGTTCTAAGTCCATGGCTCTTTTCTCTTTGACGGTACATCTGTGTTCACTCCTTTTTATGACCATTAGCTCTGTGGTTTCCACATAGGTTTTATGAATGAGGGAGAAATACGAAGGGAGTATTATCCTTAGAATCATTATGAAGTGTTGGTGCTGTGTTGAATGTGGTTGTAGGAGTTATGGTGAAGTTCAAAATGAAGATGGGGGTGGGGGGGGTGGGTTCTGCCCTAGTGTAACAAAGTGAGTAAATGTCGAAGACGTTCAATACATTTGTGGTACTGAGTTCACGGAATTAGCCTCATCTGTACTTTCTTGTTTGTCTTTCTTTCCTTCCTCATTACAACACACTTGAGAGGCATATTGAAACTCTAGTCCTCATTAGGGCCAATGAGATCAATCTTACATACAAGGATTTCCTTTTAATTTAGTGACACTATCTTTTGAACTTCAAGAAGGTTAGGTTTCAGGGATATTATATTTCTGGAGGATGAGCCTTTATTGTCGTTGATAATTTAAAACTCCACTCCTTGGTGGAGAATCTCTGGCAGCTAGCATTGGGACTCAACGGGGTCTCTAAGAAGATCTAAGCAACAGAGTATGAAAGTGCAAGAAGAATGTCAGTCCACACTTTTCTCCATGGAATATGATGAAATGTCCAGGGACATTCACAAAGCTGACCTAGGAGAAAATCTGAAAACAAAGACAGAATTTCCTTGGACTCTTAATCCAGAGGTTGAAATGGATGCCTCTTGGAATAAGAATTAAAGGATCTCCTTCCACACTTTCTTAGTTTCAAGTTCAAGGGTTCAAAGGTGGTGGCTGCTTAAGAATCTAGGTTTTTTTTTTAATCAGACAGTTTGAACAAAAGTGTGGTTAGTCACTAATTAGCTGTGTGACTATGAATAGTTTACTTAACCTTTATTAGTATGGGTCCCTTATCTATAAATTTAGCCCATAGATACTGTAGCCTATAGATTGTTTTACACATTTCCTAATAAATTGCAGTCATGCAAAAAATGTTAACTTTTATTACGCAGTGTTACTAGCTTACCTTGGTCTTACAATTGTTAAGAAACTCCTTTTGTACTAGTGACTTCTTGGGTCAGGACTCCAGAAGTTAACCCTTAGACAAAGATTCACTTAGAAGTGATTTATTATGGAATTGTCCCCAAAAAAGACTGATGAAGGAGTAAGGAAAGGTAGACGTGGGACAGGAAGTAGCTGAGTGATGATGGAGAAATTTCAGGCAAATTCTCAGCTCCGCCTGACCCCAAGGGGAGCTCCACAGTTCACCCTACCTCAGGACAAGGGAACTGGCATTTCATGGTTCAGTGCCAAACAGTTATTAACGTTCAGCCTGGAAGATGTAAACTCCCAGCCCTCCTGGCTCTGGGTGTGCAGGAAAAATGTCTTTAGTAACTTGAGAATATTCTTCCAATAAGAGCCATGGAGTGCCTCTTTATTAGAAGCAAAGTGCACAGAATGAGGAGGAAGAAAGATGGAAAATTGCTGAATATTTTCAAAAAATAATATGGTTCATTCACACTATATATTTCCATTTTACCACATACTAGGTGTGTTTTAGAGACCTAATGGGAGATGACAAAACTCTTTCAAACAAAAATATGACACTGGTCAATGTGAAATATTTCCAATTCAACTTGGCTTCCATGTGAATGCATCCACATAGATGAAGACCTTTTGAATTGTCTGATCTTTTATATTCAGATTTTCAGAACAATTCTGACAAACACATGACAGAATCATTTTCATTTTTACTCTTCACTTTAATCCTAATTGGTTTTAGAATTAGAACCATGCAGAAGAAGACACTTGGGTACCAAATAACCCAGAGTGTAAACGCACAGCCTAGAGTTTCTGTGACTCCTCAGGGAGCCTCAAGGGAAAGGATCAAGCACATGTCCTCTTTCAAGGCTCTCCTGTGGCCGGATATGTGACTCGTAAGCAGCTTGCTCAATTTCTTCAATAATGATGACGATCATTATTATGAACAACTCACCACATGTCATGTTCTTTCCTTGCACCAGGCACTTGGCCAAGTGTTTTACCCACTTACAGTGTAGAATTCAAATAGCCCAGTAATGTAGATATGATTCTCATTTTATAGATGAAGAGGCAAGCCTTTCTGATTGGTCTTGAAATATGAAAGCTCAGCTCATTTGCTTTGAGGTGGCACAAGCTCTGTGGAGTGTAATTCATACTCCAAAGCTTCCCTTGGGAGCTGGCTGATGTTAGGAATTTACCTGAACTCTCTCCCTACTTGTTTGGCTTCTTTCCTTCGACCAGCTTTCCTCACTCACCATCCTCTCCTGAGCACGAGTCCTTAGAAAAGTACTTGCACCTGAGTTCTCATATTATGGGGAGCTGACCAAAGACCTTAGCCCAAGAGGATTATATTACCAATTACAAGACCCAGGGAAGGTGGATGATACAACTTACTCAAGGTCACAAGTTTAGTTAGGGTGACAACCCACGTATTAACTCAGGTCTGGCTCCTTGTCAAAGCCCTGCTCTAAATGCCACCATATAGTGTCTCCCAATAAACTGAGGTCACACCAACTAAGGGATAACCTAGACAGATAGCGTCACAGTATCATGACTCTGATAATGCCCACCCCACCCCCCACTACCTTCAACTCCAGAACAACTCTCTTATCAGATATTCAAGATATTGAGGCTCTCTGAGCATCTCTTACAAGAGTCAGCAGGATCTGGGAATCGTGGGAGGAGGGAGCAAAACTTCCTCCCGTTAGTCCATTTCTGGCATCTCAGTTTTGTTTTTCTTATTTTTATTTTATTTATTTATTTTTTTAAAGAAGTGTTTCCTTTTATTCACCATCTCTAACACATCCAAACCATTCCAGTTGAAAACAGATCACTACCCTTTCTCAGCTACTTAGTAACTAAGAGCAGTGAATAAAATCCACACAAAAGGTCAGAAAAATTCACCGCATTACTATCAAATCAGAACACCTGACTATTGTCAGATTATTTAAAAAGAGTGATCAGAAATTAAATATCACAAATGAGGTCTTTTATTTGTCACCATTGAAAGTCTGATTTTTAAACAGATTCCTGGACTGGTGGTTCATATCCATCAGCTCGTTCAACTTTAGCACCTGTCTCGTCCTCAGTAGCTTTTCCAGAACTACTACCTTCACCATGTAGCTCCATGAGTTTTCCCAATTCAAACTTGGGCTTCTTCAGCATTTTTACTTTTCTAACAAAGACATCATGAGGTGGATAAATAGATTGGCAGGCCTTTTCTATGTCTTTTCCAATGCTGTCTGGAATCAATTTATTGACCACCTCTTTCAAGTCATTTGTCTGCAACTCTCGGGTCATGATTTCCATCATCTTCTTACGGATCTGGCGGACCTGCTGGTGCTGGGCATAAGAGGTCTTCCGAAACTGATTGTTGCGTTTTTTAGTAAAACCCACACAGAAGAGACGAAGCAAATAACCATCGGTAGTCTTGACATCAACGTGAGCTTCAATCATGGTCTGCCATTTTTTGACCATGGAGCACATTTTGTCACGGGTAAGATCCATGCCATGGAAATTAGTCAGGCAGTTTTTGCCCTGAACATCCTCAGTAATAAGCTTGAATTTTCTAAATGCAACTTCATCATTCTGCAGATCAGCAAGGCTCACTTCAAACACACGACCCTTGAGGCCATCAGATGCGATTTTGGTTCCTTGAGTTCTCGTGACTAGTGTTTTCCCAATATTTCTTATATTGAACATAGCTGGTGCTTTCACATCATACCAATCTTTCTTAGAAAATGGATCAACCACTTTCTTCTTGGCTCCCTTTTTACCGCCTTTCGTAAGGCGCTTGTTCTTTCCGACCGCCATGGTGCTGGTTATTTTTATTTATAAACAACAAACATTTATTTCTCACAGTTCTGGAGTCTGGGAAGTCCAAGATCAAGATGCTAGCAGATATTGTGTCTGGTGAGGGCTCACTTCCTGGTTTGCAGATGGCCATCTTCTCTTATATTCTCACATAGCAGAGGGCAGAGAGAGGAAGCAACTTTCTCATGTCTCTTCTTTTTTCTTTTTTTTTTCCTTCTTATTTCTCCATTTGGAGAAATGATTTAGACATTGTGTCACAACATAGGGAAGAGAGGGATATGGAAGGAGGGATATTAAAGGCAGGTATGGAAGGAGAACAACTGGGGTCTACTTGGGAAATGCAGACTCGATGAGATAAAACACTTAGTTCTCTGGACTCCAGACTTTGTCTTCAGGTTGTATACAGCTTGGCCAGCCTTTCCTTGCATTCAAAAAGAAAGAGTGAGAGTTTACACCAAAGGAATAAATCTGATAGAATTTCAGACACTGTGGTCTCTAGATTGAAATTACTTCAGGGTCCCTCCCAACACCTTTCCAATCTCACCTGGAAGTGACAATATTATGCTGCTGATTCTAGACAAACCATTTTCTTAAACTAAAGGAAGTTGCCCAAAGGACATGATTCTAGTACAACAGGAGAAAAATCAGGCAAACTTGTTGAGAGAGTAAATAAGGGTTGGCTGATTTTCACGTTAATTTGTATTCTGATCACACAGCCTTATCTCTAAATTGTATAATTATGTCTGTAAACTCAGACCATACAGGAATCTATATCAGTGTGCTCTCGACAAAGAGAAAAGGGTAGGTTGCAGCCAGAATTGCTTATCTTACTTTTCTAAAAATGTAGACGAGCATCTTTTAGAAGAAAGTGCAGGCAGGGGAGTGGTGGGCACTTTTCTTAGCACGCACTGCACTTCTGCAGCCCAGAGCAGACTTGAGAGTTTGTGTCAGCTCTTCTACACCTGAGAACAAGGAAGGAAGCCCCCACACCCATTCAACCTGCTCTGCAGACATCTACAGCCGCATGACTCAGATCCAACTTGAAACCAGCACTAACTGTGGCACTAGAGAGATTTGTTTTTCCTCCCAATGCCTGCCTCTGTGCCTGTTTTCTGAGCTGTTCCAGAAGCAGTCATATCACTTCATCACAAAAAGCATATGAATTCTCCTCATCAGTACACTGAACACAAGTGTAAATTATATAGAAGTTACGCCTATAAACTCCAGTCATTAGATGAATATTGGTACATTGATGATCTTAAATGGATTCATATGTAACTTAGATGTGTAATATATGCACAAGATATATAAAAAATGTACTTATTTTAGCCAGAGTTACCTGGAAACAGAGCCTGAGGCAAGGATTAAATGTCAAAGCTTTCTTTGGGAGTTGGAAACCCAGGACAGTGAGACTGAAGACAGAGGAAAGTGAGGCGGGGAAGGAAGGAACTCAAGATGGCAGGTGCTGTACTAGTCATTACTTCCTGAGGATCTGTGAACAGATATAGTATGTTTGACTGGCAGATGTGCTTGCTCAGCCCCAGGCAATGTCTCTGTACCAGATTTATAAAGACTATGCCTGTGGAATAGTCCATGGGAAAGGATGAGGGGAGGACATTTATTTGCCTGCTCCTTTTTGTGTCCTATTTTCCACTGGTCAAAGGTGACCCCTTAGGGGACTGGCTCCCCCACACATCCAGGCTTATTTATCCAATGGCTTTTCAGCCCCTCAGAGTGACAGACCTCGGACCCCACAGTGTGGTCTTTCTCATTAGTCCAGATGTCATGGGACAAACCAAAAGCTCAGCTAGGTGGAGGGCCTGACATTCCTGGGGTAAGTGACTTGTAGTTGGGCCACAGAGGTCTGAGCAGAGTCGGTCATTTTTACAATAAACTAAGACAGAGCAAGTGTCTTAGAGAATATGGGAGAGGTCGGTACCAAAGGAATCTGAAGACACATATAACATGTGTCAGATAAAATACTATACAATTCATAATTAATAAGTAGGATTGACATTATGTTTGTCATGGGTTTAACAATAGGTGTATTCTACTGAGCAGTTTGCTGTGTGCTGGGCATTGCTAAGCCTTTTAACAACTGATTTATTTGGCCTTGTGAAAGACGGACTGCAAAATGGCCACAATCCTCTACTCCTCCTTTGCTACAGCCTTTGCAATATGGTCCTGTTGCAATGCCTGTTTTCACGAGGTGGAGTTTATTTCCTGAGCCCTTGGCTTTGAATTTGGCCATGTGGCTTGCTTAAACCTATAACATGCAATGGAAATGACTGTGTAACCACTCTGAGCCTTAGGGGGCTCTGTGTACCACCCTCTCTCTTTCTCAGACCCCTGTCCCCAGAACAAGCATAGGGGGCACAGCTGGATAAGGAGAAGCCACAGGGAGCTCAGATGAGCCATCCCATCTGGGGCCATCCTAGACCAGCCAGACCTGAGTAACCAACTCATCAAGGACACATAAGCAAGCTGGCCGATGTCAGCCATGCCAGATCTTCAGAACCATACAGCCAGACCACAGATCCATCAGCAAAAATATGTTTACTATTGTAAGTCATTGGAGTTTGGGGCATGTTTTTTATGATGCATTATGGTGGCCACAGATTGCCAATCCAAAGCTTTGCCATCCTGCAAGGTATACTTGATTTTTTAATTTTAACAGATGTGGAAGCAGGACAGGTTAAATGACTTGATTGAGATCACACATTAAACATTTGACTAGAACCCAGGAATATCCAACTCCATGGCTTTAATTGCTACATGTTACTCTTACTTTCACTTGGATCCTTGACCTGTATTCCTTGCTGACTTATGGCTCTTGGTGAATAATTTGACCATGCTGTCTTTTTCCTTATAATGTTGTATCTCCTCTTAACTTTATGCTTGGGAGGGATGGAATTTTGTTATTGAGTATATATGACATACACAAAACATTCAGAGGGGAGAGAATATCAGAAAGTATGACGGAGATAAAACATCAAAGGAAAGGCAATTAAGTACACATTTGACCCTAAAGGAGGGAAGGCAGGTGAGGCTTCGAGTGGAATGATGTGGATGGTGAGCCCATCAGGGAACGGCTGGTCCCCTGGGTAGCAGGCGTAAGCGTGAGTCTGCAGCATGCAGATATCTTTGAGTTTCAGGATTTTGCATCTCCTTTCTTGGAAAACTGATATCCCTAATTTGCTTTGTCTATTCTTTGAAGCATGTGACCATACATTGATTGGACTGATGTTTATATGTGGCTTATGGAATCAGTCTCATGCATTCATTTAAAGCCATCCCCCATAGACTACCCACTGGCAGGGTGAAGACCCGGTATCTATATTCAATCAGGGGCCTCTGCCATATATATTCAGCTGGATTTGAAAACAAAGGAAAATACACACAAGAGTGAGGTTGGTCAGCAAGCCTGGGCCTCCTGAGGTGCAAGGGTTTTTCTATCTGCCCCATCAGCGCAGCCGGGAGACGGGGGCCTTGTTCCTATTAGTGTTAATGGAGCCAATCACATGAATCCACTATGTATCAATGTGTATCCTCTCATGTTTTAATATCTTAATGCACAAAATTACATCTCTAGGGAAAGGCTTGGCTCCTCTTAAGTGCTCCCAATTCCCATTAATGATAATGGAACAGAGAAACACATACACCCACCCTTGCTCAGAAAAGTGGGCAAAAGATGGAAGATGATTAGGTTTGGGGAGTGTCACAGGAAACCCATAGAAACTGCAGCAATGGTCTAAAATGGTCCTTCTTTCTAGGCTCATTTAAGCAGTTTCATTAGACACATATATTTCTCTTAGAACCATCAACAGATAACTGGCTACATTGTCCTCTCCAGGAGAAGAAGATGATGTCTGTACACGTGAGCTGACACAGACTCTAAAGGCTGCTCTGGGCTGGGAGAAGTGCAGTGCAAGCCAAGAAAGCGCACAGCACTCCCCTGCCTGCACTTTCTTCTAAAAGATGCTCTTCTGTGTTTTAGTAAAAGCAAGATAAGCAACTTCAGCCATACCCTACTTTTTTCTCTTTGTAGAGAGGGCACTGGTATAGATTCTTGTATAGTTCAAGGTTATTAAAGAGACATTATACAATTTAGAGATAAGGCTATGTGATCAGAATATAAATTAATGTGAAAATCAGCCAGCCCTTATTTGCTCTCTCAACAAGTTTGGCTGATTTTTCTCCCGGTGAACTAGAATTGTGCCCTTTTGGAGACTTCTTGTGGTTTAAGAAAATGGTTTGTCTAGAATCAGCATGTAAGCAGCATAATATTGTTGCCTACGGGTGAGATTGGAAAGGCGCTTGGAGGGACCCTGAAGTAATTTCAATTTAGAGACCACAGTGTCTGAAATTCTATCAGATTTATTCCTTGGGTGTAAACTCTCTGACTTTTTTGTTTGTTCTTAAATGTAGAGCAAAAGAGTGCTGGGAGAGCTAATATATTCTGTAGTTAACACCCATGAGGGGATACGTTCAACAGAGAGCACCTGTATGTGATTCATAGAGGGCCAAGGATGCTTCAAGGTGGACGAGAAAGTGCAGGGAAGAGAAGAAACAGAAGGGGGATGTAAAGAGGGACCAAGATGAGCTTTGCCTACATTCTCCTTAGAGATGTTGAGAGGACAGAAGGAGTACCTGTACTGTTGAGCTGGGTGCGCGCTGAAGAAGGAATTCTTCCTTTGGGCACTGTTTCTTGCCCTTTTTTGGGGTGAAGGTTAAGAATGTACTCTGAGACCCCACCGAAAGCTATGCACCCTCCTCCTCTCAGAAACACACACTCACATACATACACAAGTTCACACACAGTTTCATAGAATGTAACATGTTCGTGGATCCGCTGATGTCTACTCATGGGCCCCAAGCTCAGGGAAACAGTCAAACATTTAGAAGAGTGCAAGGTCAGACCTCCAGTATGATTGGAGACGTTAGATCATGGAGAACAACGGTCTGGGTCTCTCATTACTAACAATTCCATATAGAATGTGAGTTTTGGATAGCAAGGATACTTTAAATAGACATATTGAGACTGGTGGAAATACAAAGATACTCTAAGTTAGAATGCTACCTGTAGAAAAGGTTACATCTCTAGGCGTGGGCAAGGAGTTTTTTTTTTTTTTTTTAAACATCTTTACTGAAGTATAATTGCTTTACAATGGTGTGTTAGTTTCTGCTGAATAACAAAGTGAATCAGCTATACATATACATATATCCCCATATCTCCTCCCTCTTGCGTCTCCCTCCCACCCTCCCGAACCCACCCCTCTAGGTGGTCACAAAGCATGGAGCTGATCTCCCTGTGCTATGTGGCTGCTTCCCACTAGCTATCTATTTTACATTTGGTAGTATATATATGTCCATGCCACTCTGTCACTTTGTCACAGCTTTCCCTTCCTCCTCCCATATCCTCAAGTCCATCTCTATGTCTGCATCTTTATTCCTGTCCTGCCTCTAGGTTCTTCAGAACCTTTTTTATTTTCTTTAGATTCCATATATATGTGTTAGCATACGGTATTTGTTTTTCTCTTTCTGACTTACTTCACTCTGTATGACAGACTGTAGGTCCAGCCACCTCACTACGAATTACTCAATTTCATTTCTTTTTATGGCTGAGTAATATTCCATTGTATATATGTGCCACATCTTTATCCATTCATCTGTTGATGGACACTTAGGTTGCTTCCATGTCCTGGCTGTTGTAAATAGAGCTGTAATGAACACTGTGGCACATGTCTCTTTTTGAATTATGTTTTTCTGAGGGTATATGCCCAGTAGTGGGATTGCTGGATCATATGGTAGTTCTATCTATAGTTTTTTTTTTGCGGTATGTGGGCCTCTCACTGTTGTGGCCTCTCTGGTTGTGGAGCACAGGCTCTTATTTTCTCTTTCAGATTTTTCATCATTAGGGTATGGAATGCAAGAGATTTCTGTGCATTAATTTTGTATCCTGCTACTTTGCCAAACTCATTGATTAGCTCTAGTACTTTTCTAATAGCACCTTTAGTGTTCTCTAAGTATAGTACATGTCATCTGCAAACAGTGACAGTTTTACTTCTTCTTTTCCTATTTGGATTCCTTTTATTTCTTTTTCTTCTCTGATTGCTATGGCTAAAACTTCCAAAACTATGTTGAATAATATAGTGGGCAACCTTTTCTTGTTCCTGATCTTAGTGGAAATGGTTTCAGTTTTTCAGCATTGAGAATGATATTGGCTGTGGGTTTGTCTTATATGGCCTTTATTATGTTGAGGTATTTTCCCTCTATGCCTACTTTCTGGAGAGTTTTTATCATAAATGGGTGTTGAATGTTGTTGAAAGGTTTTTCTGCATCTATTGAGATGATCATATGGTTTTTCTCCTTCAGTTTGTTAATATGGTGTATCACGTTGATTGATTTGCATATATTGAAGAATCCTTGCATTCCTGGGATAAACCCCACTTGATTATGGTGTATGATCCTTTTAATGTGCTGCTGGGTTCTGTTTGCTAGCATTTTATTGAGGAGTTTCGCATCTATTTTCATCAGTGATATTGGCCTGTAGTTTTATTTCTTTGCGACATCTTTGTCTGGTTTTGCTATCAGGGTGATGGTGGGCTCGTAGAATGAGATTGGGAGTGTTCCTCCCTCTGCTATATATTGGAAGAGTTTGAGAAGTATAGGTATTAGCTCTTCTCGAAATGTTTGATAAAATTCTCCAGTGAAGCCATCTGGTCCTGGGCTTTTGTCTGTTGGAAGATTTTTAATCACAGTTTCAGTTTCAGTGCTTGTGACTGGTCTGTTTATATTTTCTATTTCTTCCTGGTTCAGTCTCAGAAGGTTGTGCTTTTCTAAGAACTTGTCCATTTCTTCCAGGTTTTCCATTTTATTGGCGTATAGTTGCTTGTAGTAATCTTTCACGGTCCTTTGTATTTCTGCAGTGTCAGTTGTTACTTCTCCTTTTTCATTTCTACTTCTATTGATTTGAGTCTTTTGCCTTTTTTTCTTGATGAGTCTGGCTAATGGTTTATCAATTTTGTTTATCTTCACAAAGAACCAGGTTTTAGTTTTGTTGATCTCTGCTATCATTTCCTCTATTTCTTTTTCATTTATTTCTGATCTGATCATTCTGATTTCTTTCCTTCTGCTAACTTTGGAGTTTTTTTGTTCTTCTTTCTCTAACTGCTTTAGGTGTAAGATTAGTTTGTTTATTTGAGATTTTTCTTGTTTCTTGATGTAGGATTGTATGGCCATAAACTTCCCTCTTAGAACTGCTTTTACTGCATCCTATAGGTTTTGGGCCATCGTGTTTTCATTGTCATTTGTTATCAGGTATTTTTTGATTTCCTCTTCGATTTCTTCAGTGATCTCTTGGTTATTTAATAGTGTATTGTTTAGCCTCCATGTGTTTGTATTTTTTATAGCTCTTTTCCTATAACTGATATCTAGTCTTATAGCATTGTGGTTAGAAAAGATACTTGATATGATTTCAATTTTCTTAAATTTACCATGGCTTGATTTGTGAACCAAGATTTGATCTATCCTGGAAAATGTTCCATGAGCACTTGAGAAGAAAGTGTATTTTGTTTTTTCTGGATGGAAAGTGCTATAAATATCAATTAAATCCAGCTTGTTTAATGTGTCATTTAAAGTTTGTGTTTCCTTATTTATTTTCATTTTGGATGATCTGTCCATTGGTGAAAGTGAGGTGTTAAAGTCCCCTACTATTATCGTGTTACTATCAATTTCCCCTTTTATGGCTGTTAGCATTTGCCTTATGTATTGAGATGCTCCTATGATGGGTGCATAAATATTTGCAATTGTTATATCTTCTTCTTGGATTGATCCCTTGATCAGTATGCACTGTCCTTCTCTGTCTCTTGTAATAGTCTTTATTTTAAAGTCTATTTTGTTTGATATGAGAATTGCTACTCCAGCTTTCTTTTGATTTCCATTTGCATGGAATATATTTTTCCATGACCTCACTTTCAGTCTGTATGTGACCTAGGTGTGAAGTGAGTCTCTTGTAGACAGCATACATACATGTCTTGTTTTTGTATCGATTTAAACAGTCTATGTCTTTTGGTTGGAGCCTTTAATCCATTTACATTTAAGGTAATTATTGATATGTATGTTCCAATTATCATTTTCTCAATTGTTTTTTGTTTGTTATTGCAGGTGTTTTCCTTCTCTTGTGTTTCCTGCCTGGAGAAGCTCCTTTAGCATTTGTTGTAAAGCTGGTTTTGTGGTGCTGAATTCTGTTAGCTTTTGCTTGTCTGTAAAGGTTTTAATTTCTCTTTAAATCTGAATGAGATTGTTGCTGGGTAGAATAATCTTGGTTGTAGGTTTTTCCCTTTCATCACTTTAAATATATCCTACCACATGCTTCTGGGTTGCAGAGCTTCTGCTGAAAGATCAGCTGTCAACCTTATGGGGAATTCCTTATATGTTATTTGTTGCCTTTCCCTTGCTGCTTTTAATATTTTTTCTTTGTTTTAAATTTTTGATAGTTTGATTAATATGTGTCTTGGCGTGTTTATCCTTGGATTTATCCTGTATGGGACTCTCTGTGCTTCCTGGAGTTGATTGACTATTTCCTTTCACATATTAGGGAAATTTTCAACTATAATCTCTTCAAATATTTTCCC
This sequence comes from Neophocaena asiaeorientalis asiaeorientalis, assembly GCF_003031525.2. Lineage (NCBI taxonomy): Eukaryota > Metazoa > Chordata > Mammalia > Artiodactyla > Phocoenidae > Neophocaena > Neophocaena asiaeorientalis. The sequence goes on along the minus strand of NW_020185334.1, from coordinate 3,439,144 downwards.
CGTCCCTTTCTTTTTCTCTTCTTCTTCTGGGACCTCTATAATTCAAATGCTGGTGCATTTAATGTTGTCCCAGAGGTCTCTGAAGCTGTCCTGAATTCTTTTCATTCTTTTTTCTTTATTCTGCTCTGTGGTAGTTATTTCCACTATTGTGTCTTCCAGGTCACTTATCCGTTTTTGTGCCTCAGTTATTCTGCTATTGATTCCTTCTAGAGAATTTTTAATTTCATTTATTGTGTTATTCATCATTGTTTGTTTGCTCTTTAGTTCTTCTAGGGCCTTGTTAAGCATTTCTGGTATTTTCTCCATTCTATTTCCAAGATTTTGGATCATCTTTCCTATCATTATTATGAATTTTTTTTCAGGTAGACTGCCTATGTCCTCTTCATTTGTTTGGTCTGGTGGGTTTTTACCTTGCTCCTTTATCTGCTCTGTATTTCTCTGTCTTCTCATTTTGCTTAACTTACTGTGTTTGGAGTCTCCTTTTCACAAGACTGCAGGTTCATAGTTCCCGTTGTTTTTGGTGTCTGCCCCCAGTGGGTAAGGTTGGTTTAGTGCATTGTGTATGCTTCCTGGTGGAGAGGACTGGTGCCTGTGTTCTGGTGGATGAGGCTGGATCTTGTCTTTCCGCTGGACAGGACTGAGTCTGGGGGTGTGTTTTGGGGTGTCTGTGACCTTATTACTATTTTAGGAAGCCTCTCTGCTAATGGGTGGGGTTGTGTTCCTGTCTTGCTAGTTGTTTTGGCATGGGGTGTCCATCACTTGATATTGCTGGTCATTGAGTGGAGCTGGGTCTTAGTGTTGAAAGGGAGAACTCTGGGAGAGCTCTTGCTGATTGATATTATGAGGGGCCGGACAGTGTGTGGTGGACCAACATCCTGAACTTGGCTCTCCCACCTCAGAGCCTCAGGCCTGACAACCGGCTGGAGCACTGAGACCCTGTCGACACAAAGCTTCTGAGCCTCTTTCATCCGAACTGCATTTTCCTGCCTTTGCTGGGGTGTGTTTGAAGACAGATCACCAACAAAACAGCCTAAGGATGAGCTTTAAATTGACAGACCTATGCTTTCATGCAGAATGATTTTGGGAAGTAGCTCAACCCTTTCCATCCCTCTCTTATACACACACAGCCACACAATCATCCTTCTTCCATGACTGTTTCAGAATCACTTAAGTAGGGAAGAATCAATAGGCCTTAACAACATTCCATTATTGAAATATCAACTACTCCTCCATGCTTACTGGCCTCTCAATTAGTCTGGTTTCCTAAAAGAAAAACACCACATTGAAACAGTACCCTCTGGTCTTATACCATTCTTGTTCCAGTCTTTCAGTCAGCAAATGGCAAGCCTCAATATCATACTTGTAGGGGCAGAATTAGCAGATTACTCTACTTTTACAGGCTTGAGAGAACAAAAATACAATGATTCAATCGTTCATTTCATGACCTCTCAGAAATGAGCAAAATCTCTGCCATGTGAAACTAAAGTGGTTTCTTTGAATAGTTTAACTCTCACATATTAGCGAGAAGTTCTTCAAAAGTAAGCAAATGTTAATTCCTCAATCAAATATATGTATTCTTCAGTTTGCAAGACATAAATGATGTGATCTCAATTATTATAGCAGAAACTTGTCTTGTTTTAGCTCCATGTTTCCTGGGGTGGGGGGAAGAGTAATTCCTTGGTAAAAGTGGATAGATCAGACAGAATAACTTCTTAACTTCTTTTTTCTTTTTCTTTTTAGTTTTGCAAGTCACTGAGTCTACATCAAGAAAAGCCCTGAATTACAGTATATTTGTTCTTAAACCAGATGACTCTTGCTCTTGAAAATATGAGCATAGTTACTAGTGACACCCACAGGCCCACTTTAAAGTCCCCTTATAGTTAAATCCCATCATTTCGGCCTGACCATTTGGTCTAACTGATAGAGAAGGCTACAACTAAGATCAGGACCCTGTCCACAAATTCATTATTCTTAACTGTGCTTACAAATGATTGTGTCTGACTACCCACTTTGTACATGATGGCTGCAAAGGTCTGATTATTCCTGTGGCCATGAAAGGTAGAATGATGGGCCCTTGACTGCCCCTAATTTGTGAAAGAATTAGTCACCATTGAATTCTTTCTCTGTAAAAGTTTCCCCATTCAACATGGACTTTTTACCAAAGACACTTAATCATGTACCATAGAGATACAGGGACCTCCTAGAGGTTGTACTTAGTTACTTGGCATGGCTCAGCCCCATTTATCCTCTTTTCAGCATCACTCCAAACTCCTTGTTGTGAAACAGAAACGTTAGCCAGTGCTCACAGGCAAAGACTTTTCAGTTGCAATTCTGGAAGATAGGCTGGCCCAGAAAACAGGGTACCCATCTTTAAATTCCAAGGCACTTTTCAAAAGAAAGACAAGACATCCACTCAGGGAGGTAACTGGTTAGAAATTAAATTCACCATAGTTTTTCTATTAGTCACCCTCCTTGCTTGGCTTCCAATGTGGAGAAGTGATGGATGATGCTTAGGAAACCCTATGATTTGATTAGCTTGTAGAGGTGGGTTATGAATATCTCAAAGTGGGACATAAACATCTAATGATTCTAGAACAATGTGATCTGTTTGCATCCATCAAATTTCCCTCCTGCACCACGTGCCAGCTTTGCTCTTTATGAACAGTGGTCAAGTGTGCAGGAGAAAATGACAACCAAAGATCTATAGTTCTGTTTACCTGGGGTTCCTAATTTGCAGGTAGACTTGGCCTTAGAAGAGTCTCCAAGAGATTGTGACAATACAGGTGAAGCATGCAATCCTAGACAGGGCTGCTGTATGTCTGCATGTGTATAATGAAGTTCCTACTGTAAATCACACTGTTCTTTGGTAATAAGAAGCTAATGCCCTACACTTCTTAGGCATTTTGTTTCTACACTCAGATCCATGCTGTGGACCAGTGGTAAGAAACCGTGGCATATATTCAAGCTATGCACTTGCACTGGCTTCCTGTCAACAACACCATGCGCCTGATATTCTTTAAACTGTATCCTTTCTACGAAATGTTTGATATTACAGAGTGATCTAGGTCATAGAGGAGACATTGAACAATCATTGTCAAGATACATCCAAAGTGACGTTTCAGAAAATCAGACATTAAAAAGGAGAACTTGATAAGTCACCTACTTCAGGATCAAGAATGCAGCAAAAACACCTAAGTGGATAAGCTGTTGTCAGCTGCCTCTGTTTGTTGCTGCAAGGGTACCTCTGAACACCCTCCCTTCCACTTTTCTGCTTTAATCTAGAAAGAAGAAACCCTGCTTGAATTGCATTTAAAGGAAGAACTACCAGCTTCTAAATGATATTCTGAGGGATTCATCTGTGAGTAAGACCCACAGAGGAACTTGGAGGATCAGTTCATGCTGCTCAAGCCCTCTGCCCTTCGGGGTCTACTTTATCTAGTCATAATTATTCTAGCCTAAGTTAAAGTTACTGTATTTTGGTCCCTTATAGATATTGGTTAGCATTTATTAGTCAAGGTAGGTAGCTTGAACTGTGATTGACAAATGGTCCTGGAATCTCAGTGCCTGAACCCAAGGAAGGAGTATTTCTTGCTTAGGCAACATCTACTGAGTGTCCACAAAATCCCCCAGGATAACAGTCCTCCAGACAATAGTGGTCCAGGCAGATGGGGGCGCTACTTTTAGCTACAGCATCAAGAACAAGCAGCCTCCTTGTTCAACAGGCAGGGGAAGAAAAACATACACCAACTTTTCACTGCTTCATTCACATCTCTGGCCATTGGCCAGAACCTGTCCAAAACCTCCACCCCACTGCCAAGAGGCAGGGATGTTTAATCTTCCTGTGCTCCTGAAACCAGATTTGGGTGAGAGCTAGAAATCGCTGTAATGACATTTATAATCCCAAAGTAGATTTTAACTCAAGCTAGAAAATGATCTAGCTTTCAACTTTTAATTCTTTTTCCTCATCTTAAACCCCTCGGGTCCTACATTGCCACAAAGGAAGAAAGAAAAAGCACTGCATTTCCTTTTGTTTGTGATAAACAGGAGGCCAAAATGGCTGTTGCTTCCAGGTCCTGATTTATTGGTTCAGCCAGAGCTACTGCAATGCTGCATCCTCCAGAACACTCAGCTACTCAGCAGGCCTTTTAAAGAATCCCAACTGGCTCCCACACTGAAGAGGAGAGAAGAGAAAAATATCATCCCAGCTAGCTCTGGTTGAAATGGAAATCTCAAACCGAAACTAGAACTCTCATGCGGGTTGTCTTTAGAAAAGAACGGCAGGGCTTGGTGGTTCTGGGTGACATATGTTGGACCATTTGAATTTTGTTTCTCTCTACACAGTTTAGTCAGAAAGTACATGGGCTTGAAGCAGTAAAATAATAACACAGAAAATGGAACTCTAACACGAAAAGACAGCTTAGGAATTTCTCCCAGATCAGGGCAGCCATAGGTATTTGTCAGCCCAGGCTATTTTCCTTTATCTCCCTCTTGGTCCTGGAATATCATTTTCTAAAACTCTATTAAATGACAATCCTATAATATCCTACACTATTATCGGCCCCCGTCACTCCTGAGTTATTTGGTTATCCTTTTTGGAAAGGCGTATCTAACACTTTCTATTTGCTTTTTCTATCTCTAGGACGTTCAAGGTCCTCTTTCAAAGCTCTTAGCTCCCCAAGGCTTTCTCTGCATGTGCTCTGTGCTGTGTAATTACCACTTTATAAAACACCATCCTTTTTTCCAGGAGGTCCTCTATGTGGCTGAGAACTTAATCACACACACCAGCTTGTTCAATCAGTGTTGCCAGGTGTGTTAGTCACGTCTTTCTGGGGAGGTCAATTGGTCCTTGACACACCTTTTCTCTTTCAGACTCAATAACACTGAGTTGACGTTTCAGGTGAGGTGTTTAATAGCTTTTGTTGGTTGATTGCATAATGGTACCCTGCCTACTCAAACTGGGTGACATGACATTTCTGAGGCATGTGTGTTATACATGATATGCGCTCTGGCCATGACTGATGGTGTAGTCTCATCCAGCCACTCCCAAACGATGGCTGGGCCTGAGTCCACATCAGAGGCCAAGGGCAGAACATGCTGTTTGTGTTGGGACCCCACTGCATTGCTGTCTCTGGGGCATTGAAGAGGTCTGTAGACTGGGTTACCATTCCCAATTTTTCTGTCCTTCTTGAAATATAGTTATATTTCCATGTCCTTTGCCACGTGATTTTCCCTTCTAGTAGAGTAGGCCGAGTACTCATTCCTATGCTGTTCATTTTGGGTTCATATGATTTGCTTTGGCCAATAAAGCATTAGCAGATATACCATGTGCAGAAACCTTAAATATGCTCTGTGGTTAGTTTAGCTGCTTTTGTGCCGCCATTTGTCTTATGAAGAACTTGTCTTTGACGTTTATCTGGTCTCAAAATTATGAAAACACATGGAGCAGACTTGAATGTGATCTGAATTTGAGTCCAACCTAGCCCACCTGAACCAGGTAAACTCAATCAAGATTTGCCAAACCACGGCTGACCTTTAGAGAAGACAAATAAGCATTTGTTGTTTAAGCCACTGAGATTTGGGTGGCAGGAGGATGCGGGGGGTGGGGGTTGTTACAAAGCATTACTGCAGTGAATATCTAATAGAGGGAGAGACTGGGTGGTGAGACATCCAGGGTCCGAAGTCCTCACAGATAAGTGGTAGGAAAAGAGTAGTTGCTGGCTTGGTGGAAGGAATAGGGAAGTTGCTGGAAGAAAGCAGTGTCCTCGCTGGAGAGACCCCAGACAATAACAGATAGAACATGGCCCCCTGAGAACAATCGGTTGGGTGGCTAGCCTGTGGCATGGACACCTCAAGTGACACACCTTCTCTATTTGCAGACCTTCTGCTTGCTGTCACAGTGGTGAACTGTGCTGTCCTTCAGATGCCCTAATGTGGTCTAAGGATAAAGTGTAACGGTTAAGAGGGTGAATTTTGGATCCCGACTCTCTGGGTTCTGTTCTTGGCTATGCCACTTTGCTGGCTTCGAAAAGTTATTTGGCCTCTTTGTGTCTCAGTTTTCTTATCTGGGAAATGGACTAGTAATACCGTCTACCTCATAAAAATCACTGTGAAGATTAAATGTGTTAATGTGTATAAAGTACCTAGAAAAGGACCAGGAAGGTAGTAAGTACTCAGTAAGTGTTAGTGGTTATTATCATTATTATTATTTCACCAGAACTGAGGGCACAGAAGCCCACTGCACCCTGCTGAGTACACTGTGGGGAATTCAGATGAATACAAGGCATGGTGACTGCCCTAAACAAATGCGTGATCTGAAATGGGAGATAATACTATACAAGTACTTACTACATGGGATACTCAGTGCTCATACCCCATGCTCAGCAGGGCAGAAGGACCCACATGACCTGAGCCCACACTTACTGAAAGCTCATTTGGTCTGATCTTGAGACAAGTCTGGGGAATAAAATATGAGTTTTATAAACAAAGGGTTTATGAAAAAAAGGGTTATGAGAATGTAGAATGGAGAGCAACTGCAGATGTGTGGGGAAGATGGAAGACTTTCTACAGAAGAAGCGAGGTTCAGGGTGGATCAAAGAATGCTCTCACGGAGACAGAAAACTCAAGGATGAGGGAATTCCTGTCAAAAGAAACTTTCGCAGAAAATTGGGGAATGGCAATCATTACAGACCCAGGGGAGTTGATGAGGTGGAATAATATAATCATCCTTGTCATCATCTTATTTTATTCTGTGCTATGATTTCCTTTTTGACAAATGGAGGAATTACACCTCAGAGAGGGGTAGGAACTTACCAAATCTCACACAACTCATTTTGGAGTTGTGTGGGGACTCAGGGTCTTTCTGACCCCAAAGCTCATGTTTTATACATTAGCTTTTGTTGTGGATGTCAGCAGAAGGTAGAGAAGGAACGTCGATTTGGGGTCACATTTGGAGGGTCTTGATGGTCAAGCAAATGTGTTTGATCAGTATTTGGTAGTCAACTTGGGGCCCTAAAAGGTTTTTTTGTAGAGGACAGACACCACCCTAACTGAGCTTCCTTCCATGAGGTAACTCATTTTGTGTGCGGTGAGCCAAGTGGTTAGAGAGGGTGAATTTCAGAGCCCGAGAAACCACTCCAGAAGCATCAACATTGGTCTAGGTGTCAGGTCACTGGTTGTGCATGGGAGTCAAGGTAGAAGGAATGGACTCCGTTTTATTCAGCTGACAGGGAATAATTTTGGGATAATGCTATTGACATAGTTATACTGAGTTGCCCCTACTTGTTTTTAACATCATAATTGTTAATAACTTTTTATTTGGAAACTTACAAAACAGCTGCAGCAGTAGCACAACAAACACCCAAATTTATCTGTTCTCAACATTTGGACTTATTTGTTTATTTTCCTTTTCTCTCTCTAAATATACATACATACACATATACATAAATATATTTTTTGTAAACCATTAAGGAGTAGGTAGCATACATTATGAATTTTTACCAGAAGATTCTTAAGTGTATATTTCCTAAGGATAAGGATAGTCTTTAAATAAACTACAGTCACTTGTGAATTTCAGGACATTTATGGCATTATTTTCTTTCTACTGCAAGATCCAGTGTAGGAGCACACATTTCATTTAATTGTTTAGTTTTCTTTCATCTGGAACTGTTTCTCAGCCTGTCTTTTCCGTTATGACATTGACAGTTTTGAATAGTATGACTGCCTCTTTTTAGTCAAATATTCCTCATTTGGGAATTTCCCAGAGTTCCTCATGCCCAGATCCAGTTCTGTATTTTCAGCTGGGATATCGCAGCTATGGGGATATTGTGCCTTTGTCAAGATATCACATTCAGAGGCATAGGATGTCCACTGGCCCATCATTGGTGATGATGATTTTGATCACCCAAAGTATTATCTAAGGTTTTCCCCTTCCAGGGGTTGTCCAGTTTCTTCACAGTGTAGTTAATATGCTTCACTTGCAACTAATAAAACAGTTTGTCAAAGACACTTACGACCATGCACCTATCTTGATCCTCATCAAAATTTCTCCATGAATTGAGCATCCTTTGGTGATTCTTGCCTGCTCCTATCTTTGCTATGATGGCTACAAAATAATGGTTTTCAAACTCTTGCTCATCTGCTTCATCTACCATCCAGGAATCAGCATTCTGTTGAAGCAAGGGCCTTCCTTCTCCCCTGTTTATTTATTGGTCTGTCTAGCTATTTTGGGCATGGACTCAGGGATTACCTTCCTTAAACATTTTGGTGCTCAAATTGTTCTAGAGTTGGCCAGCAAGAGATCCTTAAAGTTACTCCCATGTCTTTATGATATAACCCCAAGGCTTTATAGTTAAAAGAAATTTTCTGGTCTAACAAACAAACCTTGGGCAAACTATTTTCTATGATCATGTTCCAGAAACTAAAAAGCTCATTAAGTGATCAAATCCAGAACTACTGCCTTCATTAATTCTTTGTTATAAGCAACTAAACTATGGTCCCGGTTTATCCTGAAAATCATATACTCTTGCTTCTCAACCACACAGAGCTCACTTAAAAGTCCTTCACCTTAGAAATGGCCTTGGTTGATCCAGAATTTTAGCACCAAATACTGGTCACTTGTTTTGTATTCTTATACAGTGCTTGCTCTACTTCTGGGCTCAGGTCTTTCCTGCAATTTGAGATCAATGGATGGTTAAGCTAAAATGTGACCCAGGCAACGAAGATCATGGCTCAAATTCAGACAAGAATATATCCTGACTATGACACTCTGTGGGGAAAAGAAAAGCTGGGATTAGAAGTGGAAGAAGTTCCAGAGAGTGTGGCACTCTCTTGCCAGATCTCTTGCTGTCACCAGGACCTTGGTTCAAGGTGTGTCCATTAGAGATGTGAGTTGGAACATATTCTCTTCCAGCTCATCCTCCATGGAGGAAACAAGGGACACTTAAAGAAATTATGAGTTACCAAAATATCCTTTATTTGAAATACACTAGGATATGGTTATCTAAGGTGAACATTCAAACTGGTAGGCAGCAGGCACTGGTGCCTCACCTCTATCTCATATACTAGGACAGTACATCCATGCTCAGCTGCCTTTGTGTGCTGGCAACTAAAGACTCACAGCTGCTCCCTTGTCTAGAAAATTGCCGTAAGACAACGGAAGCCTTTGTGCCCAGGACGTGAGGCTCATCTCCTTGGACTCAGGACAGCCTGAAGCCAATGAGTGATGGCTTCAGGGGTACAGAAGGCTGATCCTTTGTCCTTAAGTTGGGACCAACTCTGTGGTACAATTCTTTTGTAAAGCTGCTTGTGGGATCAAGTGGAAGCTGTCTTGCTCAGCTAGTTCTCCTGACACATCTTCTTCTTCCTCTCCCAAGAGCACTCTCAATAAATCATGTGTCTTGGGATGCAAATTCTTGTCTCAGGCTCTGCATCTAGGTAACTTGACCTAAATAATCCAACCAAATTAATATGGGAACATTTTGCCCTCTATATATTCCAGAAATGCATTCCAAGGATGCTCTGTATATTCTCAGCTTTCTTGCTTTTGAACTTGAATTTCTTCTACTCAGAATGTTTTCTCCTCACCGTCTCTGCTTTTGAAATGCTATCTGTGAAAATCCAGTTCAAATGCTTCTTCCTCCATGAAGCCTTCCAAGATTCCCTGAATCAAAACCAATGTCCCTTTTTCCCATATTCCTTTGGGTCTTTATTTGTTTCTCTAGCAAGGCACTTTCCATAGTCTGCTTTTCTTTTTATTACCAGTGAAGCCATCTCACTGCTCCACTGTACTTGACGAAAATACATCTTATTCCCTTCTATTCACATCTCTTCAGTCCATCTACCTTCTGATCTTTTCAGCTTGGCCAGCTTATCTACATTCTACATGGCCCATAAGACCGATGCTGAAAACATTGTCTGCCCTAGGTAATGCCCCAACCATTCGTCATAGACACACAGCACCCTGATGCTTGAATTCCAGGCTTTGTATCTACCCTTGCTTTTTTCCTTCTCCTTGCCCCTTCAACGTAGTGTCTTGAACTTGTCCTTTTGAACTTTCATACTTGGTTTCTAGTTTGGCTCTGCTTTCAACTCATTCTAATATTCCCTGCAGCCTTGGGTGAGAGTTGCTTTCCCAAATCACGTACCTATCAAGGATTCAATACATATGTATGTTCTGGAGCCCATGGGAATAACTGCCCTGTTTGCTTTCCACAAGAACTCAGGTTATCTACTGGGAGTCGCAAAGAACCAAGAAACTGGGTCATGGTAAATTTTACAGCCAGTTAGTGGGAGGCCGCCACCCAATGAGTAGACTTTGACTCACTCAAGTTTGAGCCATTACCTTTTACCAGTGTAGTAGATTCAGGTCCTGCCTGGTTCAAGCTTTGTTTCCTTCCCCTAAGCTTAGGACACAATCAGGTTCTCCTAGAGAGTGATGGGGGCCATAGTCAGGAGTCCAAAAAGTCAGAATGAGAGATTTTGGGGGGTTCTAGTCTTATTTGGTGTCAGTGGACTCAGTTAGACCTAGACAGGCTTTTGATGATTGGTTGGAAAATGTCCACACAATTCTCTGTTCCTAGTTTAATAACTTTTAACACCATTTTCCATACCGTCTGAGGCCACTCCTCAGTGGAGCTTTCTAAGCAAAAGTGTGTTGTCAGTTGCAAAGCATTAAGAAGATGTTAGTTGCAGCTGTTTTAGCAAATTGGAATTTCAAGGCAGGAAAAGGGGGTTCATTTGGCTGTCCCTCTTTTCTTAAAATTGAGAAGCTTTGAACTCTGGCCCTTAATTGTTCTCATAATTACAGCGAGAGAGGGAGAATTAAAACTAAAATTCAAGCAATTACATGTGCAAGGGCAAAAGCGGCTATTATGTTAAAATGCAGGGTCCATTTTCATTTTACTTAAGTTGGCTGTTAAGAAAAGTATCTGAGATGCCGGAGGTGGGGACAGGGCCTATATACTAAGATCTTGACTTCAAAGCCCCATGAATGTGTTTTTAATACTTTCAGCCCCCAATAGATGTCTTAGATAAAAGTATTATGCATGAGACATGATATATTTTTGTGGCTTTACAGAAAGACAAAGAGTTTTCATTAATGAGGGTTTCTAGATTTGTGATGTATTGATTGATTATATACCTATATCTTAGGTACACTTATCAGAAGTCTAAAGATGCCCCTTCATTTCCCAAATGCCAGCAAAATTATGTCTAGTTAGAACCAGCCAAAATGGAGAACAGATTTATAACTGATGGAATCTTAGTAGCATTTGGTGATATAAAATAGAGAAAACACATTCTCAATTGAAGGGGACCTCCTTCTCCCACTCCTATTGTGGATAATGTTCTGTTTGTTAATTGGCTCATTTATTCATCCATATGAATGCATCTTTAAAAATTTTTTTAACCTTTTATTTTGTGAAATATTTAACTACCAATTCGCAAGAAGTTGCAAAGAAATGAGCAGGGCGGTTCGGTGTACTCTTCACTCAGCTTCCCCGAGTGTTTGCATCCTGCATAACTAGAGAACTGTATCAAATTGAGGAAATCATTATTTGTACGATTCACAAAGCTTATTCAATTACACAAGCACTCATGTGTGTGTGTGTGTGTGTGTGTGTGTGTGTAGCTCTACGCGATTTTCTCACTAGTGCTACTCTGTGTAACACAACCACAATCAAAATACAGAACTCTTTCATCACCACAAGGCTACCTCATGTTATCCTTTCATAGTCATATCCATCCTCTCCTCACCATACCCAATCCCTGTCAAGCACCAGCCTGTTTTCCATTGCTCTAATTATGTTATTTCAGGAATGTAATATAAATGGAATCTTGCAATAGATATCCTTTCAAAATCGGCTACTTTTATTCAGCCTAATTTCCTTGAGGTGTATCCAAGTTTTTGTGTGTATTAGTAGTTTGTTCTTTTTTTAATACTAAGTGGTCTGAATGGGATGGATGTATCACACTTTGTTTATCTATTCACCCACTGGAGACAAAAGACAAAAACTTATTTAAGAATTTCTATATACCTATTTTATCTGAGTATCTCACTAGCCTTAGACATGAAGAGATAAAGCTCAGAGCTGATCGATTTTGGAATAGGGTTTGATCTCCAGGAGCACTGATTTTGAATTAAGAGAATGGAGATGAGGTAGCCCTCTGGGTTACTTCTCACTGAAAGGCATGATCATGACTCCTCCTGGATGCTAATGGATGCTGCTCACAAGAGTAAGATCAGAATCAGGTCCCAGATTTGAGTTACTGCATTTAAAACTCAGGTCTGCAAATTACAGAATGGCAATAGATTACCTGTGTACTTTTCCCACTTTAAGGTGCATATGAATCACCCAGAGGTCCTGTGAAAATGCAGATTCTAATTCAGAAGATCTGGCTGGGGGCTCCCAGGTGATACTTATGCTGCTGGTCCATGGACCTCTTTTTGAGCAACAGTGGACCAGATGATACCTGAGACTCCCTTATGCTTTTCCTTGCTTCCTTGAGACTGGTTTATAGGCTGAGAAGTGAAAGTGCTGGGGATAAAATGTTAAATGACAGGAATTCAGTGATTCGAGGTGTGCCACTGAGAGAACTGACAGGCCAGAATGCCAGCCAGTCTCTGCTCCACGTGTGTTCACCTGGGATTGCCAAATGGGAACCGCATATAACTCCTCAAGGACCACAGCTTTGGCCCCTGTGACCAGCCACGGACAAGAGCGTGCTTGGTGGGACATGGTGGGTCTCTGGGGTTCCCAGCTCTTGCACACCTTAACTCTCCTGAATGACACTGAGGGGAGAGTGAGGAATGGACTAGATTGCTCTGGAGGCTCATGGTGTTGAGCAGCTGACAACGACTCATGTGTGCTGTATAAACAGAAGAAGCTTCTCATGTCCTTTTGCCTTCAGGCATGGAAGGGGGTAGACTTATTCTAGGTCATTCTAATACAGCCTAATTAGGCCAAGTGGGCTGCAGATTTGAGTTCAAAATAATGGTCATCTTGAGAAGTGTTGTTGTCAAAGTTACAGGTTGGCTTGTGAGGTGATGAACTCCCTGCCACGACAGGAGTGAGGCACAAAACAAGATGATGGTCTATTGGTTCTATACAAGGATTGCGTGGAAGGATGGCCTAGGTCAGGGGTCAGCCAATTTCTTTCTGTAAAGGGCCAGATAGTAAGTATTTTAGGCTTTTGGGCCAGACAGTCCTGTCACAACTACTCAGCTCTGCTATTGTATTCCCCAAAGCAGCCACAGACCACATATAAATATATAAGCATTGCCTGCATTACAATAAAATGTTATTTATAAACACAGAAATGCGAATTTCATAGCTTTCACGTGTCATGGAATATTGTTCATCTTTTGATTTTTTTTTCTGTAATTTAAAAATGTGAAAATCATTCTTAGCTCACAGACAAAAACATGGTAGCAGGCTGCTTTGGGCATGTGACCGTTAGTTTGCCAACCTCTGGCCTAGATGAACCTCAAAATGTCAGGAGTCTGGGGGTGCAGGGAGGATTCTGCCCTTGCTTGGAATACTCTGGAGGTGGCTTCCTCCAGCCAAGAGGAAGGGGCTTGCCTTCCACAGGTAAATCCTTGTCTTCCAGAGGTAAATGTGCTTCAGAGAGAGGTGGATGTTTCACTGAATCTCACCCTGCCGGAAGAGGTTGCTCCCTCCCGCGGGAATTAGGATCGGTTCTGACAAGGGTTGACTTTCTCGGACTCTAAGCAGTAGATTCAGCCCACAACGTTTGCCTCTGTCTCAGATGGTTTCACCTTTGTACGTTGCCAAGAGTTCTTTCATCTGGTTTCATCTAGAGAGCAGGCTGACTGTGCCTGCGGACAGCAGTCCTTAGGAATAATCCTTGGTGTAGTTAAGACTTTCTGAGGCTGACCTCCATGGCGCTTTCAGTTATTGTGATTGGCTGCTAGTGTAGACCTGGGTTCTTGGGTGAGCGTCCTGAAATACCACCCCCCCATGCCTTCTGCTGCAGACATCAATACACTTCTGCTGCAGACATCAATACGCTCCCCCACATTTGATAATCAATATTAGGCGTTACTGCAAACACAAATATTCCCTGGGTGGATAATTAAAATGAACCTGTTCCCAGCTAAAGGCTGTCTTTTGTCATAACCTTTTCACTGCTTTTATCTCATCAGTGAAGTTCTTGGATCAGACTAAGGGGGCAGAAAATGGTTTGATCCCTGATTAGAGAAGAAGAAATGGAAAGGGCAAGGGGCTGAGTAATTTTCCTCAGGTCACTGAGCAAGTTCATGGCTGAGCCTGAATGAACATCTCCAGGTGCAAAATTCTTAAGCTCTGTCAGTCCTTTGACTACATGAGTAAGCTCTATTTTCTTCAGAAATCTATGTACATGCTGTGGATTTAAATGCCTGTATTTCCAGGTATAGTACTTGCATTCCAGGACTGAGAAATGGGCTGAAGACTACAAAATACTAACCAGAAAAAAAAAAAAAAACAAAAAAAAAAAAAAAACAAAAAAAAAAAAAAAACCAGAAAACCAACAAACCTGGTTTCAGAGAGAACTGATAATCCATAATAGCAAATAACATGGTACTATAGATGAATAATGAACCATGCATAATCTTAATAAAAATAGAGTAGTTTATGTATAATATACAGGGGAAGATTCTATGCAGAATTTTAAGTGCCTTCAGTTCAGTTCAAATCAACCAAATGACCTGACAAAGAGGTGAAATAGATGTCAAAAGTATCTGTTAGAGTGTAGTGGCCATTCAAGGCTTGAAAATAAAGCTTTATAAGCAAATTAAAATATTTACTTGCTCAAGTAATTCTAGTGCTATCAGGAAAAGAAAGAAATTAAAAAGTGGAGGACTAATATCATTAATATATAAGCACGACATATACTTTCAAAGCACTAAAACGTAAGAAATTGGAAAAAGCACATGAGTTATAATTTATAGAGGAAAGACAAATGTCGAAAAATTGAGAAGCTGAAAAACAACAAATTAAAATGAAAAAACACTTCTTGCATTAAATTAGTAAAGATTAAAAATTACATGATTCATTAAAACCACAATGAGATAACACTACATACCTATCAGAAGGGCTAAAATTAAAAAACACTTAAATAGTTTAAAAAAATGCTGGCAAAGATGAGGAGAAACTGGATCACTTACACACTGTTGATGAAAATGTAAAATGGTACAGTCACTTTGGAAAACATTTTGACGGTTTCTCATAAAAATAACTATATAACTATCATATGACCCAGAAATCACACTCTTGGGGACATTTATCTCAGAGTAATGAAAATGTATGTTCACACAAAAACATGAATAAAAATATTCTTAGTAGGTTTATTTTTGATAGTCCCAAACTGGAAACAACACAGATGTCCTTCAGCAAGTGAACGGTTAAGCCAAACTGTGTGATATTATTACCATGGATTATTACTCAGCAATACAAAGGAGCAAAGGCTTGGTACATGCAACAAACTGGATGATCCTCCTAAAGGTTATACTCATGGATAAAAGGCAAATCTAAAATGTTACACATTGTATGATTCCATTCACATAACATTCTTCAAATGACAAAGTATAGAAATGGAAAACAGGTTAGTGGTTGCCTGGAAGTAGGAGGGTGTGGGACAGGAGGAAATTATGTGTGGCTATAAAAGGGCAACATGAGGAATCCTTGTGATAGAAACATTCTGTATCTTGTCTGTATCAATGTCAATATCCTGGTTGTGACATTTTGCTAAAATTTTGCAAGATCTTTGCAAAATTGGGGTAAATTGGGTAAAATGTACATGGGATTTCTCTGTATTATTTCTTATAACTGTATGTAAATCTACAATTATCTCAAAATAAAAAGTTTAATTAAAAATATGATTCTGAGTTAGAAAAGATGTAATGAAGTCTCTTCTTGCTTATACATTGGGAATGGTCCCATTATCATATATGGGTAAATTTTTGGAAATATTTTAGAGGCATAAAAGCCTTCAATTTTTCCTTTTGTGGTCAAGGGCAGTTTTTGTACTTCTTTTGTGCTACATGGAGAGGGGCCCTGTTCAATGGAAGAAAACCAGGATATACTGGCTGTATGGGCTTAACCTCCAGTACTGACAAGTGAAGTAGGCTTAATTGTGAGCTTAGTTATTTGGGGGAGTATCTTCTGGGTGATAGGAAATGGTTATTGTCTTTTCAGAGCTGTCATGTGGCAGAAGATAATAAAGACGTCCTAAGATCTGAGTTGCAAGACTTAAAAAATCCTTACTAAGAATAGCTGGGGAATCTGAAGTTACTCAAGTAAAATAGTATCTCTATCTGGGGGTTGAAGGAAAGCCCTTCCAGGAAGAAGAGAGTGAATTAAAACATCACCTTACGAAGCTAACCATTTGTAAAGCAGTGAGCTGTTTGTTTAATTACACAATCCCAGTATATAAACAAATACAAGTAACATTTTTTTCAATTAAGTATCTTTTCTAATTTTAACTTCTCTTACTATGCAATCAATTATATCAATATTCTGATCAAATTAAATAGCTAAAATTGAGATTATAGATGTCAGTTACATTTAACATACACTCTGCTCTCTGATTTATTTCTCTACATTTTTTTGAGCTGAAAATCATGAAAAGTTTGATTAGTAAATTTAAACATTGTAAATGATTACAAATCATGGACTCTGTTTTGTTTTTTAAGAGCTTGTCTTGCAATCTCAAGATATTCTTAATTAAAGTTGGAGACTTGAGAAAGAACTAAGATGTTTAGGTTACCACATTAAATCCCTACACTATTCAACAATCACTTACATCATGTTCTCTGTAGCATCCCCCCCTTTTTTTAATTTTGCAAAGTTTAAAGTATTTAGAAGGATGCAGAGAATAATATAAAAGACCCTCATGTTCACCACTGAGAATTAACACATATTAGTATTTCATCCTTCCTTCTTAAGATCTGTTTTAATATTTATACACATGGCATGACAGATATTTGAAGTCATTTGTTCAGCTCCAGCTCCAAAAGTAATAACAGTCAGGAAATTTCTTTGTATTGTCCCAGCTATCTATACTATATTTTTAGTAAATACAGATCTATGTAATATGTAGAACTACAATGCATAGTTATCAAGCGTTAGTAAGCATCATCATCCACTTCAGGGCTTGTTAGTACAGGTTGCTGGACGCTACCCTCAAGAGATTCTGATTCAGTAGGTCTGAGGTTGAACCCAGGAAATTGCATTTCTAGTAAGTTCCCAGGATATGCTGATGTTGCTGGTCCAGGCGCCAGATTTTAAGAACCACTTATATATATTAATTCTTACTTTAAGAAATATTCTCTATGTAATGTTATCACTTGTTTTAATTCAAAATTGTGTTCCCATGTGAAACATATCTATATATATTAACATATCCATGTGAAACATATCTATACATACACTTCATTGATATTAACTTCTCTAGAACAATTATGTATCTATTTCCCTACTGTTGGTTATTCCCATTTCCCCAAATGCTTTCCCAAAAGCATTTTTGCTTTTATAAACAAGATTGTAATGAAGATTTTTCTACATGTCTCCCAGTGTATACATACCATGGAGCAAAATGGTTAAATATTAGTGATGTACACTTTCAAATTTTCTAGATATTGTCAGATGAGTCTTCGAGGCAGTAGTTCCAGTTTGCATGCCCATCAGTAGTTTACAAAGGTTCTCAGTTTCCCTCATCCTCACCAACCCTCGGTTATGTCACACTTTTGGTTTTTTTCCATAATTTATTATAGTTATTGATTGTTCATTAATGTTCTAATTTGCAGTCCCTAAATTTTCAAAAGATGGAACATCTTTTCATGTTTTGTGCTTATTCAGGTTTCTACTTCTATAAATTACTTGTTCAGATATTTTGCCTCTTTTTATTTTGCATGTAATCTTTTTTATTATTGATTTTAAATGAGCTCTTTCCATGTCCTCTTTACTAATTCTTAGAGCTGTATATACAATAAATATTTTATTCTTCTAAAATCCTAATAAGAAAAAAAGCACAAATTTTTTTTAAATGGCAAAAGACTTGAATATATATGTCACAAAAGAACATGTATGAGTGGCTAATAAGGGCATGAAAAGGTGTTCATCATCATTAGTTATCAGGGAAATTCAAATTAAAACACATTGAGATATAACTATAAGCCTATGGGGATGCCTAAAATTAAAAAGACCATCAATACCAAGTGTTGGAACAAATTAAGAACCATGGAAATTCTCATATATAGCTAATCAGAATGCAAATTGGTAAAACTACTTTGGAAAATCATTTGACACTTTTAATTAAAGTTAAATATGCACCTACTTTATAAGCCAGCAATTCCACCCCTAGATATATGCCCAAGAAAAATGAGGCTACATATACAGGTGTTCATGAGAGGGTGATTAATAATAGCTTCAAACTGGAAACAACCCAATTGTCTATCAGTGGGAGATGGATAAATAAATTGTGGTTTATTCATATAATAAAATATGATCAATAATAAAAAGAATAATTTACTGACAGATGTTTTTATGAATCTCAGAAACATAATGCTGAATAAAAGAAGCCAGGCACAAAGGAACACATACTATATGATTTCTTTTATTAAAAGTTCAAGAATCATCAGGGTAGTGACTATATTGGAGTATGGAGGGTATTGACTAAGCAGAGGCCTGAGGGAACTTTCAAGGATGCTGGAAATATTCTGCATCTTGACCTGAGCGGTGGTTACCAGATTACATACAGAGGTCAAATTCCTGTAACTGTATGCTTAGGATTTGTGTATTTTGCAATATGTGAATTTTTCCTTGATAACATGAATTTTAAAAAGTAGTCAAAAATATCTAAAGCTCTCATTTTGTTGAAATGTGAGTTGTGGGGGAAGAGAATTTCTTTTTGAGGGGAAATAAGTGGTAACTTGCTTTCATATAGTAGAGAAATTTGTGTTTGATAAACGAGTGCTGGCTCTTTGAAGAGAATCATCATAGGAATCAGAAACTACACTGTCATGTAGTTTCTTCCAAAGAAACAAGGACAAAAAATTGAGAAAGCAAAAAAAAAAAAAGGAAAATATGAAGAAAGGTGAACAGAATAAAATCAATACTTCATTTATTATCTTAGGTGAGAACATGCTAAGTTCTCCTATGAAAAAACAGATGATTAAATTTGTTTACAAAGTAGTCTTACCTTATTTACAGGATATAAAAACTTGGGGCAGAAACATTAATATCAAATAAAAAAAAGAGATAAAGGGATGAAAGAGGACAAAACGAGGCAGTACGGAAGCCCGCATGCCTAGAGCCCGTGCTCCACAAGAGAAGCCACTGCAATAAGAAGCACGCTCACTGCAACAGAGAGTAGCCCTGGCTCATTGCAACTAGAGAAAACCCGCGTGCAGCAACGAAGACCCAATGCAGCCAAAAAGAGAAAAAAAAAAAAAAAAGGAGGCAGTATGCAACAGGCAAAAGGTACAATTTGTGAAGAAAACACTGGTCCTACATTTATATTTACTAGACAAAAAGGAAATTGTATATATATATATATATATATGTTCTATGTAAGTCACTGCCTTTCTATTTTAATATATTAAAAAATATAAGTACACACTTTAAAATACATAAAATGTATGAAAATTGAAGGCATTAACTTACATTGGATGACACTATAAGCTTATTTTATTGTTTTTCATAAAATTCCTGACAGCATTTATTGTTTTGATTTATGATAAGTGAAACTGAAATACTTTTAGGCTGAACTTATTTTGATTAAAAATTACACTGTGACTTCATAGGACTAGCTATAGAATTAGTCTGCAAAAATGACTATAAGTTTATTTTGCAAAAATTCTATAGGTGAGCCAAGATAGCAAATAACTTTGTCACAGAATGACCTGAAGGAAAAATTACCAGCTTCCACTTACAGACATCTGAAAAGGAATGAGACAGTCCCTCCCTACATCGGGGTCACTGTAGCCTCGCCAGACTGCTTGAACAAGCAGACACTTCACACAGAGAGCATGGAGGAACATGGACCTGCAAGTAGCAAGGAAGACTCTGCTTCCTGTTGTTTGAGTTCCTCTGGCTCCAGGGGAGAATTGACAGTTTCTGTTTTGGAAAGTTTAGCTCTTGTGGGTCCTAGAGCTAGATTGTCTTAAAAGATGAGAGACTCCAGAGCAAAGGCTGGGGGTGAGACTGTGGCCTTCTCAGACTGTCAAGAACATGCCTGGATGATTGTCACAAAGCCTCAAGTTCTGAGGGACAGAATCTAGGGGGTCCCCTTTGGTCAAGGTTGTGAGCAGGTGAGCTTGAACACAGTGCCCAGACTTGGGATGGAGACCAGCACTGAGGGCAGTAGAGTGTAGCCAAGGAAGCCATAGAAAATATGGCAAAACTCACCAACACGGCTTGGTGTCATTAAATTTAATTTTTAAAAAGTTTAAAAAATATGTTGATAAGTTTATACTCCTTACATTATAGTTTCAATTATTTTTTTAGTTAAAAGTCACTGCATAAGTTTTTTTTTTTTTTTTTAACATTTGCTTTTATGTATTGTTTTCAGTGTGATTAGCATCAGCTCAAGAATCCACCTGGTGCTAATAGAGCATGATTTGTAGCTCCGTCTTGAGCATTTTTGATCATGCCAGTTACATCATCAAATTTTCATTTCAAATATTGTTTTTAATCAGTGATCCAATTATGGCTTAAATAATTATTGTTTTATCCCAACAACAAAAAAGTGTACTAAAAATAAAATAGATAAGAACCACATTAAATACATAAGGAATACAAAATTTTGCATAATGTATTTCTACTCTGATGGATCACATTATACTAGACTGATATGCCTGGGTCTTACTTGTATTTAATAGAGCATGGTGTCCTTGTTCTGTAGATTTGAACTTACTTGTACAGTTTCAAGTAGATGAACATGCACAGGCCTGAAGTCACGAAAGGTCAGTACAGAACAGCAACCTTTCAGATCCACAACACGTTTACACCAAGTACAAATACATGGGGAGCCTTCGCAAACTCAGGCCACACTTTAATTAAACTGAGACAGCAGGAGGACTTTTATTTGGAGAGTTGCACAAAAATGAGTTGCCACCAGCATAAATTAAAATATCAGTAATCCTCGGTATATATATATATAATATATATATAATATATATATAATATATATTATATATATATAGGCTGCATTGGGTCTTCGTTGCTGCGTGTGGGCTTTCTCTAACTGCGGTGAGTGGAGGCTACTCTTTGTTGCGGTGCATGGGCTTCTCACTGCAGTGGCTTCTCTTGTTGTGGAGCCCAGGCTCTAGGCATGCGGGGTTCAGTAGTTGTGGCACACGGGCTCAGTAGTTGTGGTTCATGAGCTCTAGAGCGTAGGCTCAGTAGTTGTGGCATACAGGCTTAGTTGCTCTGCAGCATGTGGGATCTTCCTGGATCAGGGATCGAACTCATGTTCCCTGCATTGGCAGGCGGGTTCTTAACCACTGAGCCACCAGGGAAGTCCCAATCCTCAGTATATTTAGTTTATTTTAATATACGTGGTTTTCTTTAACCATTTTAAAAGGAATTCAGAATATTTAAAAAGGAAAATTTGAAGTAGAGAATTACCCTTAGTGCATCTCTGAATTGCAAAACTATTGAATAGTTTTGGTCAATATTTACAATTCACAGTGTAATCATTCATATAGACATTGTTCAGCCATGTATCTGAAGGCAAAATTCCCAAATAGAAGATGGAAATTATATCAGGAGAACATCATTTCCTTTTTTCAAATGGCTTTACTGAGGTATGATTGACATATAATAAACTGCACATATTGGAAGTTGATAAGTTTTGACATGTTATGATGTGTTATCCTTTTTGTGTATTCATATCATCCTTATCTTTGTTCCACTATACATAATATGTCCTTTTTTCTGGATGCTTTTAACATTTTCTTTGTATCACTGAGTTTGAGTATTTTGATTATAATATACCTTGATGTCATTTACTTCTAGTTTATTGGGCTTGGATTCTTTGAGCTACTCATATCTGCAGGTTTTCATCAAATCTGGAAAATTTTCAGCCATTACTGCTTGACTATTTCTTTTTGTCTCCCCCTTTCTCCTCTCTCTGTGCACGTCCCTCACACATATATTAGGCCATTTGGAGATGTCCCATGGCTCATTGATGTTCTGCTTTGTTGCTGTTGTTCTCTCTTTTTTTAAAAAAATAATTTATTTATTTATTTATTTTTGGCTGTGTTGGGTCTTCGTTGTTGTGCATGGACTTTCTCTAGTTGCTGTGAGTGGGGCCTACTCCTTGTTGCAGTGCATGGGCTTCTCATTGCAGTGGCTTCTCTTGTTGTGGAGCATGGGCTCTAGGTGTGAGGGCTCAGTAGTTGTGGCTCGCAGACTCAGTAGTTGTGGCGCACGGACTTAGTTGCTCCGTGGCATGTGGGATCTTCCCCGAGCAGGGCTCGCACCCATGTCCCCTGTGTTGGCAGGTAGATTCTTAACCACTCACCACCAGGGAAGTCCCTGTTGTTCTCTTTTTATTCTGTTTCATTTTACATCACTTCTATGTCTATGCGTTTAAGTTTACTAATTTTTTTCTGCATATTTAATCTGCCATTAATTCCAACTGTTACCAGGTTGGTGTGTGTTGTGTCAGAATAGCTCCAACAGAGGAGGTCAATGCCTGACCAGCAATCTCGGTCCTTGTGAGAGCAAGCAAAGAATTGCAGACTACCATTTTGGGCTTAAGTGCAAAGCAAAGTTTTATTAAAGTATAGTTACACTCTCAGATGGAGAGTGGGCTGTTTCTACTAAGTGAAACCAGCTCTCCTGTACAGGCTTAAAGGTGTTTATAAGGAGAGTTTTGGGAGAAGGCGGGGCACAATCATGGGTGAGTGACAGGGGTATCATTATTTGATTGACAGTCCCCATCTATGTAACAAGTTCACTATTGCGCATGCCCTTACCCTTGATTCGCTAAGAACAGCCCGGGGTCAGCGGTGGCGGGGGGGGGGTTGCCAAACCATATGCATATTTTATTATAGTGATGGTATAATGAATTTGGGTTTACTATAGGTTATACACCTGTCTGGTCTGGGCATGCGCAGCCCAGGGAAGTTCCCTAGTGTTACTGTGTTCCCTCTTTATCAGGATAAATTGCCCACCACATAACCATAGTTTTGCCCATTCTGGGTGGGGTCAGGGGAGGGTCCCCAGACGAGTGGGTATAACTTGACTACTCTCCTCTTGTCTTTTGCCACTGTGGCCTCCTTGCTGCTAATGTCTGACTAACTACCTAACACATCAGTGTAATTTTCTGAGACATTGTAGCTTTCATCTCTAGATGTTTCCTCACACATATGCACTGATCAGTACTCAGCTAAAAACCCAAGTGGAACCTTCTGCTTATTTCTTGAGTTCTCTCTATATTCAGTTCTCTCCTCTCTGGTTCTGTGTCCAATGAACTTTGATTGCATTGGTCTCCCAAGACTGTCATCTCTGTTTTCACAGCTCAGAGCCTACTGGTCTCATCCTGTGCATCCCTTCCATGCACCATGGATTGGAAACTCTCCAGGTAGTTAGCTGGGAAAATTGTAGGTCTGGCCATGTTTGTTTCCTGTCTTTTGAGGATCCCTGTTCATTTATTGCCTAATACTCAGTTTCTTGACATATGTTTCATATATTTTGTTTTCTGGTGGTTTCAGGTGGTAGTATAAATCTGGTCCTGATTACTCCAGCTTGGCCAGAAATGGAAGTCCAAATCATTTAGTTTTAATTTCCTTTCAGGCAGGTCAGTTTTGGGAATGTGGCCTCAACATGTGAAATAGTGAAACTTAAATGTGCGTTTGAAAACTTATCTTTGGAGAAAATGATTATACATAGTCAATATATAATGGCACCATTTGTGGAAAACTTTTATTATTTAATATACTTATATAAATATTTCAGCATACACATATATCCATGCATATATACATGTTTGGGAGAATCATTGAAAAATACCCACAATCCTTTACCCTTCCACTCCTTTACAATATGACTTTACAGTTCCTTCCATCAGGAAGAGTCTATATCCCCACTTATTGAATCAGAGTCAGATTTCTTATTTGTTTGGACAATAGAATGTGGTAAAAGTGACAATGAAGCAAGTTCTGCACCTAAGCTTCGAGAGACCTTGCATAATTCTGCTCTCTCTAGGAGAGCTGCATGAGAGAGAGGCCTAGATTGGCTTGCTGGAAGGTAAGAGACCATGTGAAGCAGAAATCAACCATGAGGCTGAGACTTCCTAGACCAGGGAGTCCTCAGATAGACTCCAACTGACTATAGGAACATGGGTAAGCCCAACTATGATCAGCCAATCCCTGACAAATCAGCAGAAATACACAGTTGATCCAGAGAATTGTGAGCTAATTGATGATATCTGTTTTAAGCCACTATATTTTGGGGTGGTTCGTTAAGCATCTATAGCCACGTGAATTAGTGTATTTATAAATAGATACATATGTTGCTAGATTCCAATCAACTTTAGCCATCATTAAATACCTCTGTCCAGGTAATTAGTGTAGCATATCCACACTATTTTGGTTAAATTCTAAATCTTTAGTATAGGGGTTAAGTTTCACCACCTTGAATAAAATTTTAAGTGCTTTTCCTAACACAAACTAGTGCCCTTTTAAAGTGGTGTGTAAGGATTCTGAACATGATTTTTTTTACCATCCACCCTATAGGTACAGTTTGCTTAAAAATAAATTGGATATGTGAGGATACTGACAGTTAAAGAGTTCCTTTAAATTCTTCTCATGTTTCATAAAAATTTGCCATTAACTTCCTGCCTTCCAGCTGCAGTTTCTTTGCTTTAAACATTTTTACATTCAGGTTTTGTTATAAATACTTCATTTTGAGAAGACATCAAATTCAATTTGCATAAATTGCTCAGAAACATATCTGTTAAGAAGCCGCAGTAGTTCAAGGGCAAAATTGGAATACTCTTGACAGAAATGTGAAATCACTGGGCTGATGGTACGTGCTGGATTATGAACTGGGGTCCTGACAACATGTCTTCCATCCATGAGAAGCCTTTCCAAGGAGAATGACCCTGGCAATCACAGAGAATGAACCTCGTTTGCATACCTGGTAAGTTGGTGGGTGTTCTGCAAAAAGGTTGCTTCATCAAATGTTTAATTGAACAGAACATTTGGGGTGAGACAGATTTTTTTTAATTAGAGAAAACTATGTCTGATCAATTTATCTACTACTTTTAGAAAATAAAAAGGCAAGAAAACACTTGGTAATAGAACTTGCTTGAAGTTTTAAAAACCTTTAAAAGAATAATGGTTACCCTTTAGGTGGTGCTAACTGGGAAGGCACAGGGGACACGTCTGTCGGGAGGGCTGGAAATATTGTAGATCTTGTTCTGGGGATGGTGGTTGCAAAGGTGTATGCATATGTATAAATCAATTTAGACTTAAGATCATTGAGTTTACTATATGCCTGTGATTCTCAAAAAAAAATTTTTTTTAAAGGGGGTGAGTTCAAAAAACTAGGGTGTTTTTTCCAGGACTACCTGCCCTGGAAAGGTATTTGAATGTTCACAAGGTACCTATCACATTTTATGTTTTTAAAAAGGCTGTCATTTAGAAAGATAATGTCAAACAGGTATTATGTTTATGATTAGTAAGGGTACTAAAATCAAGCAGGATGCTTTGAAAGTTGAAAAAGACAGTTTTAGTAACAAATGGAAGAATGAACAAAGCATGTATTAAATGATAAAATCCTAACTTGTTATCTTTAAGTAGTACCAGTAAGTATACAATAGCTTAAATTATGAGTAAATTCATCCTTGTAGGGAATCATTAATGAGAACTTGGATTCAGGAATTATTGCTTAATGTTTGAGGTTGCCCCCATATGGGACAGTTATATTTTCCAATTAAATATTCCCTATTGCTATGATCAGAGGAAGTCTATACAAAAGGCCAGCAAACTATGCCCCACAAACCAAATGTAGGATGTCACTTGTTTGTGTCCTCCCTAAATTCTTAACGTTGAATCCTAACCCTCAAAGGTAATGTATTAAGATATGGTATCTTTGGGAGGCAATGAGATCATCTGGGCAGAGCCCTCAGGAATGAGATTAGTGCTCATATAAACAAAGCTCCAGAGAGATCCCTTGTCCCTTCCACTGTGTGAGGACATAGTGAGAAGGTACCAGCTAGGAACCAGGAAGGGGGCTCTAACCAAAATGCAACCATGCTGGCATTTGGTCAGCCTTCCAGCCTCCAAAACTGTGAGAAATAAATGTCTGTTGTTTATAAGCTATTCAGTCTGTGATATTTTGTTATGGTGGCCCAAAGGCAGAGACACAACTTACTTTTTAAATAAAGTTTTATTGTAACACAGCTACACTTCATTCATTTAGCCTGCTTTCACGCTACAAGAGCCATGTTGTGTGGTTGTGTCAGAGACCACATGGCCTACAAATCTTAAAATAGTTACTATAGCCCTGGTGTATAAGAAGAATCACCTGTAATTACTATGCCCTAATAATACTTATTGTTCATGGATGGTACAATGCAGGGTATAATGTTCACACCGTGATGTAGGCACTTACATGGAAGGAAGGTGGCCTCACAAATATCTTTCTTTGTATTTATTTCTTACAGCAATTCTGTGATATAAATGTCAGTTTCCTGTCTTAGTAGATTAAACAAATGTGTATTAGAAAAGGTGAATAACCAATAACTTTCCTAAGCTCTCCTGTCTACGAAGTGGCTAAATCTAAACTTGAACTTGTGTCTGCCTCACCCTTTCTAGTACACTCTGATGCTTCCAATTCAGATTTGCAAAGTATGAAACCTTAGACCTAGAGGGGGTGAGTTTGGAAATTCTGTTTAGGTGCTAATACCAGTGATATTCAATAAAGGGCAACAAATAGAGCTGGGAAACCAAGACTTGAGGAAATATACAAAAGGTGAGCTATTTTCTGAGTCTCTTGTCAGAGCCACTGGGGTTGGGTTTCTCTGGGAGGGAATTGACATTTCCTTAATCAATTTTCCTGGTAATCAATCACCCATGTAAAGCCTTTTACTCTCCCTTTCCACTGTGTATAAAATCTGTAAGAAGTAACATTACATTCTCTTTTAATCATAAGTTCATGAAAGGTTAATGCACACCTGGGCCTTTTGTTTTTGCTTTGTGTAATTTTTTTTCTTTTCTACATGCAAGTAGATCATTTTGTTTTGAGTAACATTCATTTCTCTGATCTTCTCTTCCTCTGACATAAATGTTGGTCAGTTTGAGTGATATTGGGGAGCATGGAATCATGGAGAGAATGGGAGGAGAGCTGAGTTTCATTTAGAACAATACCAACCCCTGGCTCTTTGAGGGATGGAGGGGCAGACGAGGCTTTAGGAAGCTCCTAGGCCTTCTGTTCTCTCACAGAAGTTGGCCTTTGGCTTCTCTGCAGGTGCCAGACATGTAGTGGTGGCTCAGCACATGGGTTTTGCACATGGTTGAGGCAGAGAAACTCCTATAACTGCCTACACAGAACCTTATTTTATTGTTTTCTAACTAAAGGAAACAATATCTAACTTTTTACTATTTTGAAAGACTCTGACAGTCTGGGCCCTGACCACACCGATTCAGGGTCCAGTTAAATAATTTCAGTTTATAAGAAGTTGCCCAGCCTATTTCTAGAGTTTGTTGAACTCTGCCCCTGAAACAGAGGGGTGAATCTTGGGGAAAGAATGAAAACTTAGCAAGGTAGATTGTATTTATTTCCTAGGGCTGCTATAAGAAATGACCATAACCTTGGTGGCTTAAAACTACAGAAATGTATTCTGTCACAGTTCTGGAGGCCAGAGGTATAAGATCAAGATGTTGGCTGGGCCGTCTCCCTTCAGGGGTTCTAGGAGAGATTCTATTCCTTGTCTCTTCTAGTTTCTAGTGTTGTTGGAATTCCCTGGTTTGAGGCCACATCCCTCCAATCTCTGCCTCTGTGGTCACATTGCCTCCTCTTTTGTGTGTTTTCTCCTCTGTGTGTCTGTCTCAAAACTCTCTCTTATGGAGATACATGTGATTACATTTAGGGTCCACCCAGATAATGAAGGATAAGCTAACCCTCTCAAGAGCCTTAGTATAATCACATCTTCTGCCATATAACCAGGTTCTAGGGAATTAGGACACAGACCTCTCTTTTTTTGGGATCACCATTCAGCCCATTATGCAGATTTTAAAGAAGGATGTAAGAGAATCTTCCTCTCTCTAAAAATCAAAATTCATTTGTTTGGCTGTGACTCTAGAACTTAGAGAAGCCTGAAATGGGCTTGGTAAGTGTAGACAGTAAGAAGCCTGTGGCCAGCCACATTGAGATTTTAGATGAAGCTACGCTTGTGTTGTTGCCATCAGTTCATCTGTGGTCATGCACAAACTTCAGGGACACCTTGTTAAAAGTTAAGCTTGGCCTCTGGTATGTTCCAAGAAATCAGAATAGGGCCAGGGCTTCCCTGGTGGCGCAGTGGTTGAGAGTCTGCCTGGTGATGCAGGGGACATGGGTTCGTGCCCCGGTCCGGGAAGATCCCACATGCCGCGGAGCGACTGGGCCCGTGAGCCATGTCCGCTGAGCCTGCGCGTCCGGAGCCTGTGCTCTGCAACGGGAGAGGCCACAACAGTGAGAGGCCTGCGTACTGCCAAAAAAAAAAAAAAGAGAATAGGGCCAATGTACACACTTGGGCCAAAAAGATATGGGGGTGACTGTTTCTCAGACTTCCAGGGGTAGCCTCAACCAGCAGAGGGGGCTGATATTAGAGCATAGGGTTATTCTAAGAGAAATTCTAGGCAAAGAGAAAATTGCTAGATAGTACATGAGGAAGGCAGGGAGCAGGAACATAAAGGCTCTGAGTGCCCATCACACAGTGCCACGGAAAGCTTCCAGAAGCAGCCAGGGAGCCTTTTGAGGCTAAGGGAGAGTGTAGTCTCTTCCCACCAACATCCCAGCAGGTGGATGGGCTAAGGCCATGATAATCCTCATGACCTTCCTCATAAGACATTGAGTTATGATTCATAAAGTAAGTCTAAGAAATATTGCTATTTGGGGATGGAGGGATGACTTCCTATGCCAGGCAAATTTCACCTTTGGCTCACTTCAACTAAAATATGTTGAATACATCAAAGTATTACTATTACCAGAGAAAGGTGGCTTATTATTTGAGATAAGGTAGCTTAATTTTTCATTTAACTATGTAATTTGTTATATGTCATTGGATCAGCTATACACGTTCTATTTCCTTTTTGAAAAAAAAACATGGAATTTCACAGTTGAGAACAGTAGGCTCAGAGAACACGGGCATCTCGTATTGGTATTAATCCAGACCTACTCCAGGGCTGTCAAATGCAAAAACTGAATGGTAAAGCGAGGGGGAAATTGAAACAGAAAGAAGCCAAACTCCTTTTGAAAAATTTAAGAAGGATGAAAAGGCAATTTGACTAGAGAATTGACCCTGGCGAATAATTTGGCAAGATGTATTGGCTTCTTCAAGGCGTTGGAGTTTACAGGCAGATTAAATGCAGCAGACAGGAAATGGGCAGGAAGTGGATGTAAAGCACAAGACAATGGGGTCCTTTGTTCAGCTATCACCATGATGTGATTTTTTAGGTTTATATGTCATAATTGAAGAAAAAGTGATGCAAGTTGGCAGTAGAGTATGCCAATATTTTCCATATCCAAAATGTCCACAGTAGTTGGGAAACAGCAATTCAGTCACAGATCTCATGGACACAACTGTAAATGGGAGGAAATTTGAAAATATAGTGCACAGTGTAAATCTGTGTCGCTGAATTAACCCAAGAGTATAAGAATCCAAAAATGGGTACTTATATGAAAAGCGTCCAAGTTAATGTGTGCTCTTGTGTGTAAATAGCCAGGGAATGTTATTTATACTTGGAGGGGGTGATGATGGGGAAATTCCTTGCATGTTCTGGATGTTGAGAATTATACTTCCATACCCACCCTTGGCAGAGTTCATGCAAACATCCCCTAGCAACCTGGGTGGCAATAATTCAGAATAACAAGGGAAAGGCTGGACAAAAGAATTACCATTTATTGATCAACTGTTATTTGCCAGCCATGTGCTAAGAACTTTCAGGTATAATGTTTCATTTACTTTTCTCATTATTAATAATTAGGGATGGTCATGTCATATTTTCTTATATCAAGATATAAGGAGAAGATAGAAGAAAAACTCGAATGAAGTCAGACAATCAGTAGATAAATTTGAGTCTTATTGACTTTATGGATCCTTTCAATAACATGATATTACCTCTGAAACCAATAGAACACTTACTAGTTGAGTAAATGAGTAAGATTTTAATTTAAGATGATTGGTTTCTTACAAATATTCTTAAACTGCTCTCCTGCAAACTCCTCAAGGTGATAAACCTGCAAGGATGTCCTTATTCTCAGCTGGCTGTTAGCTTATCACTCCGGGTGTCATTGTTAATCAGTTAAATCACTGGTGTCCATGTGTCATTAATTATGCAATCCTAGCAGTAAAAAATTTGTTATCATGTACATATACTTACATGTGTATACTATAAGTATACTTACATATTTATAAATTAAATATATGACCTGCTACAGTAAGGTAGATTGTACATTATAAAGCTCAAACAAACTAGAAATGTAAAAACTGAAAAAAGATGATATAAATATTTAAACCATTATTTTATATTTGCTATGCTGTTTTATTATGTATTGCTGCTATCATTATATATTATTTGTTTTAGTTATGAATAATGAACACATTAAAATATTTCTAGTAATAATGAGATTGAATATTCCTCATTATTGTAAAAATCTTAGCTTAAAACTTGTAATAGCACAATTTTAAAGTTTTAGGCTCAATTCTGTGTATAATTTTATTTATACAGATACATTTTTGAATACTTTTTGAAGTATGCCATCCACTAAGTGAATAAATCATATAATTCAATGAATTATCACAAAGTAAACATACCCAGGCCCCAAAATAGAGCAATCCCACATCCCATAAGCTACTTTTTTGACCCTTCAGTAGAGTAACTATGCCTTCAGTCTCTCATAAAGGGATACCTAATAGTGTTTTCAACCTTTATATAGAGAATACAGCATGTTCTCGTTTGTGAGTAGTTTCTTTTCTTCAGATTTATGTTTATCTGATTCATCCAATTTGTTGCAGGAAATGATAGGTCATTTGTCTTCATTCGTAAGCAGTGCTTGCTTATATGGATATAACTCAAATTATTTATTCATATTAATATCAATAGGCATTTGGCTCCCTTCAAATTCGGGATAATGACATAATGCTGCTATAACCATTTTTTAACATATCTTTTGTTGCATACAAGTCTCCATTTCTGTTGAGTTCTAGGAGTATGATTGCTGGGTTATATGGTAAATATAGTTTGAATTTTATAAGAAATTGTCAAATAGTTTTCCAAAGTGATCGTATGATTTTACATTTCTACCAGCAATGTGTGAAAGACCCAGTTACTCCATATATGTACCAATGCTTGGTATTGTTATTCTGGATAATTTTAGGCAATCTGGTGTGTAATAAAAAATATTTTGGTATGGTTTTAATTCGTATTTCTACACTGACGAGTGAAGTTGTGAATTTCTTCATATGTGTGTTGGCCCTTTGCATAATCTCTTTTTGTGAAATAACCATGCAGAAATTTTGTCCATTTTTCCATTGTATTATTTGTTTCTTTGTTAAATTGATTTGTAAGAATGTTTATGTTTTCTAAATGTAAGTGCTTTGTGGATACAAGTGATTTATTTTGCAAAAATCTTTACCCATCCTCTGACTTGCCTTTTTATTCTCTTAGTTGTATGTTTTGATGAACAGAAGTTTCTAATTTTAATTAATTCCCATTTCATCCATCTATTTCTTTGTGGTTAGTGATAATTAAGTCCTATTTACTCATCTCTTTTTTCATAGTTAGTGCTAAACGCTTATGATGTCTTCTCCCAGCCCAGCCACATGAAGGCATTTTCCTATATTACATCCCAGAAGCTTTATTAGTTACCATTTATATTTTGTCCTACCATCATGATCAGCCTGGAATTGATTTTCTGTAGATGATAATAGGGGAAAATTTGCATTTTTCTATATAGATGTTCAACTGACTCAGAACAACTAATTGAAAAACTATCCTTTATCTGTGATTCTACTGTGCCATTTTTGTCATCAATCAAATATCATGCACTGGTCTGGTTTTGGACTCTAAATTCTGTTACATTGATCTATCCGTCCATCCCTCAGACAATCCCACTTTGATTTATTTACCGAGGTTTTATCGTGATAATAGGTAATATAAGTCATCATATCCAGGAGTCTGATCTTCCAGACTGTTGGGCTCTCTAGTCCCTATTCATATGTAAATTTTAGTGTTAGCTTGTTAATTTCCCCTAAAAATATCACAGCTTTTAAAGAGATCTTTAGATTAATTTCATTGGACCTATAGATAAATTTGAGGAGTATTAATATCTTAAATATGTTGAAATTTTCAATTTAAGAAAATAGTCAATCTTTCCATTTTTGAAGGATTTCTTTGGTTTCTTTAGTTGTTGTTTTCTGTAGAGGTTTTAAAAACCCTTCATTAAATTTTTAATAGGTGTTTGATTTTTTAAATGTTATTAAAAGGGGTATCCTTTTTTTAACTGATTAAATTTCAACATTTATTAGCACTTCAGTAAAAATATCTGTGCTTTTCAACAACACAAAAAGTATATGCTAAGTGAATAAAACCTTAAATACATCAAGGAATATGAACAGCACTCACAGCATCAATCTCATGATCTCCTCCATCACAGAGAGGAAGCTAATATAGCAGGAATTATATGGAATCTTCAATGTCTAAGTCAAAGATATCAATTAGGGCTTCCCTGGTGGTGCAGTGGTTGAGAGTCCGCCTGCCGACGCAGGGGACACAGGTTCGTGCCCCGGTCCGGGAAGATCCCACATGCCGCGGAGCAGCTGGGCCCGTGAGCCATGGCCACTGAGCCTGGGCGTCCGGAGCCTGTGCTCCGCAATGGGAGAGGCCACAACAGTGAGAGGCCCGCGGACTGCAAAAAAAAAAAAAAAAGATATCAATTAAAATTGCTTTCTAATTGTTTCTTGTTGGAAAATAAGATTTAAATGATCCTCTAAATTAATCTTGTATACAGTGACCTTTTTATTTTTAATACAAATAGTCTTTATTTTGGATTTTCTACATACACAATCATTTCATTTACAAATAATGACAACTTTATTCCTTCATGTCATATTATTTCACCTTTTATTTATTATTCTTTCTTTACTGCAGTGGCTAGGCCTCCACTACAATAATGATTAGAAGTTATAATAGCATAGTAGCGTTGGAGAGAAATAAATTTTTCTACCTCCTAGGTTCTTCTGGCTGATCTAAGAATTAAATTGGCATGAGACAGATTAACAGAAAAAAATCAAATAAAATTTTAATAACATGTATACACGGGAGAGACCCAGGAGAACTGAGTAACTCACTTTAGCTGAAAATGGCTGAAGCCCTCAGTTTATTTATTATTTTTTATTGAAGTATAGTTGATTTACAGTGTTGTGTTAATTACTGCTGTACAGCAGAGTGATTCAATTATACATATGTATACATTCTTTTTTTTAAATATTCTTTTTCATTATGGTTTATCATAGGATATTGAATATAGTTCTCTGTGCTATACAGTAGGACACTGTTTATGAAGCCCTCACTTTAAATACCACCCTCAGCTAAAGACAAAAGAGGGTGTTGAGGGTGGGGACAGTCAGTTCTGGATAGTGACCAGGAAGAGCATAGTAAACAGGGGTAAGGTCGTTATGCAGATTTAAGTCTTTGTCTTCTCCACCTAGAGATTTTGAGGATGATCTTCCTCTCCCTGGTACATCCAGGGAGACATCCTTACAAATGGAGATTCCCCTTATAAATGCAATTGTTTCTTACAAAAGAATAACTTCTACTCAGTTTTCAGAGTTTTTCCCATGTCTTCTGTTTCATAGGAAATAACCAGCTTAAGATAATGAATTTGCCAGAGAGACCTATTTGGGGGTGGCGAATCTTCCTCCCCTACAGCAGGTATCTGTATCCCCTTCCCAATATCATAGGAAAGCAGCTTGTTTACACTCCCTTTATCAGATTAAAAGACTTCACTTCTATCCCTAGTTGCCAATGATTTTTTTATTGTGAATATTGAGTTTTATCGAATGCTTTATCTTTTATTCCCTCCATGTGGTGAATGATATTGATTGAACTTTGAATGTGTACCATCTGCACATTCTTGGAACAACTTCCACCTTGCCATGATATATTATTAAAAGAAGCCATGTGGGCTTCCCTGGTGGCGCAGTGGTTGAGAGTCTGCCTGCCGATGCAGAGGACACGGGTTTGTGCCCCGGTCCGGGAAGATCCCACGTGCCGTGGAGTGGCTAGGCCTGTGAGCCATGGCCGCTGAGCCTGCACGTCCGGAGCCTGTGCTCCGCAATGGGAGATGCCACAGCAGTGAGAGGCCTGTGTACCGCAAAAAAACCCCAAAAAACAAAAAAACTATGGGACTCAGAGTTGGTAAGATTTATTTTTCCAAGAGTTTATCCATTGTGTTTAAATTTTTAAAAATTTTGCCACACATCTGCAGCAACATGGATGGACTTAGAGGGCATTATGCTAAGTGATATAGATAGAGAAAGACAAATACTGTGTGATTTCACTTATAAGTGGAATCTAAAAAGCACAACAAACTAGTGAATATAACAAAAAAGAAGCAGACTCACAGATATAGAGAACAAATTAGTGGTTACCAGTGGGGAGGGAGGAGGGGCAATACAGGGCCGGGGAAGTGAGAAGTACAAATTACTGGGTATAAGATAGGCTCAAGGACGTATTGTACAACACAGGAAATTTAGCCAATATTTTGTAATAACTGTAAATGGAAAGTAACCTTTAAAATTATATTAAAAAATTAAAACATTAAAAAAAAACCCACGTAGATACAGAGAACAGAGTGGTGGTTTCCAGATGGGAAGAGGTTGGGAAGTATGGTGAAATGGATAAAAGGGATCAACTTAATGGTGAGGGATGGAAACTAAATTGGTGGTGAGAACTCTGTAGTGTATACAGAAGTCAAATTTAATGTTGTACCCACAAGACATATAATGTTATAAAGCAAAGTCACCTCAATGAAAAAGAGAAAAAACAGAAGAGAAAAAAACAAAACAAAACAAAATTTGCCACAAGGTTCTTCATAATATTCTTCTATTATCTTTTACTTATAGTGGTGCTTGATCTTCATTCTGCATATTGGTGCTTTGTGCCCCTTTCTTAGTTTCCTGATCTGTTTTGCCAGGGGTTCATCAATTCCATTTTCTCTCTAAAAAAGCAGCTTTTGGCTTGGTTGATTCTTTCTATTTTATATTTACTTTTCATTTCTTTAATTCCTTCCTTAATCTTTATTCCTTTCTACTTTTCTTTCCAAGTTTAATTTGCTATTCTTTTCTAACTTCTTGGCATAAATGTTTAGATAATGGATTTTTGGTTTTTCTTCTCTTCTGTGTATATATGGCTGTAAAGTCTCATTGAATCATAGTTTGAGCAATGTTCCACAAGTTTTGATTTGTCTTATTTTTATTTTCATTCATTTTAACATACTTTGTTTTTTATTTACCCATTTATAACTTAGGAGTCAGTATTTAATTTCCACTAGTAAAGGGGTCTCCTAATATTATTTATTTGCTTGTTTGTTTGATTGATTTGGTTATTGAGTTCCAATTGAATTCTACTCTGTTGGGAGAACAAACTAAGTGTGATTCCAATCCCATGAAATTTGTTTAGATTTGTTTTACAGCTAAACATATGATTCATTTTGGTACATGTTTTGTGTGCACTTGAAATAATATTAAAGATGTTGGGTATAGTATTCTAAACATGACAATCAGGTCAGATGTATTAATCCAATTGTTTATATTTTCTAGAGTCTTACTAGTTTTTGTCTACTTGTTTTATCAGATACTGAGAGTTGTATGAAAATCTTATTATGATGTGTTAGTCTCGATTATTGTCTTTTATTCCTGTCAAATTTTGCTTATATATTCTGAAGCTGTATTATTAGGTACCTGGTACCATCCCATTCATTACAAAGTTTTATGAGTATTCTAAAGTTTTGACTCTTTCAGAGAATATAATCCATAACTCAATGTGACTTGGAACATATAAAACTATAGTATATCACATCATAACAAATGTGCACAACTGAATGGGGACCAAAGTCAGCCTCCTTCTTTTCCTTCTTAAATCTCCTTCTTTTCCTTATTAGCTAACAGATATGTGATTCATTGTCATCTGGACCATGAAAAGACTCCAGCTCCATATTTTAATTTAGACTTTAGCATTTAGAACTTTTTATTTTTCTGTGTTACATTTTTAAATCATTATTCAAAGACTCTTTGTAATTTTCATTTTTGTCTTAAAGATTTTTTGGACTCATTTTAATATAATTATACCAGACTTCTTTTTATTTATTTATTTTTTTGTGGTACACGGGCCTCTCACTGTTGTGGCCTCTCCCATTGCAGAGCACAGGCTCCAGATGCGCAGGCTCAGCAGCCATGGCTCATGGGCCCAGCTGCTCCACGGCATGTGGGGTCTTCCTGGACCAGGGCACGAACCCGTATCCCCTGCATTGGCAGGTGGACTCTCAACCACTGCGCCACCAGGGAAGCCCTATACCAGATTTCTTTTGGTTAACATTTTTCTTATATATATTTTGCCCCATATATTTGTTATATATTTAAAAAGGGGCAAGTTATTAAAGGACATGGAGAAATAATAAAACCTTAGTGCAGGAAATACACCCTAGCTTCAGTGGAAAATAATCCAAGAACTAGAAAACTATTGGGATCCAAGGGTCTCCCTTTCCCAGGGCTTATATTTCCTCATCTCTACTTTGTTCTGCCCACTATCTCTGTAATTCTCTCTTACTGGTCAAGTAATGAGAAGCATCTCTTGTATAATATGTGGATTATGGTGTTTAGGCTATAGCTCACTGAGGACTCAACAATCAATCTTGCAGGAGACAATAAGAAATGCCCTGCCAGTTGTCAATGATCATTGGATCTGCAACTGTTCTTTGCAAAAGGGTGTAACAGAAGGCTAAACGTGGTCTGTAACTTCAAAATGTCTTTTTATTTTAATTTTATATTCTTTTTTGAATGTTTGCTAAAATTCACCAGTGAAGTGGTCTGGTCCTGGACCTTTGTTTGTCTGAAAGTTTTTTTGTTCATACTTTTATTATTGTATTTATCATATACTTTTAAAAGCTGATGCCTGAGGGTCTGGCTTCCAGTCAGCTTACATCTAGGTGCTGAGATCCTCCCCTTGGGACACTGACAGTTCATGCCACATCCTCAACTACTGGGAGCTATTAAAGATACAATAAACTGCTTAGATGAGCGCAGAGGTCTGAGAGACAACCAGGAGCTGAGGCAGGGTTGAGAGACAAGGTTCATTTCCTACATGTTGCCACTCCTTCAAGACTGAGAGAGGTGATTATTTCATCTACTGTATAAAAACTCACACAGAAATTTGAGCAAAATGAAGAAAGATAAATATGGCCCAGATGAAAGAAAAAGATAAAACCTCATTAAAAAAAATAATTTAATGAAATGGAGATAAGTAATTTACCTGATAAAGACCTCAAAGTCTTAATGATAAAGATGCTCACTGAACTAGGGAGAAGAATGAATGAAAATGATGAGAATTTCAAGAAAGTGATGGGAAATATAAGAAAGTACCAAGTAGAAGTCACAGAGCTGATGAATACAACAATTGAACTGAAAACTACACTAGGAGGTTTCAACAGCACACTAGATGAAGCAGAAGGAAGGATCAGTCACCTCGAAGATACTTGAAGTCAACCCATCAAAACAGCAAACACTTTAAAAAATGAAAAAAGTGAAGATAGATTAAGGGACTTATGGGACAATATCCAATAGAGTAACATTTGCATCATAGAGCTACTAGAAGGAGAAAAGAGAAAGAAAGGGGAAGAAAACTTATTTGAGGAAATAATGGCTGAAAAGTCTCCTAACCTGGGGAAGGAAACAGACAGCCAGATCCAGGAAGCCCAAAGAATTTCAAATAAGGGAAACCAAAAGAGAACTACACCAAGACACATTATAGTTAAAATATCAAAGGTTAAAGACAAGAGAGAGTATTAAAAGCAACAAGAGGAAAACAATTTAAATGCAGGGAAACCCCCATAAGACTAGCAGCAGGTTTTTGCAAGAGTAACTTTGCAGGGCAGAAGGGAAATTCAAAGTGCTGAAAGAAAAACCTTCCAACCAAGTATATTCTACCCAGCAAGGTATCATTCAGAAGTGAAAGAGAGAGAGAAAGAGTTCTCCAGACAAGCAAAAGCTAAAGGAGCTTATTACCACTAAACCAGCCTTATAAGTTATGTTAAAGGACATTCTTTAAGCTGAAAAGAAAGGGTACTAATTAGTAACAAGGACACATGTGAAAGAATAAATCTCACTGGAAAGGTAAATATACAGTAAAGGTCGTGGATTAATCATTTATAAAGCTAGTATGAAGGTTAAATTTTATAAATTATGAGATAGTGCATAAAAATCCAAAATTCTAGTTCCTCTTGAACAACCAGAAATCCTGAATCCTGACATCGGTAGACTAGCATTCCTATATAGAAACAATGGCTGTGCTTAATACAGCTGGTTTCCCTCTTTCAGCTGGGGCCTGAGATCTGCACACTGCCACTTGGCCCAATTCTTTTGTAAAGGTGCTTTTGAATTTGAGATCCTTGAAAAAAAATCTGATGGTAAACTCTCATTTCCTTGAGGACAAGTGCTTTCAATGAATTATCTTTAAATTACAGCATGCTACAGAGCACTTAGACTACATTTTATGTAATCTATTTCAATGTTAGTGAAATAGTTAAATTAAAGCTTTAAAAAATTTTCAGTATACATACCAAACTTGATTGCTAGTACAGTGGATTTATTTTAATTAATTTCTGAACTCCACAGATGCCCAAACACCTCAATTTATCCAATAATTTCTTCTTAAATCAAATTTTTGAAAAAAATAGAGGTGCTAACAAGTAGCAAAATTGACTGTAAACCGAATTGGCGTTTTCTGTTGTTGTTGTTGGTCTGGTGAAGGAAGATAATTAGCAGGAAATGGCCAACAGATAAGACGCAGAAAGACAAAGCTGGGAGCAGGAAGACTGTCTCACCAAGAACGAAAGACACTGGGATCCTCGTGAATTGATTTCATTACAAATCCCAGTAAGTTTCCTGGGACAAGTAGCTAAAACAGATCACACATATAAAAATGAAATGCTTTGTTTAGTAAAAGTGGAAGAGTTGAAAAACATACAGCGTTTTATGAGTCAGTATCTTGCTAATCAATGAACACCTTTCAACTTAATTTAAGCCTTTTTTTTTAAAGTTCTTGAACTTGCTGTTTAATGCAAAAGCGATTAAAAATTGCTGGGACTCTCACAGGCTGTCGACAGAGAGGCCTCAGTCCCACAACTCAGCCAGATACAAATAAAGAAGACATCTGTGTCCAGAAGTTTGACTGTCACTCTCTGCATTGTATGAGCCTGAGAGTAAACACTCTTTCAGAAGAGTCTGACCTCAGAAGACTCTGGAACATGTGGAGTCTGGGGAGGACTAACAGGATTTTTATGTACTGATAGGAAAGGGCCACTCAGCACCTGGTGATAACACCGCCTTCAATCAAGGGAAATTAAATTCTAACAGGATTAAAGGAGTCAGCAGTTAATACATAGGAGCAAGATTTCCCCCAAGCCGACATGCACACTGAAAGCCTATCTTATATGGGAGAAACTGC
This sequence comes from Neophocaena asiaeorientalis asiaeorientalis, assembly GCF_003031525.2. NCBI lineage: Eukaryota > Metazoa > Chordata > Mammalia > Artiodactyla > Phocoenidae > Neophocaena > Neophocaena asiaeorientalis. The sequence goes on along the minus strand of NW_020185334.1, from coordinate 3,399,210 downwards.
TAAGAACATGACACAAGGCATTAAGGAAAGAAGCAGCTTAAAATATGTGCAGAAATTCTAGCTTTTCATTCTCATATGGCAACACAGATTAGGTCTGAATGTCCTAAGATTTATTGCCCTGTTTTCCAGCAGTGAATGCAAAAACATTCATTAATATAACACTGTGGAACCAACCCCAATAAAATTATGTATCAAGTCTGTAGTGTGACTATCACACATGCACACACCCACACACACACACACACACACACACTAAAACAATTAAAGGGATGTTCCAAAATATAAAATATGGAAATCATGAGTACCTTTTATTATCCCAAATCAAGGCTCTTTAGTACTTTGTTATTGTGTCTCAGAAATCTAGATGCTCCGTCTCAATGTATCTGTCCTTCTCAATTTGCAAGTTTTTGAAAATTCGAAGGAGATGTCCACAGCTTATGCAAATCAAGGATCAACACTTCCCCACCAGCAGTTATAAGAGACTTGTCTTTTTTCCCCACAGCTCCCTCTATCCCTGAGAAGAAATATACCTTTCCTTTACGGGCACTGTCACTTTACCATCTTGCTTCCTGCCTGCCATAAATGCAATGTTAGACAAAGGACCCTGCTTCTTTGTGGCTGGTTGTTTCTTTCTCCTTGTAAAAATTGATGCAAGGCAATTAGATGCTCTACCAAAAAAGCAAGCTATCAAAAAGTAAGCAGAGATTGCTGAGGGCCCAGGCTGAAGGACAAGATGTCCTTCAGAGAGGTCATGCCTCCGACGAAACTCACCTTTCCTTGGGGACGATGGTTCCCTGTCAGTCCTCTCCAGAGGCTTGCTTTGCTCATATCCTATATTTCTCAGAGTCCAGGAAGGAAATTGGTCTCTGTGGTAGATTAATTGCATTAATGGCCCCACTAATTTCTCCTGTCTGACTCTAAACTCAATTAGATTATATAACTTATTTTGGCCAATAAGATGTTAGCAAGCTTCATGCAAGAAGGGGCTCAAAAAGTGCTTGCAGGGGCTTCCCTGGTGGCACAGTGGTTAAGAATCCACTAGCCAATGCAGGGGACACGGGTTCGAGCCCTGCTCTGGGATGATCCCACATGCCGTGGATCAACTAAACCCATGCGTCACAACTACTGAGCCTGCACTCTAGACCCCGCAAGCCACAACTACTGAGCCTGAGTGCCACAACTACTGAAGCCCATGTGCCTAGAGCCCATGTTCTGCAACAAAAGAAGCCACCCAATGAGAAGCCCGCGGACTGCAATGAAGAGTAGCCCCTGCTCGCCACAACTAGGAAAAAGCCCGCGTGCAGCAACAAAGACCCAATGCAGCCAAAAATAAAAGTAAATAAATAAATTTATTTTTTAAAAAAGTGTTTGCATATTGCACATGCTTCTCTTGCTCTCTGTAATGTCTGTGTCAACAGGGTCTAGGCAAGCCTGCTGGAGGATGTAAGAGTAGATAAAAGGCAACCCAGCCAAGCCCATCCTAAGTCGGCCAATAGCCAGTGACACCTACCTACGTGATGAGCCTAACCAAGACCAGAAGACTTCTTTTACAACCCACAAGCATGAAGCCTTTGCTTCCCTGTGGATAAATCTCTTACTTTCCTGAGCCCAGACCTTCAGAACCAGAACTGTGGCTTGATTAATCTTCCCAATAGGAGAAAATACTCTCCTGAGGAGGTGGTGGGGAAGGGGACATCTCACAAGATTTCTTTAGTTACACCTGGGCATTTTCCTGGCTAAATTGCTAAATGCAGTCAAGAATAAATATGATTAAATAATTTGGTATTCACCCTGCTTAGATTAGTCTGAAATACGACATATTGTTAAATGTGTGATTGATTATAATATTTGATAGGGCCATTTTCATTTCTCTTTGGAAGATTTTTCTTCTGAGAGTTGAGATGATCCAAGGAACATAATGTATACTTAGGGCTGTGTCCACATAAGTTGTTCTAAAAGAATCAGGCTGGAGATAAAATTAACTTCTCTTAAAGCTGCTAATTCATCTTTATGGTAATAATCAATTGCATAATAAAATCCAATCTGATATTTTTATAAGATAGTGCCCTCTGTACATATACTTCTGTGAAAATGAAGAGTTCTAGCTGGAAGGTTAAATTTTATTGATAATTTCCAATCCTTGAAATATGGTCAGATTGTATTTTTAAAAATCCACCAACATGCTTTTTATAAGAGACATAACCAAAATGCAAGGGCATGGAAAATTTGAGTGTAAAAATATGTGGAAAACATACAAAGCAAATATTAACCAAAAGAAGTCTGGTATAATTAATATATTAAAATAAATCAAAAAAGACCTTAAGACATAAAACAAGATTGGGGTGGAAAGGGTCTTTGTGCAACAATAACAAAAATTAAAACAGAAAAATATAAAATTCTAAATTTGTATGCACCTAATAAAATAGCCCCAACAGAAATATATTCCTGATAGATTGAGGGCTTAAATTTAAAAGGCAAACTAAAATATTTGGAAGAATATATCCATAACTTTGGAGAAGGAAGTCTGTCTTAAATGAGTCAAAAAGTACTAAACATAAATCCAGATAGATACATTTGACTAAAGTAGTTATTGTATACATAGGAGACAAACTAATCATGAACATAGTAAGGAATGATTAAAAACAAAATACAGAATAATAGTTACTTCAGGGGTTGAGGAGGAGTCAGGGGTAAAGGGTAGGAAAGGGGGAAACAAGTGACTGCATCAATATTAAGAATAGTTTAAAATAAAGTGAGAGATGTTTCATGGGTTGTTAGTGGTATGCTACATGTTTTACATATATGTTACATATATTCTTTTGTATGCATCAAACTTTACATATTAAAAAGTAAAATCAATCCATTTGTCAGTTCTTTGCACCCTATCAAAAGTTAATTAAAATAAATTCAAAACAATAAAAAGACAAAATATCTCCAGAGCTTTACATTTTAAAAGACTAATTAATCTTTTGAAAATGAATTCAGTTAATAGTTTTGGGTGGAAGCCCTGTATAAGAAAAGAAGAAAAGCATTAAAAATAGAGAAATTGAGGGGTAGGTTGGAGGGATAGAGAGAAGGAGGGAAGGTAGCAAGAGACAAAGAGGGACAGAAAGAGAGTTTGAAAGTGAGACAGACACAAAGAGACAGAAAAAGTAGAGAACATAGACACTTAACAAACACTAAATTTTGATGTAATAAATAATGCTTTTTAGCACTATTTTTATCCTATCTGCCTCCCTAACATGATAAAGGAGGGACTCAAGTTGGATTAGAAGCATTCTTGGCATTTGCTATTCTGAATGTATTTTCCGTCCTGAAGTTACTGTGCATGAAGCCAGGAGCGAATTACTTTTCAAGTGGAGACACTGTCACCACTTTTCAAGGTGTCATTGTCCTGCATTTCATCAGAACTATTTGAGCCAGCTAGAGGTCCACATACCAAGCATTACAAAATAAATAGAGAATTAGAATTCTTTCCATCTGTAAATCAAGGAAGTGCAAAATTGAGCTCTGACTAAAGAGGCACTCCCCTTCGTTATGAGAAAAGAATGGATTCCAAGTTTTCTGGTGTGGTACAAACACTCATTTTAATGAGGTTCTTTTACTTCTTATTATCCTCTAAGATATTAGCAGTTCAACTACCTACTTTGAAAAACTGATTTCTGTCTTTCTAACTAAAGCTCTTTCTATTCAGAAACAATAGATTAACCATTTTCCAATGGAATTTTTTTTCTTTCCAGCAATCTTGATGAATGGTCAGTTGTCCAAAGTTTGACTTACTAGGTCTATAGCAGATCAGTTGTGCCCATGTGAACAACTGGTATGAACTGATGGTTTCTTAGCCAGGTGTTTCTCAGGTATGTGAGTACCTGAGTGTTGATGCGCAGAACGGTTTGTATTCATTTGTCCACAGAAAATTCAAATGACTCTTGGGTAATTTACTTGTTTAGAAATATTGTGCACTTTTTAACCCACCTCCGTCTTGACCCAAGCAAGTTTGGCTTCAAGATTTTTTTAAATATAGTTAAAGTGTACAGCTTAAAAAAAAAAAAAAAAAAAATGTACAGCTTGATGATATGATACACATATACATTATGAAATCACCACCACAATCAAGCTAATTAATATATCTATCACCTCACACAGTTCATAGTTAACTTTTTTGTGGGTGTGCAGTGGTGAGAACACTTAGAATTAACCCTCTTTGCAGATTGCAAGTACACAGTTCACTATTGTTACCTAGAGGCACCATGCTATACATTAGATTGCCAGAACTTATTTATCTTGCAAAACTGAAACTTAACCAACATCTCCCCATTTCCCAATTCCTCCAGCCCCTGGTCACTACCATTCTACTTTCTGTTTCTATGAGATTGACTGTTTTAGATTCCACACATAAGTGAAACCATACAGTATTTGACTTTTTGTGTCTGGCTTATTTCATTTAGCACAATGTCCTCCAGGTCTATCCATGCTGCTGCAAATGGCCAAATGTTCTTTTTACAGAGTGAATAATATTCCTTTGTTTGTATATGCCACATTTTCCTTATTCATTCTTTCATCAGTGGACATTAGGTTGCTTCCATATCTTGTCTATTGTGAATAATGCCACAGCTATCTCTTCCAGATTCTGATTTCAATTCCTCTGGATATATACCCAGAAGTACGATTTCAAGGTCATATAATAGTTCTATTTTTAATTTTTTGAGGAATTTCCATTCTGTTTCCATAATGGCTACACCATTTTACATTTCCACTAACAGCGTGCTAGGTTCCCTTTTCTCACATCCTAGCCAACATTTGTTATCTTTTGTTTTTTAAATAATAGCCATCCTAGCAGGAGTGAGGTGATATCTCATTGTGGTTTTGATTTGCATTTCACTGATGACTAGTGACGTTGAGCACTTTTTCACATACATATTGTCCTTTGGCATGTTGTCTTTGGAAAAATGTCTATTCATGTCCTTTGCCCATTTTTAAGTCAGGTTATTTGGGTTTTTTGCTATTGAGTTGAATGAGTTGCTTATATATTTTGGAAGTTAACCCCTTATTCTATATATGGTTTGCAAATATTTTGTCCATTCTGTAGGTTGCCTTTTCATTTTACTGATTGTTTCCTTTGCTGTGCAGGAACTTTTTAGTTTTATGTAGTCTCACTTGTTTACTTTTGCCTTTGTTTCATGTGCTTTTGGTATCATATCTAAAAATGTGTTGCCAAGACCAGTATCAAAGAGCAGTTTCCTCAAGGGTGTTTTTGGACATATGATACCAAAAAGGATCTTAACTTCCCCTAAGAATACCAAACTCCTGGTGAGTCTCAAATTGAAAACTGGCTTAAGTGCATCAGTAATTTTCCATAAGAATTTAATAGCTTCAAGGAAATTATGGTTCCATCTCCTTTGTGGATTTTAGCTGGGGTGCAGTGTTCAAAATTGAATACACAAAAGATGCAATTATTGAACCACACGTACATGCTGTTGTGACAGTTAAGAAAACATAACTGGCCTAGTTTACATATACACACAATATACACACACATTGGCCTACTTTACATATACACACAACACACACACACACATACACATACTACTTAATCTATTTAAAATCTGCTCCTAGCCTCCAAATTCCTCAGAGCTTAGGGAAATAAAACCAAGGTCATAGCTATATAATTGCAAAGATCCAACTGTGTCCTATTAACCCAATCACTTCATGAGCTAATTCAGAGGCCATGTGTCTACAAAACCTCAGTGTGTTTAAGATTCATAATTAAATTTGAAAAATGAAAGCTCATCTTGCTGGCTTTGTTTAAGTATCCATGAAATGTGTGGCTATCATACAGAATCTTGTGGACAGGCTCTACATTTCTTAAATCTAATCTTTTCTTTTTATTACGATGCCAGTTTACAGTAAAGGATATGGCACTGCTTTCTAAAAAGACATCCCATCCTGAAACTCAAGAGATTCAAAAACTAACCCTGAGTGTATATTTGAGGAAGTTCCCTGAATTTCTCTGTGTTCCTGGAGAAAATAAATCTAAAAATATGGACAGTTTCTATCTATGAATATCTGTGATTTAAAAATGCCCACCAGGAAACACTGTTCATCAGTCTGGGGTAGTGAGGGGATAAGAGACTATTAGCCCAGGTCCTCTGAGAAACAGATGGCAAGAAAGCATTAAACACAAAGGATTTTTTTAGGGGGGGAACAGCTGTGAGAAAAAATAAGGAGGGAGCTGGGAATATCTGGGAGAGCTGTCAGACAACAATGCACATCTGACCAGGAGAGAAAGTGAGAGTGAATAAAAATGGGATGAAAACTTCCTAGACCACGTTACAGTCTGAGTTCTAGCAAGGCTTTCTGGGTGTTTCTGAGCCAAAGTCAGTCATCAGAGGAGGAGTCCTGTGTCTCCCAGAAAGATCCACCTTAGCATGAGCCATGATTGAATGGGAGCAGCCCTGGGAGGTGAGGCCTCAGCCCAGACTCGTATAGATGATGATTTCTTTATTAGTCAGCTTGTTACTACAAAATGCTATATAGCAAACAACCTCCACATCTGCCTATTGGCATGCCTTTTAATATTTTTGTTGAAAGATGCACATGTGAAAGGAACTTAGATACTAGGAATTAAAGTAAGTAGGCTTTAGTGTGAGGTTTTAGGTTAACCTGGCTAAAAATTGGACTATGTTTAATGTTTACCCTAGTGATAGGTACAAAAGACCTTAAGTTCCTCTAGCATGCCTTTTTTTCTTCTTCCTTGTTGACTTTGGGGATTCCCTAAGTATTCCTCTTCAGAGAGATGTTACCCCTTACCAAGCAGTGATATAGTCTCCATGACTATAATTTGGTTTCTTTAAGAGTGTATGTGTGTTATATATATATATATACACACACACACATATCTATATTCATCTTTACCCAGCATATTATCCTTTGAGATTAGCTTCTCAGTATAATATCATTGAGATCCATTCAAGTTGTTTCATACATCAGTAGTTCATTCCCATTTATTACTGAGAAGTATTCCATTGTGTGCATGAACCTCTGTTTGTTCATTTAACTGTTAAAGGACATTTGGGTTATCTCCAATTTTGGGCAATTACAAATAAAACTGCTATGAACATTCATGCACAGATTTTGTGTAAACATACATTTTCATGATTCTAGGATAAATATCCAGGAATATGATTGTTGGGTCAAATGATGATTGTTATATTTAACTTTACAAGAAACTGTGAAACTGTTTTCCAGAGTGGTGGTACCATTTTATATCTCCATTAACAATGTATGAGAGATCAGTTGTTTCACATCCTTGCTAGTACTTGAAATTAACACTATTTAAAAAAATTTTAGTCCTTCTAATCGGTGTATAGTTGCATCTTATTATAGCCTAAATTTGCATTTCACTAATGCCAGTGATGTTGAACATATTTTTATATGAACGTTTGGCATCCTTATATTCTCTTTCACAAAATGTCCAAGATTTTGTCCATATTCTAATTGCATTGTTTGTTCTCTTATTATTTAGTTTACAAAATTCTTAATATATTCTGTATCCAAACCTTTGTCAAACAATTTCTCCCAGTTTATGGTTTGTCTTTTACCATCTTAACAGAGTATTTTGCAGAGCAAAATTTTAAATTATTAATAAAGTTTAAGTTATTGGTTTTTTCATAGATTGTGGTTTTGGTGACATATTGAGAACTCATTACCTTATTTTTTTAATAGATTAAAAATAGTAATAAATAAATATAAGACAGAAATGTAACGAAAGGTAGTTTTTTTTTTTTTGGAAAGGTAGTTTTTGAGAGGTGAATGAAACATACATAATGCTAGTATATATTTGTATAATATATAAATATATATATGTTTATAATGTTTGTATATGTACACCCATATATATAGCCACAAAATAAATGTACCAAATAAATCACGTCTAAAAGCAGATATTGACTTGTAAGAGGCAATTTAGAAAATTATGAGAGTATTTACATAGCTTTATGCTAATAAATTGAAAACAATTGAAATGGGTGATTTTCTAAGAAAATTTAAGTTACCAAATTTAAAGTCTAAATAATGTAATAATCATGTAGAAAATGCAGTAAAGATTTAAATATCTACCTACACAAAAGGAAAACAATATATGTTTTTATCATTACTATGTTTAAACATCAAAAAAAAAATTTATAAATGTCTGCATTTTATACAATTTTAAAATAAAGAAAGGGAATACAAGTTTTCCAGTGGACTTAGTTAAACAAATCATGACAAAATCGAAGAGAAAAAAAAGACTGATCAAGTTAAATTATACGCAATAAAATTATGAACGTGTTAGGAAATATTATCAATTACAGTGATCAAGTGAGGTTAATGCTAAAAATGAAGAACAACCAAATTTCCAGAAATCTACTAACAGATTTACTATATGAATAAATCTATTAAAAAATATGAAGGTTACGGTTATCTCAGTACATCTTAAAAAGGTATATAATTCACATTATATCTAAGGCACCTAGTAGTTTTAATAATAATAATAGAATAATATTTAATTAAAATGTAATTTCCATATACTTATATGTGTATATATAGGTAAGTTTATATATGTATTTATAGCACACAGTAATAGCAAGCATCATGATTAATATTGAAACACTAGGCACTTTCCCATTTAAACTAGGAACAAAAGAAGGACAATTGCAATTATCACTATTCTTTATAATTGTTCTGAAAATACAAGAAATATAAATACTGGAAGTAGGAAGAAAATAATAATTATTATTTGCAAATTATGTGATTATACATTCAAGAAATGCTTAAGAAAAATGACAATTAGTATTAATGGAGGAATTCAGTAGTGTGGCCAATCACAAAATAAACAATCAACTATAGTTTTCTTGTAAAATAATGATACTTTAGAAGTTGTAATACAGAAAATTATTGCATTTACAATAGTAATATTTTAAATACTGATATTATTTCACAAATATAAAATAATAAAGAAAAATATCACAATAAATGGACAAGCATTATATGATAATATTAAAATACATATGATTTAGAAAAAGACTTGAATAAATGGAGAACTATATCTTATATAGGTATAGCTATAATACTGGAAATAAGTCAATTTTCCTAAAATTAACCAATACATTGAATTCAGTTTACAAAGAAAAACAAGTATGATTTTGTTTTTCTTTCTTTTTAAGAGTGACAAAAACTATTCTAATGTTTGCCTGGAAAAATAAATATGCAAAAGAAGCTAGAAAAAGAATCTGACAGGGCTTCCCTGGTGGCGCAGTTGCGCAGTTGTTTAGAGTCCGCCTGCCGATACGGGGGACGTGGGTTCGTGCCCCGGTCCGGGAAGATCCCACATGCCGCAGAGCATCTGGGCCCATGAGTCATGGCCGCTGCGCCTGCGCGTCCGGAGCCTGTGCTCTGCAACGGGAGAAGCCACAGCAGTGAGAGGCCCGCGTACCACACACACACAAAAAAGAATCTGACAATAGAAGACACATAAGGAATTTGGTTTACCAAATTTTGAAATATGTTGAGTAACATCACAGACGATGGCAGAATAGAAAGCTTCAGGAATTGGTCCCTATATCACAACAACTATTGAGCTGGTAAGAACTATTAGAATGAAGTATTTTGGAATTCTAGTATCTAGTCATATAGTATCTAAGGGAGTCCTTGAAGAAAGAGGCTGATAAATTTCAGTGGATTTTAGGGTTTTGCACAGTAATTACCCTTCTCCATCTCCTAGCCCCATGGCAAGCAGCCATGAGGTCTCCAGCCTGAGATCCTGGAACAGCTTGTTTGTGCCAGAATGTGGAATAAGGACCTTGTTCTCTAAAAATTGAAGTTGTGTGTTTTTATCTGCCTGGTGGGTCGTGGAGACCAGCAGAGAGGCTATCCATTGTTTAAAACTCATTTGGCTAAAGTGGCTTCCCAGGCAGCATCTATAGAAGAAACTGTGAAAGACAGAACACCTACTCTCTCTTTCTGTTTCTCTTATTGGATTTAGGCACTCAAGGAAATTTTGTCAGGTTACTGGCTGACCATGATAGAACAAATACTTCCGTGTCCACACAGACAAGAAATAGAGTCTTTGTAGGAATAATATGGAAAAGTTACTAAACAAACATACAACTGTAGCCCTCAATAAGAAACAACAGTAATCACAGGGGAGGGAGTCTGATTTCCAGAGTTACCATACTACCATATTTAACATACCTAGTTCTCAACAAAAAACCACAAAGCACACACACACACACACACACACACACACATACACAGGGAAATATGGCTTATTCTCAGGAAAAAATTAATCAATAGCAACGATTCAAGAAGCCCAGACATTGGACTTACTAGACAAAGACTTTAAATAGACTAAAACGGTCTATTTAAACTGCATATTTAAAACAAATAAGCTCAAAGAGCTGAAGGAAATCATGGGCAAAGAACGGAAGCCAACCAGAAGAATAGTGCATGAACAAGTAGGGGATCGAAGATAGAAATAAACAATGGAACCAAATAGAAATTCTGGATTTGAAATGAAATGAAAATCTCACTACAGAAGTTAAACCAGAGATTCTAACGGGTAGACAAAAGAATCAGTGAATACAAAGATAGGGCAATTTAAATTACTCAGCCTGAGGAGAAGAAAGAAAAAAGATTGAAGAAAAATGATCAGAGCCTAAGCATACCAACATAAATATTATAGGATTTCCAAAAGGAGAAGAGAGAAAAGGGCAGAAAAAATATTTGAACCAATAACAGCCTCAAACTTCCTAAATCTGATAAAATCCATGAACCTACACATCCAACAAGTTCAGTGATTCCTGAGCAAAGAGATACGCACAAAGACACATTAGAATTAAACTGTTGGAACACAAAGGTAAAGTCTTGAAAGCAGCAAGGGATCCTCATAGACAAGGGATCCTCAGTAAGAATAACATCTGACTTCTCAGTGGAAACTCTGTAGGCCATAAGGCAGTGGAGATATATTTGAAGGGCTAGATGAAAAAAAAACCCAAAAACCTGTCAATATCTCATCTATATCCAGTAAAACCATTTACCTCTAGTAAAACTGTCAATATCTCATCTATATCCAGTAAAACCATTTACCTCTAGTAAAACTATCCTTCAGAAGTAGAGAATGAGAAATAAGACATTCTCAGATTTTAAAAAAAAGCAAAGGCAGTCTGTTGCTATAGACTTGCTCTACAAGAAATGCTAAAGCGAGTCTTTGAAGTTGAAACAAAAGGACAGTAGATAGTAACTCAAAGCCATATGAAAATGTAAACTTTTTTAGTAAAGGTAAATATATGGGCAGATGTAAAACCTGCATTGCGGGTCATGGAATTTATATATGTTCATAGTTAGTGGGCACTGTCAGCTTCTATTTCAAGAGCTTGATAGGAGGGTAGACGTAGGCATAGGAGCATGTGGCTACATTTGATTTTCCACTTGAAACTTAACAAGCTTATATCTTTCTGGGCCTAAGCTGTTCTTTAGTTGTGAATTAGGCAGTTTTGAAAGCCTGACTAGCTTCTTATCTCCCTGGGGCTATATCCAATATTACTCATAAATTGGTAAGAGATGCGGGTTCTTGCCATCAACACTGTCACACACAGGGAAAATGTCCTAATACACCATCATCCAATATTCTTCTGGGAGGGATGGTGTGTCTGAAAATTAGAGTGTGCCGAATGAGTCCCAATGACAGAGTCATTTATCATGTAGAGTCCCACAGAGAGGGAGAGGCCTGTTCAAGGGCTGTGCTAATGAGATGATTGCTCTGTCAGGGCAAGAGGGGCCCCTGCCTCTCTCCTGATGCTTCTTACATGGATGCCTCTCTGTGGAGGGTGGCAGAGCCTTAGGATTTGAAGGAGGACATGCCCGTGGAGAAAAGAAAAAGACACCCCTACTTCTATTTAAAATGCATACCTTACCATTCCTTATGGCTCTGAGGTAAAGCACCTGCCCACTGTGACGGTCAAAGAGAGTTTTTTGCTCAGTGTCTGCTTGTCAATCACGACCAATAAATTTATTCAAGAGAATCTAGAGTTGAGAGAAAAAATATAGAGTGGGTGGCCTCCCTCCAAAGGGCCTACCTTTCAGATGGAAGTGACCAATGGGAGTAAAAGACAAAGTGCTCAGTGGAAAACTTCATCACAGCATCCTCCTTCGTAGCAGGTTGAAATTTTATGCTCTTCCCTATGTCTCTTGCCCCTTGGTGAATACAAAAGCTGTCTGGAAAGCCTCCTTCACAGAGTTTTCATTTTGGTGAAGACAAGGAAAACATACAGGAAACAGGATGCAAATAAGGTACAAATTATGGATCAAAGTGATTCATAAGAATATGAGAGAGTATTTTTGACCTTACTAATTGTGTCAGAGAGGTGGCTGATTTGGCCCTGAAATTTCCCAATGGAGAGTTATATCCTAAAAGATATGCTTAAAAAGTATACTTAAAAATTTAGTTATGCTTTTTAATCTATTTATTTTCTTATCCTAATGAAAAATTGACTCCCTAGGAGTAGGGGTCAGGGCCCCAGAAGGAGTCACATGCACACTCAGATGGGGAATTTGAGGAGTTAAAAAAATATGTTTACAAAACTGTGTGCAGGATGAAGGGGAACCAACAACGAATTGTGAAGCCCCTGGGGCTAGCAATAGTGAGGGGCTCTTTATCACTACAAGGCGGGAATGGAATAAGGGAGAAAACAGCAACCAGCACCCAGGAGCTGTGACTATAGGTGGAGAATCTCAGCCAACCTGCAGCAACTCGGCAGGAGGGAGCCAAACCCTACTTTCCCATCCTCCTCCCATCCCCCACTGGTATCACCCATTGGATGAATCCAGTTGGAAGCTGGGGGGAGGGGACAAGGTGCCTGTTGATTGGTCCATGCGGGTAAGTTCCTCTTGCTCTCAAGCAGAAGAGGGCCAGAGGGTGAGCGGAGAATACCCAGCAGCATATGGATAGTTAAGTTTCTCAAAAAAATAGAACAAAGCTTTTTGTTTAGATTGTGTTCTTTTCTTAAAAAGTGCATACCTGTTGTGCTGTTATTAGTTAATGTTCATTAAACACTTCTAGCTCATTAAACATTCATTAATTAGGGCCTAATTCTGCAAGCTCTTTTTCTTAGCTATGAAAATCAGCAGTTTTTTCTCAGCTGCCTTTATCTGGCTGAAAGAAAAAAAAAATGTTTGAACAAATGTTAGAGGGTTATGAAAAACTTTGAAAAAAAATATCAACAATCAGCTGCAAGAGGAAAACACAAGATTTCCTGAAGCACCTATAATTATATTAGGAATTTACAGAGAAGACACTCTCTGCTAGCTCCAAACCTGTATTTAGGGGCTAAAATACCTGGTTGGATCCTGTTCAGTGCCAGCTATTGATTTAGGAATTCATGGAACTGTTTATTCTCCTGCTCAATAGAAAAGATTGCTTACCATAGCAACCCCTGCATTAGCATGCAGCTTCCTGGTTACAAAGCACCTTCCTAAGGAGGACGTACATCAATGTGCGAAGTGAGCCCAATTTTTAAAATATAATTTTAAGGGGGCAGGTGGTTATATTAAAACTCATAACAAAGAGGACAACCCGACCCGGAGACTAGCAATTGTTTAAGGCTTTTATGCAATTATTGAATCTGCATGTTTTTCCTGATCCCAGGCATTCTGTTCCACTCGAACTTCTATAAGCCAAAACGCGTGGGAAACGATAAAATATTATACACAACCCACAACCAGCATAAGAAGCTGGCTGCTCCCTATGGGGAATTTCAACATAGGTCAGCTTCACCCCACTGTTCTTAGATTTATATTTCTTCCTTTTGTTAGAGAAAGGCAAATTTCTGGTCCTGCCACTCAAAATCTCACAGTGAAAATATTTAGGTTAATTTTCAAGTGAATTTCCCTGATGTCTATCAAGTGTCTGAAACACTAGTGATTGTTTTTACCTCGTATTGTGACATGAGGTAGCATTTTAATTAGGGAAGAAAAAAAGTGACTTGTGCTGGTAAGTGATAGTCACGGTTTTTGTCCCTGAGCTCAAAATGGATAGAGGCCGGGAAGTCGTGATTTGTGTATCAACCATCAGGGCATCCAAGCTATTTTGTTTTTTTTTTTTTTGGAGTTTCTCTAGTTAGAAGGGGCTAGTTCATAGGCTCATTATAACACTGCTGAAGGCCAGTGATGGTACTGAAAGAAAACCCTGTAATTGTTGGTGACTTTGACATTCTGGTTCAGCTCTGGGACAGTGTTCACCTGAGGCAGACAATGGCTGAACAGAAAAAAAAAAAAAACCAAAACCGTAGGGGCTGAGGTACCTCAGAGGACCTGGCAAATAATAAGGGAGGGTTTAGGGAAGGGAAGCAGTGGAGCCCTGGGTCTAAATCCAGGGAAGTGTGCTGGAGGAAGAGGGGCTGGAAACAGGTCCATGTAGAAGCTCTTTTGCCTGTATGCTCTGTGTCTGGAGCACTGTCTGGGCCCCATGAAGCAGCTAGAAGCCTGATTGAACATCGTGCCTGATTGAAGCTGGAGCAAGATATGCCAGGCTCTCACGTACATTTTTGTCCTGGACACTTTCCCTCTAAGGTTCATGGACTTTGCTTTCAAATCATACTCCCCTCCTCCAGCCTTGATAAAAAATGAGAATCTGGGTCCTTGGCAGACATACCACTGTGTTGATTTTCAGAGACTTGGCTTAGCCATAAGGGGTTCTCTTCTCCTGAGGTGACCTCAGCATTTACGGGTGCTGTCTGTGAAAGAATCAGGAAGGTTCATCTGGGGAGATAAGGTGAGATGAGGAATCAAAAATGGATAAATTAGGAGTTTGGGATTAACAGATACACACTACTATATATAAAATAGACAACCAACAAGGACCTACTATATAGTACAGGGAATTATACTCAATATTTTGTAATAGCCTGTAAGGGAAAAGAATCTGAAAAATATTTATATATTTATATATATATAAATAGCTGAATCACTTTGCTGTACGCCTGAAACTAACACTGTAAATCAACTATACTTGAAGAAACAAACAAACAAACAAACAAAACAAATGAATTTGACCAGGCCTTCTACAGTTGTCAGGGTGTTGCAGAATCAAAAGATCAATCAGGCAGTTAAAGAGTGATTAGACTATTAGAATAGTTTGAAATATTATTGGTGAGATATTTTCAGCTGTATTCATTGTTAGAGGGTTGTTATTCAAACTCTAGTGAACATCAATAGCACTTGGAGAGTTAGTAGTCTTGAAGATTCAGGAGCTTCGCCTCCCGTGACTGGGTCTTGGGTAGGACCTGAGCATCTGCATTTTTAATAAGCTCTTGGGTGATGCTGTCGTGCTGGCTGAGGGCCACAGCCTGAGTAACACTGAGGCAGTCGTCTGCTAACCAGTGGTTGGGCCGTTGGGCCCAGGAGTCTGTGTTTTAACAAGCCCCTGGGTGATACTGACACTTACCAAAGTCTGAGAAGAACTATTTTAAACCAATTGTTCTCAACCTTAGCTAGACATTGGACCCACCTGATGAGTTGCTTAAATAACACCAATGCCTGGGTCTTACCTAGCCGGTTCTATTGAAACTGGACTGGAAAACAGTCTGACATGGGGATTAGTTGAAGCTGCCCAGACTTTAAAATGTGCACCCAAGGTTAAAAGTCACTCCTTGACCATATCTTCATTTCTAGTGGCACAAGATTAGAGTATCTGCAATTTGTACTTTCCAGTGTATTGATAGGGAAGGAAAAGAGATGGATAAAAATTCTAGCATCTGAAAGGAAATAAGCTTTGCTAGTCTTGTGTGAAGTCAATCCCAGTTTATCTTACAGACTGTAGGGAATGAGAGTAATGAAGGGCATGATTCAAAAGTCCCAAGAATGAGTAAGCTGGAAGAGGTGGAAATTTGGGCAAAAGAGCAAGTTCCATAAATCTGTAGAAGTGAAGCCCATTTAGTTACCTCCAAAGGATCAAATGTGCTATTTAAAATGCTCCAATAGAGCATTCAATTTCACAGCTGTCTGTAGCTTTGAGGCCAAATTCTGATTTCCTAAAGTTAGGAAACAGAAGTAGGAGTGCTACCAAAAGCCACATGTACTACTGAGTTACTAATTAAGCCCCAAAGACTTCAAGGACCCCTGTCCAGTCCTCCTGAATGCATTATTCTTTGCCAACTGATGCAAGCAGACTTCTCGTGACCTTCATCCCATTTGAACCAGATCTCTATGCCTGGATGTTATTAACATAAAAGGATGTCAAAATTTTAAATTCCAGAGAATAGATTCCTCCAAAGCTAACCCACATCCTTTTGTTATTTCCCCAAGATCTTAACATTTTTTCTGTTTTTGTGAAATAGTCTCTTATGGAATTGTTAAACAAGAAATAAGATTATTTCCATTTGCAAAATCCAGCTTGAAATCCAGGCAGTCAGTGCGGGTATTATGCCAAGTCTGAGTGCTGGATGGAGAGTCAGATTCATAGGTTCCTCACACGTACCTTGTCTTTGACCTTCAGACTGTTCTGAACCTAATTTCTTTTACTGTCAAATGACAGTGACTTCTCACATTCACTTTTAACTTTAATAATGTAAAAGTGTCTTCGTAAAAAAATGGGAATCTGGAGAAATCTATGCGATAACAGTCCACGGCAAATCTATTGTGCCAATTTTCAAACTTTCAACTAAAACACTAAGTGGGTCTTTGTCTCTTTGCAATGACACTGCTTTGGTGCTGGCTCCCCCCTTCTCCCCCCCTTCCTGTTGTGTAATGGCTGTTGTTTTTCATTGATATAACTTAAGAGACTGGAAAAAACAAGCCATATTCTCCAATTCATTCCTCTTAGGGTGATAGAAAATAAACTATTTTTCCTATGATCTGCTTCCAGGTCATTCTCACCAGCTGTGAATCTCCCATCCGTAGAGAGTTGTCAGTTGAAACTTTTTTCCTCTGTTGGTTTGTACTTAGCCATCTTTTTGAAGTAAAGTTCCGTTTACTTTGTTGGTTCTAGGAAAACATAAGCTTTTTCAAGACCTACTTCTGCTTTCTCCTGATTGGAACAAGGTGGGGGGAATTAAACTTCTCTAATTTGCTGATAAACTGACAAATCCTCCAAAGACTGTTGTCCAGGTCTCCTGAGCAGATTCATCTTTGCCAACAGATACCAACACATTCCTCTTGACTTTGCCAACCATTGCACCCGTGTCAAAGTTGGGACTATATTAACATAAAAGATGTCAAAACTTAAATCATTGCAGAGAATAGATCCAGCCAAACCTGGCATTAATGATGGGCATTGATAACAACTTGATTAGTAATAAGTGGTTATGGAGAAAGAGTTGTCCATTTTTTGCCTAAAAATGCATCAAGGGAAGAGCGGAAAGCAGGGGAGAGATGTAGTTCTGGAATTCAAGAACTCTGGGTCTGAGTTTTCTGTTTTTTTTGAAGCATAGTTGATTTACAGTGTTGTGCCCATCTCTGCTGTGCAGCAAAGTGACTCAGTTATACACATATAGACGTTCTTTTCTAATATTCTTTTCCAGTATGGTTTATCATAGGATATTGAATATAGTTTCCAGTGCTATACATTAGGACCTTGTTGTTTCTCCATTCTAAATGTAATAGTTTTTATCTACCAAGGCCAAACTCCCAGTCCATCCCTCCAATCGAAAGACGTAGAGTGGCAGACTGGATAAAAAAACAAAGAGCCGACAATATGCTGCCTACAAGAGACCCACCTGAAGGCAGAGGACACACATAGACTGAAAGTGAGGGGATGGAAAAAGATACTTCATGCAAACAGAAATGACAAAGGGGTGGAGAGAAGGATGGGCATGAGTTTTGATCATCCATTAACTAGCTATGAGAACTTGGAACAATTCTTCAGTTGCTCCAGGTGTGAATGGACTGAGACCAGTGTTTCTTGAGCTTTAATGTGCATTCGAATCCCCTGGGATGTTGGTAAACTGCAGGCTCTGATTCAGTAGGTCTGGGTTGGGATCCAAGATCCTGCAATTCTAGTGTCTCCAAGGTGATGCTGTGAAACCTGAAATCACGCTCTGAGTAGCAAGTGGACAGATGATTCTCCCCAAGTTAACTTCCAGTTCTGGAAGTAAGCAAATAAACAGATGATAGATAGAGAGATAGATAGATAAATAATAGGTGATAGTTAGATAATAGATAGATGATAGATAATAGATGATAGATAGATAGATAGATAGATAGATAACTTTAAAGCCATTTTAAATAACTATTAAGTGTGATACTGAAGTCCAAATTCCCTAAATCATCATGTGAATGTGGTTTGGTACCTGGATGGATTCTCTACAATTTCACGCTCTCATTACAGGAAAAACGTCAGTCTCAGAAGTAAGAGCTTTCGGAGTAATGATCTTCCTAATTTCCCCCAAATATTATTCTCTGCCCATTGGATACCTTCTAATCCCCCTCCAATACAACCCAGAAGAAACTTAAATAAGTATCGCAAGCTTACTGATTCAATATATCAGCTGGGGAATTATGCTTTTTAGGATTTTGCTAAATTTATGGTCCATAAACAATGGATTATGTCGATTCCTTAATTGCCGAACCAGTTACTTTCATTTAAACTGCTTGTATTGTAGTATGTTTCTACTTTTCATCCTGAGACTGAATCTGTATTCCAGCCAGTGACACAGAATATTAACATATATTTGCATGTTAGTAATGAGAAATGCTCAGATGAAATTCTAACTGGAGTTATGTGGCCAAATCAAGAAACCTTCCTAATGTGTCTGACATGCGTGGGTTGATTTGCACAGCCCAAGACAGGCTCATAAAATTAACAAATGTGATGGCGAGAGTATAAGCACGGATATGAATTTGGCTTTCCACTGTTTTATGTTTAACTGGATGGTTTTATGAGGTTTCAGAGTGCTCAGGTTTTCGCTCAGAAATGTAGGCACTTGTGACAAGATGCAGCCCACTGGCAGTAACAGCGAAAGCAAGCTGCCAGCTCTCCCGAGGAAGTCATTTCCAGATTTCATTCCACAAAGACTAACGTCTGCAGTGAAGTCAAAGATGCGGCTTCCTTGCAGTGTGTGCGTGGGACACACTCACTTTGATGAAATGGAAAGAGGTGAATGGGGTCAGCCTACCTTCTACCAGAACAGGGAGCAGAAAAGTATCAGAGAGAGTTTCATTTACAGTGAATACCAATACCTTCCTGTTAGGTGTGGGAAAAGTTTCTGCTTAGAATATAAACTTATTGAAGATATTAAAAAAAAATTTACTTCTTACTTAAACTCACTGGGAAAAATATAAAAAAAATTCTTAGAGTCTTTGTTGTCTTGAAATATATCATTATAACCGTCTAAAATTTGAGCTCACATGAATTTTTGTATGGTGCTAAATTAATGGCAAAAGCAATTTATTTGGAATCAGGATACACTGATTTGAAATCTGACTTTGAATCAGTCAAACTCTCTGGTTCTCAGTTTTGTTTTCTATAGAATGAACAGTTAAATATTCACCGAGACCCCTACTAGCCCTGCAATTCCTTGATCAATTTTTCAATTGATATTTTGGTTTTCTCATGTTTACTTACAAATCCCAAAGTATGCTTACTGCTCTTCTTCACACGTGTTTTTCACATTTAACATTTTTCATAACTTGGCCATTTCTGTTAAAAAAGCCCACACTGAGTTTCCTATCTGATGCTTAGGCTTTAGAGCCCTCTAAGGCTCCAGTGGTTCAGGAGAAGAAGAGGGACTCAAGGGGAATGGACAGATGGGCAGAGGCAATGTGCATCTTCTCCTCCTATCTTGTATCTCAATGAGTTTGTCTTATCAGGGAGCTATGGACTTTGGAGAGGAGCTTTGAGTTGACCATGATTGTTGTTTTCCTGGAGTCACTTTTAGGTGGTTAGCTCAGGGATGCTCTCAATGGTAAATGAAGTCCAAAGGTGCTTTGGGCTGGCTCTGCTCTTATAGCCTTGTGAGATCAATTGTGTGCATTTCTGCCCAACCCTTGGCTACAGTGAGAATATTTACATCATGGAAATCAGCAAATGCTACAGATTGAGATATTTATTACAGCCAGTTGTTAAACATGTATGAGCATTACAACTAGATGTTATACACACACATAAACACACACAAACACATACCACCACCACTCACATTGAGAATTTGTCAGTCTTTGTCAAGGCAAATAATCAGATTAGAACTTCTCTCTCCCAAGTGCTCTTCTTTTATGACTTTTCTCTAATTTAGGTTGTCCATGCAGTTAATTTTCTAAACTGTGTACCATGTATCATTATTTCATATATTTATTAAAGGAGTACATATCCATAATGCATTAAAATGGATTATGAATGGAAGGGAGAAAACAATCATCCATGTTTGTATAATCTAAATTATTACAACTAGCAATATTATTAGTATATTACTATTAGTATATATTTTTTCTATATATAGTCCTGTGAAAAGGGAATAATTTGCTTAATCATTACTCTGTGATTTAGGTTTTTTCTCAGTTCTCCACTATGATAAATTATGCTGTGGTGAACAACTTGTTATGACTTAGATGGTGGGGAAAGCCTGTGAGGTAGAAATACAGGGTGTTTTTTTGTTTGGCTCCTGCACCGCCTGAATTGTTGGCAAGGTGGGGCTGGTGACATGAGCAGTTTAATCACGGCCAAGGAAAATTCAGCTGTCCATAGAGCAATGTGGAGAACCTAGAGATTTATGGAAGTTCTATAAAATGCCAACTGAATGGCATATGTGGGTGTGTTCAGATTTGCTGTTGGGTGGTTTTGAGAAGAGCTTACCAAGGCTTGAATCAACCCTACCATCAGGATCAGAGCAGATGCCAGCTATTTTTTCGCATGCCCCAATTCTGACCTGATTGAGGACACCTGTCAGGAATATTTGGCACCTAATGCACGAGGAGGCAAACATCAGCATCGGAGAGTTTGGTAACAGTGAAGATAGAACCTTTAGTTGCTGGGTGAGGCCAGGAGTTTCTGTGTATCCTTGTTTGCCAGATCTACCTCCAGCTTGCTGGGTGCATGTGTTTCTGAACCTACCACCCGGGCACAAGTCAAGCCAACTAATCCGGTATGTTGTGTTCCCTGATAGCTCTGCTTTGAATATATTTGTGTGTATCTCCATGTGCTCTGTTCACCCAAGTGAAGGTCCTGTTGTTGAATGCATTTGGTTCTGAGTTTATTGAATTCTTCATTTAATTCAATTCATCAGACATTTAACATGCAATGGGCCACTGCAAGATAGGATGCAGTGGTTTTCCCCATTTTTTCAGTCTGATGGTCTAGTAGAAGAGATAAAGAGTATTAAAATACCCAGGATATAAATTGCCTGGGATAGGGGCTCTCATATAGATGATCACTAAGCTATGGGGACAGAAAGAAAGGGGATAAATTTGAGTGAGGAAATGTGGGAACAGTGACTTCATGGGGGTGGTGGCATGACTCATTTTTTAACTGGTAAACATAGACTCAAGGAATTCTAGGGAGAGGGAGTTTCCTAGACAAACAAGAAGTTAATAAAGATTGTCCATGATTATTTAGAGCTTTCTGAATAAGGGCTTCCCCATATTTTATTACAGTTAATCAAGATAGGAGTAGAAAACACCCTGAACTAGCTGAGTGTAGGTTCGAAGGACAGTGGTGTGAGTGTTTCTGTGACAGTCGATTGTTACTAGACCACAAAGGATATCTTAATTTGGATACCTCCAAGAGCAGATCCTAAAATAAAGACTTTATTCTTTTGGGGAAGGAATCCCAGGAAGTGGGTGAAGGGAGTGCAAAGTGAGGCAGGGAAGGGAGGAAAGCCAATCAAGGGAGAGATGAGGGAAAGAATGAGCAGATCCCACCAGGGCCAGGATAGGGTGGAGTAAGGGAGGCACTGACCTCGATGCAGGAAGTACAGTAAGTCCCCTACATACAAACCTTCAAGTTGCGAACTTTCAAAGATGCGAACGTGGGTTCACACGTCCAATCACGTAAGTTAGTTCACGTGTCTGGTATACATTGTTACATGCGCTCATCCTCTGCAGTTGGTTGAGCTTTTGTGTACTTTACTGTACAATACTCTATAGAGTACAGTAGTACTGTATCTTTATTTCAAGCCCAGGATGTCTGGAAGCAAGCGTAAAAGCAGCGATGATGTAGCTGGTACTGCTCAGAAGCACCAAGTGATAATGACTGTGTTTAGCAGGGTACCTAGGCTAACTTTGTTGGACTTACAAACAAACTGGACTTACAAACAAACTCTTGGAACGGAACTTGTTCGTATGTAGGGAACTTACTGTAAGGGGTGCCAAACACTCAGTAATCAGGATGTATAGCATTTTAATGAAATAATTTTTTAAATATCAAAATATCACAAAAATGTGATTAAAATTATCAACACTTTAAATAAAGATAGGATCTGACGGTGTTGTGCTGAGCCATACTGGAGCCTGAGGCAAAAGGAAAAAAAATATGTAAAAAACACATTCTAAGTGTATTTTTTAAAATGGTGAATTTGCTTCAGAACATGAAAATAACTGAAAAGATATTGAAAAATCAAATTAAGTGTATTAAAAACTCACACCATTATTTTAAATTTAAATACTAGTTTACATCAAACACAAATTTCATTATAATTTTACTTTACTGGTTTTCATGGAAACAAACTCATCAATGATAATATTTTCATTAAAAACATTAACCATTTAAAACTACTTTAAAATTGTATATAGGAGTGTACCTATTTCTTTTGCCTCAGGGTCCATGTGTATTTTTTAAAATGGTGAATTTGCTTCAGAACATGAAAACAACTGAAAAGATATTGAAAAATCAAATAAATGTATTAAAAACTCACACCATTATTTTAAATTTAAATACTAGTTTACATCAAACACAAATTTCATTATAATTTTACTTTACTGGTTTTCATGGAAACAAACTCATCAATGATAATATTTTCATTAAAAACATTAACCATTTAAAACTACTTTAAAATTGTATATAGGAGTGTACCTATTTCTTTTGCCTCAGGGTCCAGTTGGCATGGAACGAGTTACCATGGTGGGCTTAATTCCACCACTGGGGGTCCTCTGAGATATTGATCCACCAACTCCTCTCGCTCATTAGTCAGGGGCTCTTCCTGTGGTGTTACCTCTCTGGCACTCCCTGAATACTCTTGGGGTTGGCTGAGACCTAAGGAAAGACAGGTCTCACCTGAGACAGGCTGAGACCTGTAGGAAAGACACTACCTTCAGCCGCTGTGGAGGGCTTGGATGTGCATCTGAGGGCCACAGGCTTCTATGCTGTAGACTAAAGGCTTTAGAGAAGCTGTGGGATAATCACCACGGCTCTGGTTTAGAAACTGTTTTCTGGACTCGTTCTGCATAACGAGTTGGAGAATGAGGAAAGCAGGGAGCACGAAGGCCAATTTAGAAGCAACCATAATAATTTGGTTGGGAGATAATATGGCCCTGAGCTAGGATTGTGTCTATGGGGTGGGGCGGAAAAGGGAAGGCACAAGAAAACATTGCAGGACTTGAATCCCTGGGTCCTGACCACCAAATGGATGTGTTGGGAAAAAAGGAAGGGAAATGTGTAGATGAGGCTGTGGTCTCCCATCAGTGGCGGGGATAATCACAATCTCTTTACAGAGTTGATAGCTTGAGAGAAAGAGCAAACTTGGTGAGGAGAGAGATTTGGATTTGAACACATGTGGAGAACAGAGATCCAGGATATATTCACATCCAGGAGCAGAAATGATGACTTGGAGGGCCAGGAAACTGCAGGACTCTTTTTGCCTGAGTTGACATTCAATGTCAGATGGAAGAAGAATGGAACAATGTCCATGGAAGAACAGGGTCTTTGAGGGGAAGGCTTGGGGGACAGAGGTGAGTAGAAGGAGGAAGACGGTCGATCAAGGCTTCTCTAAGTGTGCTCTGTGCATTGGTGCTGACCCATGAACTGCTGGTTACCCATCCACGAAGGAAATTCGGACCACAGATGTAACACGTGGGAGCTGTCATAGCAACTTGACACCGCTGCGGAATCCAACAGACGTTTCATTTTTATAGTAATTTATTTTTATTGTGTTTTATGATAATATCAGGTAGTGATTGATTGGAATTAAAAATTAAAAGAGAAAACAAACAAAAACAACAAATCCCTGGTCCTGCATCTAATGTAATTGAGATGCACTGATAAAACACAACTCGGTAACTGCCCAGCCCTTGACTTTTGGAGAAGATGTCTAAAGAGGGATTTTAAGGAAGATGAAGTGCATGAAATGCTGTTTGGGGTTTTAAAGACAAAGCACAGCACATAATCAAGGAGAGACATCCTTGTGATGGAAGGCCTGAGAGATGCAGGGCATCTTGGCTTCTGAGAGATGGTGTTGGAGGATATCCTTGCAGATGGTTTTCTGGGAACTGAGTATTTAGAGAGGGCACTGGCCTTGCCAGCCATGGGAGTGATGGTGTAAAACCACAAGAAAAGTCTACCTGTGCTGCATCTGAACTGTTGATGGACAAAATGTTGCACACAAAATGGCTAGGATGGTGAAAGAGACATCTTCAAGGAGTGTCTGTGTGATGACTATGGGGGCAATAAAGAGTTAACTACTTTTTGCAACACATCTGCTGAGCACTTATTATATGCCAAACACTATCCTAGGTGCTGGGAATGCATGTATGGAACAGATGAATGGAACCCCTGGAAATGAAATACACAGAATGTGACAGGACCAGAAGCTGCAGGAGAACCTGCACAGTCTTGAAGGAGCTTGGTTTCTTCCCCTAAAGGCAACTGAAAGCCACAGGGTTTTGTACAGTGAAGGAGTGCTATGCTTTCTGCATTTAAGAGTTTACTGTTGGCTACCAGGAGACGTGGAGGAGGAGGCAGAGGCAGAGGGGAAGCAGGATTAGGTGGGGGGCTGCTGCAGGGGTTGAGGTGAGCAAGGATGGTGGTTTGTTGGTTACGGCTTATGAGTGAAAGATGCCTCATGTTGGCCGTTGGCCTTTAGAAATATTGGGTTATTGTGCCCATGGGACATACAAGTGGGGATATCTTTCAGGCATTTGGAGCTGCTAATTTTAGTCCAAGAGAACATTAGTGCAAAATAACAAAATTTAGGGAAAATTGTATCATCTGGGAACTCTGGTGGTGGTGCTGGGTATAGCTGTGAATCAGGGACAGGAGTGGAGGGTAGAACACAGAATCTCAAAGAGGACTGTTACGGGTCGAATTGTGTCCCCTTCAAAATGTAGAAAGAAGTCCTAACCCCCAAGACCCTGAATGTGACCTTATTTGGAAATAAGTTTATTGCAGTTATAATTAGTTAAGGTGAGGTCATACTGGAGTGAGATGGGCTCTTATTCCAATGTGACTGCTGTCTTCATAAGAAGAAAATGGGGACACAGACATGCAAAGGAAGAAGCCCACGTGATGACCGAGGCAGAGGCTGGAGGGATGCAGCTGTGAGCCAAGGAACTCCAAGGATGCACCAAAAGCTAGGAAAAGACAAGGAAGGATTCCATGAAGCATCTGAGAGGGAGCATGGCCCTGCTGACACCTTGATTCCAGACTTCTAATCTCCAGAAATGTGAGAGAAGTAAATGTCTGTTATTTTCAGCCACTTGTTTTGTGGTACATTACTATAGCAGCTGGAGGAAACTGATACAGAGGCTTACTTTAGAGGTGAGTGGAAAGAGAATGACTAGGATCAAGAAGGACCGGTGAGAAATACGGAAGAAGAAGCTGGAATGGTTAATATTGCAGCCCACAAAAATGGAGCATTTTGAGAAACCAGGCTTAAGTTGAGGATGGTCTGTGTGGGTGAGCAGGAAAGGAGAAGGACTGAGCCAAAGCTCTGCTCATCGTGCACCTTACAGAGGGTTAGAGAGGGACCACGAGGATGGGTGGAGGACAGGCAAGAGCCTGGAGCCACTGAGGAAAGGCTCTTTATTGGGACATCTGGGGACAGGAACAGCAGTGATGGAATGGAAGTATGATAAGGTAATGGTTGAAAGTGGGAGACCTTATTTTTTTTCTTTTTCTTTTCTCTCTCTCTTCCTCTCCCTCCCTCTCTCCCTCTTCCTTCCTTCCTTCTTTCCTTCCTCCCTTCCTTCCTTCCTTCCTCTTTCTTTCCTTCCTTTTTTTTTTTTAGAATAAAAGAGGCTTGAACTTGTTGCCTAAGAGCATGTTTGTAGTCAATACTTCCAGAGATGGGAAAATACAAGTAATGAAGGGCAGAGGCTCCCATATAAAACAGGATGAGACAGGAGCAACAATGTAGATGTGAAGCAGTTTTGGAGATGAGGAAACTGTGATGGGTAGGAACCTGTGTTCTCAAGCCCCTGCCAGCTGTCTTAGCTTGAGACAATTTCTTAGCTTCTCTGAGTCTCAGGCCACCTATAAAATGGTGCAGGGATTAAATGAGATAATTCAATGCCAAATCCATTGCATGGTACATGTTAAAATGTTAGTAAATTATATGTGATATGTATATAAAACAGCTTGGCTAATAGGAGGTGCTCTCAAAATTACATTTCTTTCTCACTCTTATCCCTTTTTTTCTGAGACAACAGAGAAAAGGGGGATTGGGTTTAAATACAGGTAAATTCTGCAGTGAAGAAAGAAACTAGAGAAGACAATGGCTGGATGACTTATCTTTGGTCATGAAGCAGGAATTCAGGTTGCCCCTGGACAGCAACCTCAGGAGAAACTTGGAGCCAGAGGCACCCAGCTAAGCTGCACTCCGTCCCTGACCTGCAGAAACTGTGAAATGACATTTGTCGTTGTTTTAAGCTGTTACGTTTTGAGGTAATTTGTTACTGAGCTTGAGAAAATGAATACATTCACCATCAATTAATGGGCTGAAGGAGAGATACTTTACAAAAAGGTTTGCCTAGTGTTGGAGGTCAGGTGGCTTGGGCAGAGAGAAGACAGTTTTCCCAATGTCATTCAGAAGTACAGTGATCTTTCCTGTAAAACACACCACCTCTTTCATGGTAAAGGGGCATTTATGTAATTATAGAGGGCATTGGTCCTCACTGAAATTGTCAAGGAAAAGATTGCTGCCTTCACCTTTTTTTTTTTTTTGCGGTATGCGGGCCTCTCACTGTTGTGGCCTCTCCTGTTGCAGACCACAGGCTCCGGACGCACAGGCTCAGCGGCCATGGCTCACGGGCCCAGCTGCTCCGCGGCATGTGGGATCTTCCCGGACCGGGGCACGAACCCGTGTCCCCTGCATCGGCAGGCGGACTCTCAACCACTGTGCCACCAGGGAAGCCCTGCCATCAGGTTTTACTCTATCTCTATGTAAATCCCCCCTTGCCTGCTAAGTGTAATAATCTCAGAAGTCCTGAGTCTGCCATCCACAATCAGGGCATCCACTTCTCAGCCACTAGTGGGGATGCTTCCAGCCAGATGTGCCTCCTGGCTAGAGTGTTTCAGATCCCCATTGGTCTAATTCATTAGTGACTGTAACATGGGGATCTTCTGGAAATGACACTTTGGGGTTAAGTGGGAGGGTGTATGTGAAGATCAGTTCATAACTCCCATCTTATAGGCATGGTCTTCTCTGGGGTTGGAACCCACACATGTGTGGACTTTTACCCTCCAGGATTCCCAGAGACCATAGAGTGTGTGTAGCATAAGCCAGAAAAAACATGCAGGAAATCGTAGGGGAGGCAAAATTTTCCCTTTACCTCTTAGGTTGTTTTCCCAGCTGGACCTGAGAATTAAACTAACATAAGATAGATAAACAGGAGAAAAGCATATAAATTTAGTTCATACATGTCTTATGTAACATGGGAGCCTTCGTAATGAATGACAATCTGAAGATACGGTGAAACTACATGCCTTTATATGAGTTTGAACAAGGAGAGGCAATTATGGAAAAGTAATTAAACTATGATGCAGGGTGGCTTAAGGAAGATAAGAATTATTTTAACAACATCTCCTTGTAGAGAATTCTCCTTTAATTTTTAATTTTTTTAATTAGAGTATAGTTGATTTACAATGTGTTAGTTTCAGATGTACAGCACAGTGATTCAGTTATATATATATATATATATATATACACATATATACACATATGTATATGTATATATATATGTTCTTTTTCAGATTATTTTCCCTTATAGATTATTACAAACTAGTATAGTTCCCTGTGCTATACAGTGGGTCCTTGTTTATCTATTTTGTATATAGTAGTCTGTATATGTTAATCCCAGACTCCTAATTTATCCCTCCCCCCCTTTCCCCTTTGGTAACCATATGTTTGTTTTCTATGTCTGTGAATCTGTTTATGTGTTATAAATAAGTTCATTTGTATCATTTTTCTAGATTCCACATATAAGCAATATCATATGATACTTGTCTTTCTCTGTCTGACTTAATTCACTTAATATGATAAGCTCTAGGTCCACCCATGTTGATGCAAATGGTGTTATTTCATGCTTTTTACAGCTGAGTAATAGTCCATTGTATATATGTACCACATCTTCTTTATCCATTCATGTGTTGATGGACATTTCTGTTGCTTCCATGTCCTGGCTATTGTAAATAGTGCGCAGTGAACACTGGGGTGCATGTACGTTTTAAATTATAGCTTTATCTGAATATATGCTCAGGAGTGGGATTGCAGGATCATATGATAACTGCTTGTAGAGAATTCTCTTGATCTCAACTTCTTTTCCTTCATAAGAATGATACCTTCCTGCTGGGATCTGGGGAGGATATCTTTCATATGGAAATTTCATCTCCTGCTCTTAAGAAAAAGAAGGATAGAGTGTTTTCCTTGCATTTTCTGTTTTTCAAGTGCTTTTAGCTCAAATTAATCAATATGCCAGAGTGGAATATTTTGGAGTGGCATATTCCGAGCTCCTTCAATATGTTGTATATTTTAATAAATAATGCGTGTGTCATGGGACTTGATTTACCACTGTCCTGGCCTGGGGTAGACGTCATACCAAAGACATAACACTCTCCCACCTCCACACTTGGGCCCACCCTTCATTTCAGGTCTTTTAGGAATCTTGGAATTCTGAAAAGGGAATTCTTCACATAGAGTAAGTTGAATGCTGACTCAGCAAAGTTTCAGGGGCCCATTTGGGAATCCAACTGCTATTGAAGGGAGGTATTCAGTGGATGACAACAGGTAGAACAACTAACGAGTGTCCCCATCAGAGGAAGCACTCAGTGCTCACTGCAATGCACTGAGCTCTTTGTAAAATTTCAGTCGTATTTCATACATCAACTAGTGGGGGAGAGAGATGGGGCTCACCCAATGGCACTCCAGGGGAGGCGGGGCCATTTCCAATCCAACCTCCATTCTCACCTGTGTGAGTTCACCATACTCTCCACCTGAACCTCCACTCTCTCTAACTTTCCTTATGCTCTGAGAATTCCTTACTATTTAAAAAGGAGGCTGTGCACTAGAAGCTAACACAACATTGTAAAGCAAATATACTCCAATAAAAATTAATTTAAAAAAGTAAAATAAAAAGGAGGGAAAACTTTCTCCAAAGCTATGGCCTCTACTCTAGCTTTATTGCATTAAATAAATACATAAACAAGAATTGAATCTTTTTTTAAAAAAAAATTTGTACATTTCTGCTGTGTCATGGCTTCCATGAGGCCACAAATGCACAATGATTAGCTGACTGGACAGAGGAAAGAATGAGAGGTAGAAAGAATCAAGGAGAAGAAGAAGAAGAAAGCAACAACATGGCGTAATTCTCCAAATGTATTCTCTCTTCACATGTGCCTTAAAAAGTTCAAGCAATCCAGAAGCTACTTATGATACAACCATTTCTATAAACAGTAATTAATAAATAATTCATGCAGTTCGGGGTCCTTAAAGTGATAAAGTCCTGCAGCTTAGCAGTCCCCAGATAGTCACTGCAGTCAGAACACCAGGATTTCTGCACCTCTAGTTTCCAGGCTACCCTTGGGATTTGCTCAGGCTATAATAACAATAATTGCTGCTATTTGTTGAACATTGATGCCCTGCCAGACTCTGTGCTAAGGACTGCATGTTTTTTTGTCGTAATCAATATTCCCCACCCGGGCAAAGTATTATTTTTTTCCATCTTACAAATGAAAAAGCTGTAACTTGGGCTTCCCTGGTGGTGCAGTGGTTGAGAGTCCGCCTGCCGATGCAGGGAACACGGGTTCTTGCCCCGGTCCGGGAAGATCCCACATGCCACAGAGCGGCTGGACCCGTGAGCCATGGTGGCTGAGCCTGTGCGTCCGGAGCCTGTGCTCTGCAACGAGAGAGGCCACAACAGTGAGAGGCCTGCATACCACACACAAAAAAAAAAAACAGCTGTAACTCAGAGAGATTAAATAACTAGTTCAAGATTTCCCAGAAGAAAGCAGTAGAGCTAATATACAGACTCGTGTTTATCTGGTTCCAGAGGCCTTGGTCTTTCTAGTTCGCCTTTAGATTAGCTTGCATTTCCTCCAGAAATAGAATCTGAGGCAAGGACTTGTGTACAGGCAGTTTATTTGTGAGGTGACTCCAGAGATGAGGAGAGAGGAACAAGGGAGAGTGAAGGAAGGAAGGAAAACCATGTGAGGGTGCATTTTGTTGAGGTCACTGCTATAGGCCACTTGGATTTGATGGTTTTGAGGGCTCTCTAAACAGCTTATAGATGTTGCTCAGAATTTTCCACCTAAGAATCAATGGAGAAAAATATTTATCCATAAGCCCCCAGACCCCACGTTTGAGGGCAGTCCCTCGGACACTACCAGCTCTGCACTTCTAGGAAGTGCACTGATGCCTGGGAGTGGACAGTTGCTTGCTTTAGGGACATCAGAGAATCCCCAGAATAGAAAGGGAAAGACTCACAGGCCATAACTGATGAACCACGGTAGGTATGAAATAAGTCAAAACCTGTAAGCACCTTCCTTCAGCTGACACCTGGAATCAGATATGAGGCTGAGAGGATGTGAGTTGAGGTACGAGGGGCATCCGATCCAATTGTACTTCCCCAGGTACAGCCCCTCCAGGTCACACTGTCATGTGATCCTTCAGTTGCGTTGGCTTCGCAAAGATGGTAAAGCTTGTACATGCCCAGTCCCACCCCACCAAATTAAGTGTAGAGGGGAAGGCATTGTGAAGGGCCTAGTTGGAAATGATTTTCTACCTCATTAAAATCACAGACAGAGCAAGGGATACCTGAGTTTGCTGTTCAAATAGGTGCCATTTCCTAATGGAAAATAGGAAGCTGGAAAAATTTGGTTAAAACATTTTCCTTTTCAAGATATTAAAAGAAAAACAAAAAAAAACACCTTTTGAGGACCAGTATCGTGCTGAGACAAGAGGAAAAAACATACAGATTTGAGACAAGACTGTGAAGGGGCTGAGATTTTTGGCCACTTGCAAGCTGACGCGTTAGCCTGCCACACTCTCATGGAAGCCTGCAGAGCACAGGAGGCTCCGGTGCCAGACAGAGAGGACTTTGTTACTTAGAGTACCACAGGCAGCATGAGCATCAGCATATTTGTATCCATTCTCCTTACCCTCCAGTCTCACAGAGTCTACACAGATGGGCCCATAGAGATGCCTGTTCAGGCAGTAGGTTACATTAGAGGAGAGGAACCTTCAACTTAAGGAATCTGAGTTACCCGTTAGCCAGGTATGCCCTCTGCTCAAGGGAGACATGATCTCATTTATCCTGGATTTTAAGGCTGCCTGACCTTTCCTCTGGAAGGAGATACTATCTCTATCTTGCAAGGGTGTAAGCAAACCTGTTTTTAGCTTCAGAGGAAGACACTATCTTTGTCTTCCAAGGTTGTTCAGTATGCACATGTCCTTGAAAAGATAATCTGGAAAAAAGGGCCGCTAGTGCCTCTCATTCCTACTCATAAAATATATAGAAATGTGAGAGTCCCATGGATAATTTTCTTTCTAATACGTTGTCTTTCATCAAGTAGCAACAGGGTTGACCTTTAGTTGAGTCATAGGTAGATGTTTTACTGCTTTAGCAAAGCATGTACCTTTGACACATGGGATTGATGCATTTCTTGACCTTGGGCAGGGGTTAAGGCTATGCCTAAAATACCTGGATGAGAAAAACACGTTGAATGAAGACAGGGAGGGAGAGGGGGGAGAGAGAGAGATGAGGGTGAGAGAATAGAAAAAAAGTGAGAGCAAGAGAGAGACAAAAGGAGAGAAAAATAGAAAGTATTTGACAGATTCATAAAAGGATATTGGGATATAGAAACCATGAATGGGAGTATGGATGGCTGGATGAAGAAATAAAGACAAAACATACATGGGTGGATATATAGATAGATAATGGGTGGATGATAGATACAGAATTATATAAATAGACTGAAAGTGTAAGGGAAAGAAAGAGACAGGGAATAAGAGAAAGACAAAAGCTCACAAGGGCCGAGACCAAGTCAGAGAAAGAGAGTACATGGAGAAAGACAGAGACAGAGAGATACATGAAGATACAGAAAAAGACAGAGAAAGAACATGGTTGGACAAATGGAGAGAAGAATGAGGAATGAGAGAAATGGATAGAAGGGTGGATAAATGCATGGATAAAAGATAGATAATTAGAGAGAGAGAAGAGGTAATATAATGTGACTTTGGGCTCGGTATTCTGATCTTGTTGTTTTGGTTCTGCCACTGCCTAACTGTATGATTTGGGGCAAGTTACTTTATCTGTCAAATGGGAATACTACTAATAATACTGACCTCAGAGGGTCATTTTAAAGTCTGAATAGAGATAAGCTTCATAAATGCAAGTTGGCAGGCCTGTGATAATTCTATTTGCAGAAAGACAACTTGTTCCATCAGCTGAAATGCCCATCCCCATGAAGCTTATAGGCTTCCACATTTCCAGCACTCACACTAAATTGTTGTTTCCCATTGGAGCCCTAGCTGAGTCTGGCAGATGTGTCAAACCCTGAGAAAGCCAACACTGGCATCCAACATTCAAATAGCAATTTTATGCAAACGGGATCTTCTCATTATGTTCTCCTTCTGCAATCCATAATTATTGCTTCTGAATGAATCTGAGGTTGTCTTCATCCCCATGAAATGAGGTCACACTACTTATATAGTAAATTAAAGGCAAATTGAGCAGATGATATCTATAAAATAAGAAACATGCCATTTTTTTTTTTTTTTTTGAAACATGCCATTTTTAGAGCCAGTGACACTGTGCTAAATGAGTTGATTTTCAATCCAAATCAAGTATGTGTATTATTTGGTTCAGCATCCCAACATTCAGATGGAAATCCACACTCTTTGAAGACTTGTTAGTCTTTTACTCTTCACAGAGTTAGCATTTATGATAAGGAATTACTTCTTTGGTCCTATGATTTCAGTTTATATCCAAGCACATAATGGTTCACAGTTCATTCTTGCTAAAGAGAAAAAAAGGATTTTCATGCCTAAGTTATTTTGGTATGTCATGTTATGGTGAAATATTTCCAAATGAAGTGACATGAAAAGCACAACCTATAGCGTTTGGCTAATCAGAATGCATTAAGGACTCTTTCTGACCTGCTTTTTAAATTGTTCTTTATGTACCCAAGAATTTGCACTTCAAAGGACAGTTATTATAATTTCTAGCACACACTTAATTCAATTAGTTCTTCACCTTTAATGAAGGCAGAATAAATAAAAATTATCCTGATTTAGTAAAAATTAGGTATTTTTTTCCCAAATGATTCTTTACCTCTCTATTCTCTTACTCCTGCTCAACCTTATGAGTAAACAAGTACACAGATGGTATAATTTAAAGAGCAGCACAATAGTGCATGTGAAAATACTTCAAAACATTCTCTTGTCTCTTTTCTATTAAATATCCCTCTAATCAGAAATTCCACCATTAGACAGTCTTTCATATGGCATAAACAGCCTTCCTTTACAATCCTCTATTAAAATATGAAAACTTCTGAATAGTTTGGGTAGTATTTGAGACAAATTTATTTTATTTGGATCATTT
Source organism: Neophocaena asiaeorientalis asiaeorientalis (assembly GCF_003031525.2). Classification (NCBI taxonomy): domain Eukaryota; kingdom Metazoa; phylum Chordata; class Mammalia; order Artiodactyla; family Phocoenidae; genus Neophocaena; species Neophocaena asiaeorientalis. The sequence goes on along the minus strand of NW_020185334.1, from coordinate 3,365,220 downwards.
TTCTTTTGAAGCATTCAGATTCAATAAACATTATTGAACCTAACTTCAGTCATGAGTTGGGTGGAGTGACATAGTGGAGACAGGAGACCTGACATTTATTCATTCACCAAATGTTTACTGAGCTCTTACTATTTGTCAGACACCATGCTATGCACTCGGTATATAATATAGACTGTGTCCTCATGGAACATGCGATGCATTGAGTGAGGTGATTGGTGTTTACATAATCACAGAATTAATAACTGAAGATTGCAATGACCTCAATGAAGCAGAGCAAGGGGCTATTATAGCCTAACAGATTATGCAAGAATGGGAAGGTCACATAAATCAACTTTTCTAGGGCCATGGTGCTATCCAGGACAGCCAAGTCATGTTCAAAGGGTTAGGTACTCTTGAATAAGAAGCAGAAGTTCTTGTGAAGAAGTAGCATAGAGCAGCTTCGTGGACCAGAAAGCTAAGTACTGAGAATGGAATTTACTTGGAAAGTTGGCTCCACATTTTGCTTTCCTCTGGCATAGATCATTGCTGCTGAGTCATGCATGATGCCTTCATCTCTCTTCTCCAGCCCTCTCATACTCTTGTTCTGAGGCTAGCCTGGCATTTCTCACAAGCAGTGTTGGGTAACATAGCAGCATGTGTGTATGGCTCGTTTCTCCTGGGCATCAAGCTCCTTGAGCTCAACGGTACATCCTCAGTAAATGCCAGGTATGTATGAATGAATGACAACAACAACCTCTGAGAGGGATATTATTTGTCCTATTTGTCAAATAAGGAAACAAGGTCAGAGTGGTTTAATAGTTTATCTAATGTCACACATACAAAATGTGGCTATTTCTAGATCTCAACTCAAGTTCCTTTAGAGCAAAAATTTACATTAGAAACTTACTATCTTATGAAACAAAGACATAAGGACAACACCCGCATACCACCTGAATTTATTTATGATGACTCTAAATGTGTGTCTTATTTGCATATATGCAAAACAGATAAGGTATAAGTTCGGTAACAGTAACAAACAGACCTCAAATCTCAGTGGTTTAAAGCAACAACAGTTGATTTCTCATGCAGGTTGTATGTTGATTGCAGGTCACCAGGAGGTTCTGATCATTGGTGTTATACATGGAGCAGTTTTCATTGCAAACATTGCTTCTCACCATGCCAAACAGAAAAATAGAGCTCTAGAATGTCTGGCAGTTAAATACTTTAGCCTGGAAGTGACACATTGTCACTGCAATTTATAACTCATTTATCAGAACTAGTTGTATGTCCCTATGCTCTCTGCTAGAATATGCAAAGGCAGGACATTTGGCAAGGTAATGATTCCCACAGATAAAATGATTCGTATTTCTTTTATATGGTCATTTACTCATCAATTATTTATCAGATACTTGTTATGTGCCAGAATCAGTGGCTATAACAGTATGTTACTCAGTTATTGGTGCATAAAAATCACAGCATCTCAGTGACATACAATATAAGCATTTATTTCTCTTTTGTGCATGTGTCAGGTCACTAGGATCTGGTTGATCTAGCTTGGGTTCAGCTGAGCAATACTTCAAACTACACATTGTACAGGTTGTTTGAGTCTACTACATATAGACTGTATCCTCCTGGAACTGGCTACATGAGGCATATACTTCTCACAGCAATGGCAGAAATATAAGAAGGGCAAGTGGAAACATACAATGCCAATGCCTTTTTTTTTTTTTTTTTTGCGGTACACGGGACTCTCACTGTTGTGGCCTCTCCCGTTGCGGAGCACAGGCTCTGGACATGCAGGCTCAGTGGCCATGGCTCATGGGTCCAGCCGCTCCACAGTATGTGGGATCTTCCCAGACTGGGGCATGAACCCGTGTCCCCTGCATTGGCAGGCAGACTCTCAACCACTGCGCCGCCAGGGAAGCCCTACAATGCCTTTTAAAGTCTAGGCTTGGAACTGCCCCACTATCATTTCTGTCACATTCCATTGATCAGCGCAAGTCTCATGGCCATGCTGAATAGCCATGGGGCAGAGAGGAATAATCAGCCTCCCTTGGGATAAACTGCAAAGCACATGACAAAGGACAGGGATTTAGAAAAAGGCAATTAACTTGTAACAGTAATGCAATCAATACAAGCAGTGATCAGACTGGAATCTTAACTTTGTGTAGTTTATATCCTATAGAAAAAGGATTGATAAATAAAGTATGTAAAACTAGACAGATATAACTGCTGAGGAGAAGAAAGTAAAGCAAGGAAGGAGGTTAGAAAGAATAAAGGTGATTATAGTGGCTAACATTTTTGAAGATTGGCCAAGAAGGTTAACTTCACAAAACAAAATGACAATTGAGTAACTTTCTTAAAGGAAAGTGAGAGAGACAAAAGAGGAAAAGCAGAGGAAGAAAGCATCTTTGAAGGCTGATCGTGGAATTGACCTGGCATCTTTGAAGAGCAGAAACCATGTCTCTGTAACTGAGCCAAGGGAGTGAGAAGAAGACCGAAGAGGTGAGCACAGCTTGTTCGAGGCCAGTGAAACATTTTGTCTTTTAAGTCTGAATGAGGTGAACTTCCATTGGAGGATTTCCAGAGAAAGAGCAGTATGTTTATACTTTTTACTGGATCATCCTGGCTAACCTACTGGGAATGGACTGGTTGGGGTGGGGCGGCAGAGACAAGCTAAGAGGCCATCACAGTATTACAGGGGATAGACAGTGGTGGCTTAGACAAGGGTTGTAACAGTGGATATGATGATAAGTCACTGAATTTGATTCTGGAAATATTTTGAAATTGAGTCATTCAAGTTTGCTGACAGATCAGATTTGCAGTGTGGGAGAGAGTAGTGTTTGGGATGATGGCTAAGATTTTGGCTGAATCAACTGGAAAAAAAGGAATTTATTTTCCTGAAATGGAAAAGACTCTGTGAGGAGCCCGTGAAAAAGGAAGATCAGGGTTCAGTTTGGGACCCCTTATGGGTAAGGTGCCTATTAGTCATTCGGTGGAAAGTCAAGTGGGCTGTCACCTAGTGAGATGAGTGGAGGAGAGTTCCAGGCTGACAGATGGATGTTGGAGCCTTGTTCTTTATGCTTGTGTGTAGGAGTGAAGTTAATCAACTCATGAGACTGAATGAGATCACCAAATGAGTGAGTTTAGATAAAACAGTGACAAAACACTAAGGCCTGAACCTTCTAATTTCCAATTCCAAGAAGATGGTGAGGAACCAGCAACAGAAACTTAGAATTAATGAATATAAGAGAGAGAAAATGAGAGTGTGATATCATGGAAATTAAATGAAGAAACATTTTCAAGGAAGAGGGAGTTTTCAACTTAGTCCAATGCAGCTGAAATGCCAAGTAAGATAAGGACGAACAACTGTTAGGTTGAGTGAAATGCAGACCGTTCATGATCTTGTGAGAAATTGATTAACTGAAATGATGGAGCAAAAACGTTGTCAAAATGGGTTTAACAAAGAATGGGACAGGAGACATTGATGACAGTGACTTTAGGTCACTCTTCCAAGAAGTTTTATAAAAGGAGAAGGTAAACGTTTTGTTCATTTGCTGAAGGCTGATGGGGAATTAAGGGAGAATCATTTTCTTTGTAAGTGGGATAAGCATAATTATGAGATCTCTTAAAGCAAGAAAAAATAACAATACAGAAGAGAAGGAAAATTACTGAATTGATGGTCTTGAGTGTTGAGAAGGATAGATTCTGTGCAGAATGGAAGGTACGTGCTTTATCTAGAAGCATGGACCTTTCATCCACATAGTCTAGAGGGAGGACAGAGTAACTGGAGACAAAGGCAGGTAGGTGAGAGATGTGCTGATGGGAGCTGGGGGCTTCTGTTCTCTCAGTGAGGAGGAAAACATCTGCTCATTGTCCAAAGTCAGTTCTCTTACCTCCAACTAAGGTAGCCTCAATCAAGCACCTTCTTAAAGCCATACTGGTGTTGTAGTTCCAAACAATGTCTTGGAAATCCTCAACCCAGAGAGGGATGGTGGGCCTCCATAGACATAAATAAGGACATCCATAGCAAATGTGGTCTGCAGATACTTTTGTGACTTGGGACAGCTGGGATGCTGAAGAACCAGATTCCTGGTCTTCTTACAGGAGAAGCTCTTTCACTCCAGAGTCTCCTGGTGCTTAGATTTTCATTTCTCTGCTGTTTGTGGCTCTAAGAAGGAAGTTTGTTTATTTAAGGAAACTCCGTTGGACCTCTAGGGGATAAAATGGGTTGCTTTCCAATCCAAGATTGCTGACAATCCCCTTCCCAAGATTGCTAAAACCCAATCCACTGTTGAAAATATATTTCTGAAGATTCCCACATCAATTGCACTGCTTGTAGCTTTGTATGGCCTTTGTGGGTTCTAAATACCAACCTCTTGTCCCATATCTTCCAGTAATTCAGTCACCACCTGTATGAGAATGCCTTTTCCTTATGCCAATTCATTAAAAATGAACAATTGGGCTTCCCTGGTGGTGCAGTGTTTGAGAATCCACCTGCTAATGCAGGGGACATGGGTTCGAGCCCTGGTCTGGGAAGATCCCACATGCCACGGAGCAACTAGGCCCGTGAGCCACAACTACTGAGCCTGAACGTCTGGAACCTGTGCTCCACAACAAGAGAGGCCGCGAGAGTGAGAGGCCCACGCACCGTGATGAAGAGTGGCCCCCGCTTGCCACAACTAAAGAAAGCCCTCGCACAGAAACGAAGACCAAACACAGCCAAAAATAAATAAATAAATAAATGTGGGGTTTTAAAAAAAAGAACAATTAAGTGATATTTTGGAGCACTTATCTCCCCTTTTATATTATCATATGTTTGAGAGTAGAGGCAGTCCCATTCTTTGAGGTATCCCATGAAGGCACACCTTATATAGACAAAGAACTTCATAAATTAATGAATGGATAACTTTTTACTTCCCCTCAGACATATTAAAAATTTGGTTAAGAAAAGACTGCCTGAGCAAAGTGTTAAAGGTTAATAGCAAGTCTGTTTAGAACAATGGCAAATGTTAACTAATTAGTAGAAGACATCTTTTAATTTGAAAGTCTAGTTTTTAATTATTTTTGTGACAGTTTATGTTTAATTTTACCTGCTTCACCCCTGACTGTCGATGACAGATTTCTATTTTAATTATGCAGCTAATGATTGCTACAAATGTGTTGAGGCCCTTCAATTATTTATTTGCCTTCTCTCAGCTCCCTTGGAATTAGAAGTGAGCAGCCGTTAGGTATTACCAAGTTCTCCTGGAAGTGGCAGTGATACATGATCACATAATTAGTGCCTGCCAAATTACTGAGACTCATGTGTCTCCCCACAGCCTTGGAGTATAAGGCATATTAAACAGGGGATAAAGTCTCTGGGCAGACACACATGAGGTGATTGCCCAAGCTTTGAATATCTTTATTCTTTGCCCTGTCCATTCGGCAAGAGATAATCTATTCTCTGTAGTAGTTTGTTTTGGTGGCTCAAAAAAGCACCCTTTCGCTTAGTGTCTTAAACAACGGCCATTTTGTTTGCTCATATTCCGTAGGTTGGCAAGCTGGGCTGGGCTTAGCTGGGTGTTCTTTTGGTCTTGCCAGGGATCACTTACTTGTCTGTGGTCAACAACCAGATTGGCTGGGGCTGACCATTTCAAAATGACTTCCACTGAGGTAGCTCATTTTTGCTCCATGTGTCTCTTACCTCACAGGTGCAGCAGGGCAGTGTTCCAGGAAAGAGTAGAAGCACATAGATCCTTTCAAGGCCAAGACTCAGAACAGGCATGCCACTAAATACTATTGACCAAAACAAGTCTCAAAGCCAATGAGACTTAGAGGGAAGGGCAATAGATTCCACATCCTGATGGGAGGAGCAGGAAAATCATATCCATGGAAAGGGCCTAGATGCAGAGAGATCATTTTTTCAATCTACAACAGCAGCTAAAATGTAATTTATTTAAAAATCTACACGAGCAAGGTAAGCCCATTAGTTGAGTCGCCTGGTGCTGAGAACTCAAAATCGCTGTAGATTTTGTAATGGAGTGAGAAGTAGGGCCCAGTTTTGCTGTGCAGAATGTACTGCTTCTTGAGTGGATGATAGGCTATGACTTCTGAAATGAGAACTCTTTGTGATGATGTTTGTTACCATTTCGGAGGCAATAGTGGGGCTCCAGCAAGGAAAACCAACAAGGTCAATGAATGGCCCCCCAAATTCTGCATGGAGTCAGGTATGTCTTCCTCCATCATTTTTCCCCCCCTCCGGACATGTGGTACTCCATCTCTGCCCTGTCTTTAGGTAACTTGAACATGGTTTTAACTGTGGTGCTAGCTGATAGCTAAAGCGCTAAGAAAAAAATGTTAAGGGTATTTCTGTCTCTCAAGGGGTCTATTGACATTTCAAAGACTTCAGAAGGCAAAGTCATAAAGCTATGATGGTAGAAGGATGGGCAGAAGTGCTCAGGCTTTGAACAGAGGGCTCCATCCTGCTCCTAGACAATACTTCTGATCCTTTTATCCTAAGTATTGAAGTGCTTATTGTCAATTCTAAATTCCAATGCGTAGAACACTCTATAAGGCATTTCCCACGTACATTAAATAGAGGGTAATGTTGGGAGATGACGGCGGGATGGCCAGTGCTAACGGTGCCCCAATGGCATCCTGTTTAGATGTTGTGACCTTAGGCTGCGTTTCTTTCTGTCCTGCCTTCCTTGATCCCTGCCATTTTTTGCAAGCTCTATTTTTCATACTTCCAGCAATTCTTGGAGCTACTTAATAATAAAAATCCTTCTTGCTAGTAATCCCCCTGGCTAATAAATCCCTCTTCTGCTAAGTTAACCAGAATCCTTTTTAGTTGCTTGAAACTAAGAACTCTACTGATTGATTTTTAAATGTTTTCCTTCAATTCTCCTCGGGCTCTCTTAATTATTAGTCAAAGTATTTATTTTGGGGGGTGGGGCTGGAAAGCTGGCGATTAAAGCCACATTGGAATAGGTTCACAATGATTTTTCAGTACAGGTAAATGAAAAGCAGTGGGGCCCTGCTCAGATTCCCCCTTCCAGGCAGATCTACCGTCCCCAGATGCTGTATGTATTGACTACTAAGATCTCACAACTTCTTTCCGCACTCCTCACCCCCAAGCTGAAGAATTACCCTCAGCACTCAGAGCCACTTTTGCCTTCCCTTCCTCCCACCCGCCTCCCCCAGAGGCACCTCAAGGCCAATGATGAACTGATAAGAGGGTAGAAAGGCCAGTGCCCATGCCTCATGGGGGCCCAGTTCAATAGAGCTTCAGAAGCCTTCAGGCATCAGGCCGAGGCTAGACTCCAGCCGAGACCATGTCTTTGCTCAGCTCCTTCCCTGCCCTCTTCTCCTGAGACGCCTTCCTCAATGAATCCCTGGCTTCGGCGCTGCTTCTAGGAAAGCCAGGCCCACACTGCACAGTGGGATCTGGGAGAGAAGTAGTTGTGGAGTCTAATTGCTGTAGCAGTTAACCTCGGATATCAGTGTCTTAAAACAATCCAAGATGGTTTCATGCTCACTTCAGTTCCGTGTGGTTTTGTAGTCATCAGGCAGTCATCCAAAGACCAAGGTGCCTTCTCTTTTGTGGCTTCTCCCTTCTCTAGGTCCTCAGCATCCTCTCTGCTTGGGGAAGACGGGAGGCTTGGACTAAGGCAGATTTATGGGCCTGTTCTGGGAGTACTGACCTCATTTTCACCTACATTTCATTAAGCAGAATTCAGACACATGTGAAAGGGAAACATGGTCAGGTTCTGTGCCCAAGAAAGAGAAGAGAACATGGGGGAGGTCTCTGGGGCTACAGGAGACGTGTGGAAAGCAGAGTTAAGAAGTTGTAGTACTTGAACAACCACTTGGCTGTAGCTCAGGTCACCATATTGACCAAATAAGGCCTCTTTGGGGAGTGAAAGGATGTAGTTTTAATAATGAAGCCAAGATCCCAGGGGTAAAATGGGACTGTTTCAGGAATGTAGGATCATCAGATCTGTAGCTGACTGACAGGAAGTCAAGAAATGGCTGATTCATACCATGTGGATGATAAACACGGTTTAAATTTCTTCCTACTAGGAAACAAGACAAAAAAGCTGGGTTAAAGGGAAAGAGAATTAGGAAGCAGAGTGTATAACCTTCCCAGGTAGTAACTGAGGTGCATCCCTCTGCAGCCCCTTAGAATATTCAGAGTGTGTAAAAGGGCATAAGTTCTTGTCCCAGTCCAGGCCCTTTCCTGCTTTTTCTTCTCTGCTTATTTCCCGCAGTGATGCAAAGCTGGCATTAATACCTGCTCTGTGCCCTTTGCCTGTTCCCTTCTGCTCTTTCATCTGAAGAACTAGGAGAGTATGTAGGAGAATTCTGAGGCCCTTCCGGTAAAAACATTCTCTGATTCTAGAAGACTGAGAGGCTCGGTTGGAACGAGAGAGAATCTAGCCATGCTGTGAAGACCTTGGGATACAGGATTGGGAAGGAGCAGTAGGTGATCCAGCCTGGGTTTCATGCCTGCTGATGGCCGAAGGAAGCGATGGTGGTGGATCAAAATCCCAAGATGCGCTCAGGATAAACCAGGCGCTGACTGCTTCCAGCCTTGCTCACCTGAGGACCCAGCCCAAGAACAGGAGGAAGAAGGTGGCCAGAGGATCTGTAGGCTTCCAGACTCTCCATCAGCATGTTCCTACTTTTATTGATTAGATGGTAGATATCATGGGGGACCAGCACTCAGATCCTCTCCTCAGGGCAATACTCCCATTCCCAGCTCTCAGGAGTTTCAGCTGTTGACTGCTTACAACGGGGCCCCCTGGAAATTTGCCCTCAGCCTCAGGCACTGCCTCCCTCAAGGCTAGGCAGCTGCTGTAATCACCGCCGAGTGCGGGACCAACCCTGTGGCCTCAATTGGGACAACGGAGAAGGCCACCCTGTCTCCAGAGCTCCCCGTAGGGTTGACAGGGCTCCACTGTAACTGCAATGGGCGGAGGGGGGGCTGTCCAGCTTTCCTGTCTAGTCCCACCTTTCTCACTTCCTTACAGGTATCTCTGGAGAGTCCAACTCCCTGACTTAGAATCAGTTTCCGGGGGATGCGAGTGAAGACACTCTGAAACATTACAGCTAAACCAAATGGTGCTGGGAACATGCGATTTCCAGGCAAATTCTAACCCCATTTCTTGCTCCAACCACTGCTCCCTAGTTTCTTCCTGTCCAGACACCTCCCCACGTGAGGATCAGGAGAGACCTGGAGGAGGGACCACCAGGGGCTGTGAAGCGACCCCTCCTCAGCTTTATCCGCTGCTGCTCTTACATTTCCTCCCCCTCTGCTTTCTGTTAATGCTAATTTGAGGTCTTAGATTTTTTTTTTTTCATCTTTGCTAAGGCCTATAACACACTTCATCATTTTCTACTCTCACACTTTTTATTTTAATTTCCCCTGCCTAACTGGGGTTTTCTTATGTTTAAAGAAAAAGTCAGAAGTGTGTGTGTGTGTGTGTGTGTGTGTGTATTATATAGCAGATCTCTTGTCTTTTAGGCATTTGGGACTCAGAACATCAGGCAGACAAATGTGTGATATGGTGGGGTTTCCTGTCTCTCTCCACCTTACGAATGATCCACGTACTTCTATGGCCCAGGTGTCTCCTGGCTATGAGCTTGACACTCTCTGAATCCATGAGCATATTCTCTCAAACTCTGCATTATTCTTTTTTAAAAAAGTTTTTTAACTTTTTATTTTATATTGAAGTATACCTGAAATTAACAATGTGTTAATTTCAGGTATACAACAAAGTCATTCAGTTATACATATACATGTATCTATTCTTTTTCAGATTCTTTTCCCATTTAGGTTGTTACAGAATATTGAGCAGAGTTCCCTGTATTATACAGTAGGTCCTTGATGGTTATCCATTTTAAATATAGCAGTGTGGACATGTCAATCCCAAACATGTTAGGGAGTTTGTCATTGCATTATTCTTTAGGGTTCTAGGGACCTGGGACCCCACCCACAGACAGACAGCCTACCTTCTCCTGCAGATTACTAGGGGCACACGCTCCACAGGCTGCCCTTCCTTGGGGAGATTTTCTCAACAAAGCCATTTTACTGGGGAGAGAACTTAAGAGAGTGACTCACGTAGTTGGAAAAGAAAGCTGCTGACTGCCAACATGCGATGAACCCAACACCCTCACAGTGTGAGGATATAAGACACACATTCACACACCATTTTCAGTCTTTCACAGCCTGTTGCACAACTGTCAATTCTACGGTTTTAATCTTTTTGTTAAGAGTCTATTTCTGGAATCATATATTTAACATCTCTTTTCAAGCTGCACTTCGCGTCCCACAGGAGTGGTGTTCCTGAACAAGGGCACATGCATCAGCTTCTCCTGTGACCCCGATGTTTCCTGAAACTTCTCTGCCTTCCAGAGAGTTTGGGAAATGAGGTTCTGAACCCCCTGGCCCATGGTTTTGGTGTGTTTCTCACATTGGCACGGGCCCTGTATCTCTCACGCTGGGGTTGTTTGAGCAGGCTTTTTCCTTCCTTGTCTGGATGCAATGTACCATTCTTTCTCCAGCTTCTAGGAGAAATACAGTCACACCAAATGCATTGAAGGTGTAGACCCACTGTCTCCTGGGGCAGGACGGCAGGCCCACTCTCTCCCTGGCATCATTCTTGTTCCCACTTTTCTCTTAGAGTTTGCTTGTGGTTTTGTGTCCCTTCCTAAAACCCCTGTCCCCAGAAGGTGACCAAAGGGAAACAGTCTTAGCGGTCTGTTATCTTTGCTGCCTTGGGAGAACATAGCCTTGCCTTCTTCCCTACCCGCCTTGGAGTTCTATGAGGTTTTTCTTTATGTCTGGTCATTGCCTTCAATTAACCTTGACTTCTAAAGCCCTGCCTTCAAGACCTCCTGCCCCATGAACAGTGTCTTTATCAGGTTTAAGAATTTTAAAACAATAATGAGCACGGGTGAACTCAAATTTCAAGGAATTTCCAACAAATAGCGAACCACTCTAGACAAGGTGTCTTTCTCATTCAGGCTTAGAGCTTCACCACCTAGATTTCCTGGCACAAGGTGACCATTCATTGGGTTGATTGAATTAATAACCCTATAGGTAATTATTTTATAAGGCAAAGTATCTTCTTTAATGCAAACAATGAGCTCTATGTCAAATGTGATGATACATGTGTGTTTTTGTATTTGGGGGATTTTCTTAAGTGATCAGATGAAATGGACTTAATTACTCACAGGGAAGGATAACCTGGATCTTTTCCATATGGAGGTTGGCTGTAAATTTCTCTCCGGAGAAAGAGGATTTGCATAGGAAGCAGCAGTAGGTCAGGGGCAAAAAACCTGCTCTTGTGTCACAGACAAAATTGTAGGAGGTATGTTCTGAGCTCTAGGAGACAAGCCAACACTCTCGTGCCTCCTGATGCTTAAAAGCCGTGCTCTTGTTTTTATTTTTATTTTGTTTCCACTGCCAATGCTCCCGGGTCAACAAGCTAATTTGAAAACTAGTTGCATACATTTGCATATTGTGCATCCTCTTGACTCCATAGAGCAGAATTAAAACTAAATAGGGTTCTCTGTCTTTTCACTAGTCTAATATGGTTTTAAAGTTCTACAAAAAAAAAAATCCATGCTGCTTCATTGTTCTCAAACTTTGATGTTGCAGAAATGATAATGGGATTTAATAATTATCATCTTACTCTAGTCAAGGTAAAAGAAGATTGGCCTTTCTTGGCATGAATTATTTCATCTACGGTGACCAGGTAACGTTCATTGCTGCTTGGCCGGGAGTCCACATACCAAAATTGGGTGATTAGGAGGAAGGTACATGAACTTCTAAGGAAAAAAAGTAAAACACTTTTCTTTCACTGAAATGTTGTATTCTCTTCAATTATGTATATAGGTAACCAATTACAATAGTACAACAAGATCTGGCTCTTTGGTTTCAGTGGAAATCACTGTTATTTTAATATCGCTATGCAATTGTTCCACATCTTAAAATGCCATTTACTCTAATTATTATTTTACAATTATATTATCAGACTTTCCACTCACTAGTTCTTGTTTTTTTTGGGGTTTTTTTAATATGCTACTAAAGAAGCACAAACATTACCATATCACAGACTTATTCTTTTATATTTAGGTTACTAAATTTCAGTATAATTCAGATATGACTTTGTACTCCTGTGCATTTCACTTTGTGCCTTGAAAAACATTAACCCGAGGAAAGGTCTATCAGCTCATCAGACAGCCAACAGGATCCAAGGCACAGAAAAAGCTAAGAACATGAGATCCACCAATTTATTTGTCCATACCTCCCACTTCTTTTTGCATGTATGCATCTCTTCCTCAACCACAGTCCAAGGCCTTTGACCTCTCTCTCCTCAACAGAACCCTCCTGGGATCTTCAGTTATTTGTTAACAGTCCTTTTTCTCCCATGATACCTGAAACTCAGCAAACTGTTTCTGAAGAGGGGAGAGCTTACTCAGGCATGGCTTAATGCCCTGGAAAAGAGTCATTGTATTTTAGAACAAGGGTGACATTTAAAAAATATATATAACTTAAAGTCTGATCAGTCTGTTGGCTTCTAAAAACAGCAGCCCTCTCATTGGGGCCCTACCAATCCCAAATCTTTAGGACAGATTCTAAGTATAGAACCACCTTTTCACTTCCATTAGAAGAACAGATGCCAGTTTAAATGATTTGTTATCTACTGATGAAATATAAAATGGAATTATTCTGAACGTGCTGTGTTTGCTCCCTGCTTGGGCAGAGATGAGACTGGGGAGTATCCAGGACACTGCAGATTTGGAGGGGGCTTTGCCCTGCTCAGAGCAAGTCTCTAACAAATAGGAGGGTTCAAGACACTGGCTTGATTCATTAGTGGAGTTTAAATGTGATTGTACTCTTAATTTCTCCGCTCTGAAGTCAATATTTCTTACTGTAGCAATGCCTAGTCAAATTTTAGCTGAAAGATTTGTCAAGGGGGCAAACTGAAATGCTTCTCTCGATGTCCAAATAACATGGAGTGATGGGTTTCCCTTGCTGAGAGAATATGGGTGCTGTCACCCTACTCAGGTCCAGTGATGGTCAGATGGGGATCCATTCCCTTGCAGCTCTGCCTGTGTCCTCTGAAACCAATGCCCTCAGTTGCTGAGTCAATCACAGTGCAGAGGAGCCACATCCGATGTAAATCAGCCTCAGGCCCTTTGATACTCACCCAGCATATTTTGGGAGGGAAACGAGAGCCAAGTATGGGCCTTACACATCACCGTTCAGTAGGACCATCTGGGATTGCAAACCCCACTGCTGTTTCTCAAGGTTTTTCTAACCCTTTAGCATCCCTTGTCCTCAAGCATCCTGTGCTCTCATGCTGCTGTAGCCTCCCTGCTCTCTCCAATGGCTGGTGTACTTGTTCACTGCAATGTATTAGCAGAGCAATGTGCCCTTCATCAGGGAAGAGCTGTCAGCCGGAAGAAACAAGTACCTTAAAGGGATGGAATTCTTAAATTGAACTGCCAGTGGTAGGTAGTGGAACCTGGGGACACTCCTCACCAGGCTCTTTCCCTTCACTGACTTTGAGTGAATCAAAAGGGAGATTGTGTTGGGTGGGCCTGACCTGATCAGCTGAGGTTTTACAAGAGGGTTGATAGGTCAGAAATGGAAGACCTTACAGCAAAGTCAGCTCCTGCTGGTCTAGAAAGAGGAAAACTTCCATGATGTGGAGAGAAGCACACCTGGTGGGGAACAGTGTACTGCCTTGAGATGCTGAGAGCCTCAGACCTGCTGCAGTGGCAAGAAACTGAACTCTGCCAGCAACCTGGACGAACTTGGAAGAGGAGCTGAACTCCAGATAAGAACCCAGCCAGGCCAAAACCTTGATTTCAGGCTTCCGAGACCCCAAGCAGAGGATCTGGCTAAACTGGGCCCTGACTCCTGACCCACAGAAACTGGGAGATAGTTTGTGGTCTTTGAGACTCTGCGTTTGTATAATTTCTTTTACACAGAAATGGAAAACAAATGGGACTCCAGAGAGTCTTAATTTTTGTGTGTTATGGGCCCCATGGGAAGTCTGGGGGGAGCCTGTAAACTTCTGCTCAGAATTAATTTTTAAGTGCTTATAATAAAATACATAAGGTTACAAAGGAAAAGCCTTTTACTGAAATAGAGTAATAAAAATATTTAAAATTTATCTGGGTCAGAGTAACACATACGTTTACTTCTTAACACATTAAATAATAAGACCTTGTGGTGGATCTAAGAACTATTGTAACTTTGAAGAAATAATGAGTGCAAGCCATCTTTTGAGATACTCACAGCGACGGAAATGCAATATAAAATTACCTATCATTTCTGTGGGTGTCAAGGAGTGAAGACTACTAGTGCTCTTGTGGTTGGTTGGCTGCTTTCATTCATAGTTGAAGGAAATGCCAAATTTCAGATAGTTAGTGAATTTAAAGATATTTTTTCCATCCCCGCACACGTACCCCTGCATTCTATCTAGGTTAAAACCCCAGATAAGAAAGTTCTTGGGCTTCTTCCAACCTCTATGTTCTGAGCTGGCTTCACTTTTCCAGGCAATCTCTGTATTTTCCAAGCTGGCAGGTTCCATCCAGTAGAGCCACCGGCATTGGACCTTGGTTCACACCCTCAGAAGGGCCGCCCTCTGTTTATCCCTAGCTCATTTTTCTTTAATTACATGGATTACTCAATTTGCATGTGTGATTCATGTCTTTATGATTATGCAGAATTAACTTTAACAGAACACAGCTGCACTAAGATAAACTCTGGGTGTATCTGTCTGGATTTCCAAATGTCGGTGTTGCAGACTCCCTCCTGGGGGACACCAAAGCTCATAACTCAAATGGCAGAGCCAGGGTTCCAGGCTGTGACGCTCCTTTGGTCTACACCTGCCCACCCCCTGCTTCCTTCTTTTTTTGCAGTGCCGATGTGGATCAGAGTGGGTACTTGGGAAAACCTGCTTTTCACCCACTGCTCTCTGCACTGTCAGAGTTATAAATGGCTGCTCTCTGCTCTTGGCTGAGCTGGAAATCAATTTAATATGTGTTTCGCAATTATTCCTTTACTTTCTTTACTCTTTAGTTTTTCAAAGAATTACAAGCATGTGGTTTTAAAATTTTACAAGTCCTTCAGAGCTGATGATTCCTTACTTCTCTTGCCCCAAACTTGTGCCTCTATTTTCTTTCCCTCTGTTGCTTATTTCCTTAACTTTACATAACACATCTATTATTTCTTGATTTATTAACTTTACATGAAGTCTGTTGATTCATTGTTAGGAAAGATGAGGGTTTCCCTCACTCTGCTCCCCATTTCCTGTGGATGGTAATTTTATTGTATTTATGACTTGCTTTTATCATACCTCTATTTATATCAACTTCAGCATCTCTGCCTACTCTTCCTTCTTTGTTTTCTATGTTTCATTTTCTTTCAGATATATCTACTCTCATATTGTCATGCTTAGCATTATTTACCTTTTCTTCTTAAATCAAAATTGTGTCTTCTATAGTTTCTCTATAGATTAATTTTCAGAGTAGGAAATTAGCAAAGTGCTTTTATCTAACTTTTGACTGTCAAAATATTGTTCTTTGTAGGGCCAAATGGTGGCTAGGAACACAGGTCTAAAGTGATGACCTTCTGGACCACTTGAAAAAGAAAGTGCCAGTCGTCAAGGTCAAATGATTTTCATATTGTTTATACCATCAAAGGGATTAAACTCATGTCTAATTTTTTTTTTTTTTTTTGCGGTACGCGGGCCTCTCACTGTTGTGGCCTCTCCCGTCGCGGAGCACAGGCTCCAGACACGCAGGCTCCGCGGCCATGGCTCACGGGCCCAGCCACTCCCCGGCATGTGGGATCTTCCCGTACCGGGGCACGAACCCATGTCCCCTGCTTCGGCAGGCAGACTCTCAACCACTGCGCCACCAGGGAAGCCCCATGTCTAATTTTTGTTTAATATTTTGATAAACCATTTATGTGGGGGATTTTTTTCTTTCTTTCATGTCTCTTTGAGTTGTCAATGGCTTTCATTTTGGGGGGGGTCTTCTTGAGAAGAGAAAAACCTGACTTCAGTACCCAACTTTGCAGACCCTGCCCATACCAATTAAATTAGAATGTCTGCGGATAGAACTTCAGCATAATCTTATTTCAAATCAAAGTATTCCTAAACAAAGACAAAATTGAACCAGATGGACTTAAGAGAGGAAGCTATAGATACTACTCATGATGTATTATTTCCCAACTCTAGGAATTAGGAGTCCTGTGGACTGGTCCCTTGGGGAAGCACATCTAAACATTTTCCATCAGATATTTTGGGTGGAGCTCTATCTCCACTAAAAGTGTAGAGCATGCGACTCAGTCCTTGCCTCTCACCATAGTTCTATCTTCCTTTAGGAAGCAGGTATAGATGGCAATTCCTGGTCCCATTGCAAAGGTATCGTAATAATTAAAAATAAATTATTATTTGGTAACCAAAAAACAATAGTGTTCAGTCTATAGAATCTAAGCACTCAGGGTCCTCTATTTTGATACAATACACTACAGTGCTCTATTCTTCATGTAGTTCCTGATTTTTTTCTGAATTCCTTTTGGTAAGAACACGTCTAGAAACTGAATCTACACTCTCAGTTCATAAGTGAGCTAATGGGTTTATTTCCTAAACCCAACGAATTTCTGTTGCTGAGGTAGAGAATTACTGTTTTTGTTTTTGTTTGTTTATTTTTTTTTTTGGCTGCGTTGGGTCTTCATTGCTGCACATGGGCTTTCTCCAGTTGCGGTGAGCGGGGGCTACTCTTTGTTGCGGTGAGCAGGCTTCTCATTGTGGTGGCTTCTCTTGTTGTGGAGCACAGGGTCTAGGTGTGTGGGCTTCAGTAGTTGCAGGATGTGGGCTCAGCAGTTGCGGCTCACAGGCTTTAGAGCACAGTCACGGTAGTTGTGGTGCACGGATTTAGTTGCTCCGTGGCATGTGAGATCTTCCCAGACCAGGGCTTGAACCCATGTCCCCTGCATTGGCAGGCAGATTCCTAACCACTGCACCACCAGGGAATCCCAAGACTTACTGTTTGTATCTGGACACTGCTGTCTAGTTTGTAAATGATGACCAGGCTGAACCATTAATGTATTTTTGATGAATATTAAAAATTCATGAAAAAAATGAAAAGTATCATAAGTATTCAAAGGAGTTGATTTGGGTTTACTTGCCTTAAATTTATTCTCTCTCACCCTCTCTCCCTTACTCTACAAAGAATATCCTAAAACTTCCATGTCTTTCTACATTATGGAAAGTCAGTTTGATAAGAATGCTATTATGTCTGTAACCTGTCAGGGGTAAATTGAGTAGAAGATTATGCAGTACCCTGGTAAAACCAAACGTTAATATGGAAATTCTCATTAGAAGCCCTAAGAAGCTACAGATGTTTGCAGAAATTCTACTGATTGCTTTGACCTGACCTTTTTTTAAATTGCCCCTTCCCCAGTGTACTGAAATCCTTCAACCCATCTCACCCCATCTTATCAGTTTCAGACCAGGAGGCTTTTTCAGAATCATCGGCTATGGTATTAACTCGTTTTCTCCCCACTTTCCGCTCTCCTGTTCCCCGCCTGCTGACGACAGCTCTCTGTGCGGTGCTGTGGAAAAGCCAGCAAGTTTCTCCTTCAATAAATAGGACATTCCATTCGGGTCACTCATGCAGCTCATTTTAAATAAATTAAATCAACTTCTGCCTATTATTTGCTTGTCCTTGAACTAAGATGACATGGGATGTTCAGGTATCACTCAAAGATGGAATTATGAGGGTAAAAAAATTTGCTCAGCACTCCAAGGCCAATTTCTATAGAACTTTACTTGGGTAGGGCTAGGGAAGGGACCTTCCATTGCTCCTAATAAAGTAGCATGTTAACTGTTAACAGTGTGCTATGCCCTTGCAGAAAAGTCTCAGAAAGTTTGAAAATTTGAGAATATTTTTCAATCAAGTTTTATTTTTGTGAAATGATTGAGGTTAAGAGGTGATACTTATTCCAGGAGACTGGGAATGCCTGCTCCCTTCCCAGAGGACCTCTTGTCATAGGGATTTGCCCTCAATAGAATCAGCAAATCAAGTGAGTCAATAACTCAAATTCTTATCCAGAAGTTACATGAGGAGTAGCATAAAGATTGTTTTCTTCAAGAAGGGATTAAAGTCGATTGAAGTAAATCATCTCTGAACTTCTCTTCTCTGAAGATGGATTTGTTCTAGTAATTTTGCACCCAATGGCTTTAAATGTAGGTGGAACCTTTGTTTATTTAATTCAGACTCTGCCTTGGTTATTATTGGGACTCACGAATATTCTAAGTTCCTCTCCCTGTCTGGGCACATGAGATGATCTCATTTTCCTGTTCCCGTCAGGTTAGGCATGACCATGCAACTTGTTCGGCTAATGAAATGTGAGCAGAAATGCTGTGTGTCACTTCTAAGACATAGCCCTTAATTGTTGATGGATGACCCTTGAGTTCTCTCTTCCCCTGTGCCTGTGACCTTGGAAGCAGAGGTTGGCATGGAGGAGCCTCAGGATTGATAACAGCCTGAAAGGACAGTGGTCCTGACTTGTGGCTAAGTTAGGATGAGTGAAAAATAACTTTGGTTTGTATTGAGCCACTGAAAGTTTGGGGTTATTTTTATTGCAACACAACCTAGCCCATCCTTACTGAAATAGGCTCCACGTGCAAACTTTCTTGTATGAGGCCCATTAGAGCCACTGTCTCTTTATTTCCAGGGCATTTGTCTTGACTGTTCTTTGTGGAAGCTCTTAGCTATTATGTGAAATGGACTGCCGCTTGGAAAGTTGTGAGCAGAGGGACCAGATGTTGACCTGCCAGCGGCAGACAAGTGTGTGCCTCACAAGCTCCTCTAATTAATGGAGAGGAGCTGGATGAAATAATCAAAACCAGGCTTAGCACAAGGCTCTCTTGGGAGCTCTGCTTGTGACTGTTGAAAGGAAAGAATACCTTGTTTAATTGGCACTTATTAATTGCTCTTGACTACTCATATTAACTCACCTCCGTGCTGATAATGGCTTAGAGGGATAATCTTGATATGAATAGTTAATTCAAGAAGGTCTCGGTGGGATACCAGTTTCCAGAATACAGATGTCCTCTTAGGAACCTCTGAGGTTCCAAAAGGTGGTTTCCAAGTCCAGTTTTCTGTAAGTCCAAATGAGCACCATCTCTCCAAATGGGGTAAAATTACCAATACTCTGCTATGGCCCAGGCTTGATTCTTGCCTATTTCTTATTTTTTTCCTTTTTTTAAATTGAAGTATAGTTGGTTTACAATGTTGTGTTACTTTTAGGTGTACAGCAAAGTGATTCAGTTTTATATATATTGAGTATACAAAATATTGAGTATAATTCCCTGTGCTATACAGTAGGTCCTTGTTGGTTATCTATTTTATATATAGTAGTGTATATACGTTGATATCCCAAACTCTTAATTTATCTCTCCCTCGCTTTCCCCTTTGGTAACCGTAAGTTTGTTTTCTATGTATGTGGGCATATATCTGTTTTGTAAATAAGTTCATTTGTATCAATTTTTTTAGATCCCACATATAAGTGATATTGTACAGTATTTGTCTTTCTCTCTCTGGCTTACTTCACTTAGTATGATAATCTTTAGGTCCATCCATGTTGCTGCAAATTGCCTATTTCTTAAGTTAACCAAAAGAGGTGAATTATTTTAATAATACCTACACTTTAAATTTCTTGAAAAGTAGGACTATCTTGACTAAAACAGCCCCGTGTAATAGGCATGAACATTTGAAAGGCCATATTTCCAGAAACGCTTTTCAAATCTGAAGGGTTGAGGAAGAGGATGTGCTTTGCATGGTGCTTCATAAATTTCTTGGTAGAATAAAGAACATTTAAAATGTAGTTCTAGTATTACATTCTATCCTCCACCATGGAAGTTCCATTAATAATAAACATAATATTGATTTTCTGATTTTCTCCTATAACAAGGAACACTTTCCTGTGAAGTGGATTCAGCTCCCCAAAGCATGATTTTTTTTTTTTAATTTTCACTGTCTTTTTCTTTCTTTTTTTTTTAAAATATCTTTATTGGAATATAATTGCTTTACAGTGTGGTGTTAGTTTCTGTTGCATAACAAAGTGAATCAGCTATATGCATATGTATATCCCCATATCCCCTCCCTCTTGCATTTCCCTCCCACCTTCCTTATCCCACCCCTCTAGGTGGTCTAAAAGCAACAAGCTGATCTCCCTGTGCCATGCAGCTGCTTCCCACTAGCTATCTATTTTACACTTGGTAGTGTATATATGTCAATGCTACTCTCTCATTTCGTCCCAGCTTACCCTTCCCCCTCCCTGTGTCCTCAAGTCCATTCTCCATATCTCTGTCTTTATTCCTGTCCTGCCCCTAGGTTTATCAGTATGGTGTGTTAGTTTCTGCTTTATAACAAAGTGAATCATCTACAGATACACATATATCCCCATATCCCCTCCCTCTTGAGTCTCCCTCCCACCCTCCCTATCCCACCCCTCTAGGTGGTCACAAAGCACCGAGCTGATCTCCTTGTGCTATGTGGCTGCTTCTCACTAGCTATCTATTATAAATTTGGTAGTGATATATGTCCATGCCACTCTCACTTCATCGCAGCATAACCTTCCCCCTCCCCGTGTCCTCAAATCCATTCTCTACATCTGCGTTTTTATTCCTGTCCTGCCCCTAGGTTCTTCAGAACTCATTTGTGTCTAGCCTTACATTTAGGTCTTTAATCCATTTTGAGTTTATTTTTATGTATGGTGTTAGGAAGCATTCTAATTTCATTCTTTTACATGTAGTTGTCCAGTTTTCCCTGCACCACTTGTTGAAGAGGCTCTCTTTTTTCCATTGTATAGTCTTGCCTCCTTTATCAAAGATAAGGTGACCATATGTGCATTGGTCTGTTTCTGGGCTTTCTATCCTATTCCATTAATCTATATTTCTGTTCTTGTGCCAGTACCATACTATCTTGATTACAGTAGCTCTGTAGTATAGTCTGAAGTCAGGGAGCCTTATTCCTCCAGCTCTGTTTTTCTTTCTGAAGATTGCTTTCGCTATGTGGGATCTTTTGTGTTTCCATACAAATTGTGAAATTTTTTGTTCTCGTTCTGTGAAAAATTCCACTGGTAGTTTGATAGGGATTGCATTGAAACTGTAGATTGCTTTGGGTAGTATAGTCATTTTCACAATGTTGATTCTTCCAATCCAAGAACATGGTGTATCTCTCCATCTGTTTGTATCATCTTTAATTTCTTTCATCAGTGTCTTTTAGTTTTCTGCATACAGGTCTTTTGTCTCATTAGGTAGGTTTATTCCTAGGTATTTTATTCTTTTTGTTGCAATGGTAAAGTTTCCTTAATTTCTCTTTCATATTTTCCATCATGAGTGTATAGGAATGCAAGAGATTTCTGTGCATTTATTTTGTAGCCTGCTACTTTACAAAATTCATTGATTAGTACTAGTAGTTTTCTGGGAGCATCTTTAAGATTCTCTACGTATAGTATCATGTCATCTGCAAACAGTGACAGCTTTACTTCTTCTTTTCCAATTTGTATTCCTTTTATTTCTTTTTCTTCTCTGATTGCTGTGGCTGAAACTTCCAAAACTATGTTGAATAATAGTGGTGAAATGGATTTTTATCCTTCAATTTGTTAATATGGTGTATCACATTGATCAATTTGCATACATCAAAGAATGCTTGCATTCCTGGGATAGATCCCATTTGATCATAGTGTATGATCATTTTAATGTGCTGTTGGATTCTGTTTGCTAGTATTTGTTGAGGATTTTTGCATCTATGTTCATCAGAGATATTGGACTGTAGTTTTCTTTTTTTGTGACATCTCCCTGGTTTTGGTATCAGGATGATGGTGGCCTATAGAATGAGTTTGGGAGTGCTCCTTCCTCTGCTATATTTTGGAATAGTTTGAGAAGGATAGGTGTTAGCTCTTCTCTAAATGTTTGATAGAACTTGCCTGTGAAGCCATCAGCTTCAGGACTTTTGTTGGAAAATTTTTAATCACAGTTTCAATTTCAGTGCTTGTGATTGGTCTGTTTATATTTCCTATTTCTTCCTGGTTCAGTCTTGGAAGGTTGTGCTTTTCTAAGAATTTGTTCATTTCTTCCAGGTTGTCCATTTTTATTGGCATATAGTTGCTTGTAGTAATCTCTCATGACCCTTTGTATTTCTGCAGTGTCAGTTGTTACTTGTCCTTTTTCATTTCTAATTCTGTTAATTCGAGTCTTCTCCCTTTTTTTCTTAATGAGTCTGGCTAATGGTTTACCTAATTTTGTTTATCTTCTCAAAGAACCAACTTTTAGTTTTATTGATCTTTGCTATTTTGTCCTTCATTTCTTTTTCACTTATTTCTCATCTGATCTTTATGATTTCTTTCTTTATGCTAACTTTGGGGTATTTTTGTTCTTCTTTCTCTAATTGCTTTAGATGTAAGGTTAGATTGTTTATTTGAGATGTTTCTTGTTTCTTGAGCTAGGATTGTATTGCTATAAACTTCCCTCTTAGAACTGCTTTTGCTGCATACCATGGATTTTGAATCATCATGATTTCATTGCCATTTGTTTCCAGGTATTTTTTGATTTCCTCTTTGATTTCTTCAGTGATCTCTTGGTTATTTATTATCATATTGTTTAGCCTCCATGTGTTTGTATTCTTTTTACAGTTTTTTTCTTGTAATTGATATCTAGTCTCACAGTGTTGTAGTAAGAAAAGATATGTGATACGATTTCAATTTTCTTAAATTTACCAAGGCTTGATTTGTGACCCAAGATATGATCTATCCTGGAGAATGTTCCATGAGCACTTGAGAAGAAAGTGTATTCTGTTGTTTTTGGATGGAATACCCTAAAAATATCAATTAAGTCAATCTTGTTTAATGTGTCATTTAAAGCTTGTGTTTCCTTATTTATTTTCATTTTGGATGATCTGTCCACTGGTGAAATTGAGCTATTAAAGTTCCCTACTATGAATGTGTTATCGTCAATTTTCCCTTTTATGGCTGTTAGTATTTGCCTTATATATTGTGGTGCTCCTATGTTGGGTGTATAAATATTTATAATTGTTATCCCTTCTTCTTGGATTGATCCCTTGATCATTATGTAGTGTCCTTCTTTGTCTCTTCTGATAGTCTTTATTTTACAGTCTATTTTGTCTGATATGAGAATTGCTACTCCAGCTTTCTTTTGGTTTCCATTCGCATGGAATATGTTTTTCCATCCCCTC
The DNA here is from genome assembly GCF_003031525.2 of Neophocaena asiaeorientalis asiaeorientalis. Lineage (NCBI taxonomy): Eukaryota > Metazoa > Chordata > Mammalia > Artiodactyla > Phocoenidae > Neophocaena > Neophocaena asiaeorientalis. Next base: position 3,341,967 of record NW_020185334.1, on the reverse strand, counting down.
ACTTTCAGTCTGTATGTGTCCCTAGGTCTGAAGTGGGTCTCTTGTAGACAACATATATATGGGTCTTGTTTTCATATCCATTCAGCAAGTTTATGTCTTTTGGTTGGCACATTTAATTCTTAAATGCATTTAAGGTAATTATCAATATGTATGTTACTCTTATCATTTTCTTAATTTTTTTGGGTTTGTTTTTGTAGGTCTTTTCTTTCTCTTGTGTTTCCTGCCTAGAGAAGTTTCTTTAGCATTTGTTGTAAAGCTGGTTTGGTAGTGCTGAATTCTCTTAGCTTTTGCTTATCTGTAAAGGCTTTAATTTCTCCATTGAATCTGAATGAGATCCTTGCTGGGTCGAGTAATCTTTGCTGTAGGTTTTTCCCTTTGATCACTTGAAATAAGTTCTGCCACTCCCTTCTGTCTTGCAGAGTTTCTGCTGAAAAATCATCTGTTAAGCTTAGGGGGATTCCCTGATATATTATTAGTTGCTTTTCCCTTGCTGCTTTAAAATTTTTTTCTTTGTTTTTAATTTTTGATGGTTTGATTAATATGTTCTTCAGCGTGTTTCTCTTTGGGTTTATCCTGTCTGGTACTCTCTGTGCTTGCTGGACTTGATTGACTATTTCATTTCCCATGTTAGGGAAGTTTTCAACTATAATCTCTTTAAATATTTTCTCAGACCCTTTCTTTTTCTCTTCTTCTGGGACCCCTATAATTCGAATGTTGGTGCGTTTTTTGTCCCAGAGGTCTCTGAGACTGTCCACATTTCTTTTCATTCTTTTTTCTTTATTCTGCTACCTGGCAGTTATTTCCACCATTTTATCTTCCAGGTCACTTATCCATTCTTCTGCCTCAGTTATTCTGTTATTGATTCCTTCTAGAGTATTTTTAATTTCAGTAATTGTGTTGTCCATCACTGTTTGTTTGCTCTTTAGTTCTTCTAGATCCTTGTTAAATGTTTCTTGTATTTTCTCCATTCTGCTTCTGAGATTTTGGATTATCTTTACTATCATTATTCTGAATTCTTTTTCAGGTAGGTTGCCTATTTCATCTTCGTTTATTTGGTCTTGTAGGTTTTTACTTTGCTCCTTCATCTCTAACATATTTTTTTGTCATTTCTTTCTTTTTTTTTTTTTTTATGGGTGGCATTGTATTTCTGTCTTACTGGTTGTTTGGCTTGAGACATCCAGCACTGGAGTTTGCAGGCAGTTAGATAGAGCTGGGTTTTGGTGCTGAGATGACAACCTCTGGGAGGTTTCACTATGATTGATATACCCTGGGGTCTGAGGTTCTCTGTTAGTCCAGTGGTTTGGATTTGGAGCTCCCAGTACAGGTGCTCAGAACTGACCTCTGGTCTGGGAGCCAAGATTCCACAGGCTTCATGGTGTGGTTTGAAAAAGAAGAAGAAAGAAAGAAAAAAAGGAGCAGTACAATATCAAAGAATAAAAAGCAAAATAAAATTAGAAAGATAAAAATCATATTAGGAAAAATAAAACTATAATGGAAACAGCTGCAATAAGGTAAAATAAAACCACAACAGAAAAAAGAAAAAAAGAGGGTGGGAACAAGGCAAAAGGAGATCACTAGCAAAGTATAAAGAATAAAATAAAATCATAAAAATAAGATTTATTAGGAAAAATAAAAAAGAATCAACAACAATGAATCAACAGGGTAAAACAGAACCCCAATCTAAAAGAGGAAAAAAGAAAAAAAAAAAAAAAACCTTGGCTATGGGTGTGGAGTTAAGGCAGGGCATAGAACTTAGGCAGGGGCAGGGTTCAGGGTGGGGTGGGACCTAGGCGAGTTGGGGTGACGTTTGAATGTGGGGTGGGGCCTAGGCTGGGTGACGTTCAAGCATGGGACAGGGCCTCTGCTTAGAACCTGCACGGAAGGCGAGAGGATGCCCATCAAAAGGAGGTCCTCTGGAGTGTGGAGTTCAGGAGTTTGGAGGTGCGGCCCTGAGTGAGGGTGTGTGGGTGGGGTTTAGGCCCAGCACATTGGAGGGGGTCTCTGAGTGTAGAGGTAGGGCCCTGGGTGTGGGTGTAGGGGCGGGGCTTTGGTTTTGCGGGGCAGGAGGGAGACTCCAAGGGCAGAGGTTTAGGCCCAGGAGCCCAACAGGCTTCCTGGTGCCTAAGTGGACAGGGAAAGCCCCAGCCCTGTTCCCTTCCATTCCTTCACACTCCTCCCCCACCATCTCCCCCAGGGTCTCGCCTGTCACTGCTGGACCCCAAACTGTGGGTGGGTCCTGCTGGGTGTAGGAACTCCTCCCTTCCCCCAGCCACCCCTCAGGGGTGTTGGTCTCAGAGGTCTGGCCTTTACTTTTGCTCCCCCTTCCCTCCCTCCCACTCCCTCAGGATCCTCGTGGCTAGAGGAGGCCTAGGTGGGCAGAAGATCAGGCCCAAGGTCTCAGCAAGTTCCTGGTGGTCCAAGTGGGCAGGGGAAACCTGGCAATGCTCTCTTTTGATCCTCTGCCCTCCCAATGGTACCCCAATTTCCTCCTTTGGGCGTGGGATCCCTTTACCTCCCCCAGTCACCCCTCAAGGGCATCAGTCCTGTCTTGCCTCCACTTCTCCTCCCCCTTCACTCCCCCCATGCCCCATGTCATACCCAGTAGCTGGGGATTCCTTCCATCACTTTAGGTGTCTGTGGTCCCCCACCGGTGCCTGGTATGTGTCCTAGTTGTGAGGAGATGCGGATTCTGCCTCCTCCTAGTACGCCATCTTCACTCATGATGTTTCTGAATTAAGTAGCTATTGGGGTGTGAAGTGGTGAGAAGGAGGATAAAACTGAAGTATTTTGTTAATGCCTCATGGAGACTCAAGGAGAAATGATGAAGCTTCCATCAGCATCTTTATTGCTGATACATGGGAATATGTTTGTGTTGGAGGGGGTCTCTCATCTCATTAATATATATGAAGTCTTTACAGAGGGGTGGGCACAGTCACTCACTCCTTCATTTATGTCCTCCTTCATGGGTCCAAATCCTTTGGAAAAAATTATAGACCCAAGGAAGATGCAGTCCACTTAATGTGTCCTTGTTTAACAACTATTGAAATGATTCAGTCTACTTGATTAGTGCTGTTTTGTAGATATTACTTCTGACCGATGCATGTCATTCTTTCAAAATATCCCCTGCTCCTTGTGTTCTACTAAGTGATTTTCCTGGACATCATTTTACATGCACTTTTTCTCACTAGCAATGAAAGCTGTCTTTAAGGTGGCTGGTCTCTCCTTAACCTGTTAAAGATTCTTGTGCCTGATGATTATGAGGTTGAAATTGCCATTTGTGTAACAGGTCAAAAATGTTGAATATCAGACATTTCATATTGTTCAAACTTTATTTGCTGGAGCTAGAGATTCACGGAGAATATAAAGAACAGCCTGAAATATGTAAACAACCTTCTTTGTCATTTTATTTTCTGTTCTCCCACAAAGGAAACAGACAAGAGATAGAAAGAATCACATTAAGAGCATCTATACATGTGACACGATATTCCTGGCCATTGTGCACTACTTACCCCACCCTGGTTTTGCTCCCAGCTGAGGGGCGAGCGGTCGTGAGAACCAAGAGCAAAGAAAAAGAAGAGATGATGGTTTACACTTAAGATCCGGGCAGCCTCAGGCAATAGCTTTATTCTGATGGGCTGCTACCTCCTAACAGTGAAATGAGGATAAGTTCTCCCTCCTTTAAAGGGTTTTCTCTGAGAAAATAGGCTAGTATGGAAGTATTTTACACTTTGTACATCAAAGAAACAGAGCACATCTTAGACATCTGTAAAGACATTTGTGAAGTCACTCTAAACCACTGCCCCCAAAGAAAAACAGATAGAAAATACAAAAACAGCAATCACAAAACCTCAGGTGTCTGTAGGTCTCCTTTGACCATAATCCAGGAGAAGACAGAAGAGCCTTTAAGAGAGAACAAATCAAGGGGAATGAGAAAGGAGGATGCTTGCTTTTCTTCCTTGCTTATTCGCTTGCAAGCACTTTAATTGTGTTAGCTTATGAAAGCCTGCCAGCCATTCTACCATTATCCCATTTGACAGCGGAGGAGACTAAGACTGACAGAGGAAATAGAGCTTGCCCCAAGTGGAAGAGCTAGTCAAATGGCAGAGGAGTAGACTCAAAGCCAAGCTGGCTGACTCCAAAGTTATACCTCTTCCAAAATGATACATGGCTGCTCACTCAGATCCAGGCAGGCAGCGGATTTGATGGGAGCACGGAAAGTATAGGGTTCTAGGTGGTGGCAGGGACTCCTCTCCACAACTTCTCTGACAATGCATCCCGTTCCTCCTCTCTCCAAGTTTTTCTCTAGCACATCAATGAAGCCATGTCCTTAATGGTCCTCAAAGAAACAATGGGGACCAGTGGGAGTAAATGGGGTGGGGAATACGGTATGTCACTGCCCTACCATACCATTGTCCTGCCCCACTTGAATGAGCACAGCATTGTGGGAAGAGAACCTAAAAGGTGTAGGTGTGCTTTTGAGAGAAACACTGTCTGCAAATGCCTCCAGTAAAGACACAGAATGTTATAGGAGAGAGAGAATCGTCTTGGGGGTCAGGCAGCTATGCCATTTAATATTTGTGAGTTATTGGACATCTGAAAATGGGGATGATCATACCTACTTTGTAAGATTACTGGGAATCAGCATCTCTCTCTCTCTTTTGGTCTCAGGACCTCTTTCACACTGAAAAAAAATTGTTGGGAACCAAAAAGAGCTTTTGCTTAGTTAGATATGCATTCTATCTATTGATATTAACCACATTATAAATTAAAACCAAGACATCAAAAATATTTATTAATTTATTTAAAATTTAGAATACATCTATTACATATTAACATCAAGAACATATATTTCTTAAAATCAATATCTATACATTCCCCCAAAAAACTTACAGAGAGAAGTGGCATTGTTTTACAACTTTGTAAATTGCTTTAACGTCTGGCTTAACATGAAACTATTCATAGTATTCCCTTGAAGCCACTTGAGCTGCCCAGGAGCTGAAGTCTGGGACCACATGGCCTAGCTCCGGGGCACATAGGCTGACTCTAGAAGCTCAGGATAAGGCTATGAAATTCCAGGGAGTTGGAGTGTGGAGCTCCAGGGAAACCTATGAAGACAAAGACCAGAAAAGAAAGAACCAGAGCCCACTAGGATTCCCCCTATTATCTCAGAAGATGGGAATCATTCCGGGCACCAGAATAGCCACACAAGGTACCAGGAAGCTGTACGGAAGGTGTTGTTAAAGACACTCCCCAATAAGGTCTTCAGAGTCCCCATGACTGATGCTCAGAACTTCAGCTTCTGGCGGTCCCACAATCCAGGAGTGCGCCCAGAGGAAACCATGCCATGGATCCGGAGTCCCTGCCACTGCCTCATCAAAAGCCCAATGACCAGGTTTATGGATCACTCTATTCTCAAGGACAGAAACTTCAGTCTGTATTGAGCAGGAAGTGTTTTCAGAAGGACAAGATAAACTCTGGATGGAGGGCAAAGAGGGAAAGAGGGAGGTGTCCTGGTTCCAATGGCTGCCTAATGGGAGGAGGGGATTGAGAACACGGAATAAACAGATTGGACTAGAAAAAACAAAAAAAAACCAAAAAAAACCAAAAAACAGCCGGATTCTCTTATCTGCTCCTGCATTCAATCTGTTGCTATACATTGTTTTGGTTGAAGTGTATAAAGAAAATCCAGCTTCAAACAGATTTACAGTTGGAAAAGTGAAGATGTCATGGGCTGTCTGAAAGGTGACCTCCAAGGGTTCTGGCACTATACTTTGAGAACAGCTGCTCTAAAGATTAAAAAGAGTGAATAAATACAAAGGGTTTACTCCCGTGCCAGGATACAGAGCAGACAGGTGCTCACTAAATTGTATGAGAAAATGTTACCTCCAAACTTCAGTGCATCTATATACATATGTCTAAGAAATGTGTCCCAAAAGAATTAATATATATCACAGTGAATATATATACATCTAACAACCAAGCAAGTGAATGAATGGGAGCATACCTACATACACATAAACGAAGATTTGAATTCCTTTGACCTTCCTTAGATCAGAATACTGACACCACTTTGCAAATTATTTTAACAACATTCTCTTGCCCACACACCTCTTAACTTCCACCGTTTTTTTTTCCATTGGAAAGGATGCATTTTATTGGTCTGACCAATATGGTACCAGTGGTGGGCAATGCCCAGCACCTCTCGTTGTTCTGGATGCCCTTCCTTCCTGTCCTGGGAATTCATGACTTGATTCCAGAAACAAAATAACAAATGTGTTCACCAGGGAAAAATAAAGGCTATTTCTCCTGAAATCCCTTTCTCAGTAATGAGAAGGAGCCTGGAAGAAGAGCTTACCTCGGACAACATCTTTAATCTCAACCCCAGAACCTAGAAAATGATTTGAGTGGCAATTTTTTTCAGTTCTCCGAAGTATAGTTCATACAAAATACCATTCTAGACACATAGGAGGGAAATTAGTAGACAGACACAACACCAGCATTAACTCTCTCTTAGAACCACGTGGACAAAAGCTGAAGGTCTTCCACTCACTCCCTGTGCCATCAGCATCTCCTTGGCATTCTCCTTGAGGGTCCTCAGAGTTTGAAGTGTGAAAGTGTCCTATAAGATATTTTTTTAAAAGCTGTGATTCCTGATTTATTGTTATTCATTTTTGTTTGTTTTGAGTTCTTCCTTGACTTTGGCATTGTTTTTAAGAAATAACCAGTATGTCACTAGTATTCCTTTTTTCCACTGGTAAAAAAATCTAGGTACAATTTACATGCAGTAAAAGTCACTATTCTCAGTGCAGAGTTCTGACAAATGCTAGAGTTGTGTAACAACTGGCACAATCAAGACACAGAGCAGCCCCAAAACTCCCCACATCCCCTCATGCCCTTATGGTTAACTCTTTCCCCCACCCGCAGCCCTGAACACCACTGACTTTTGTTCCTGTTGTCTTTTATAAGAATTTAATATTAAAGGAATTAAAGCCTTTTGAATTTGGCTTCCTTCATGCAGCATAGTTGACTTTAGATTCATCTTCATTGGGGGATATATCAGTACTTGGTTCATTTTTCTTGCTGCAGAGTATTCCATTGAATGGATATTCCAAATGGTTTAATCATTCCCGATGGAGGAATACTTGAGGTTTTTCCAGTTTGGGGCAATTACAAATAAAGCTAATATGAACATTTGCATACCGTGTGTGTGTGTGTGTGTGTGTGTGTAAATTTCATTTAGATTTTCATTTAACTTGGGTTGCTGAGTCATATGGCAAATGTGGTTTTACCTCCATAAGAAATTGCCAACTGTTGTCCAAAGTGGCTCTACTATTTTGCATTCCCACTATCACATCCTAGTACATACTCATACATTCATGTTTTTGAGGTCACCATTTTCTATACTCTTAAAAAGAAGTCACAACATAAGAATTATTAAAATAGCTTGGGGGCTTCCCTGGTGGTGCTGAGGTTAAGAATCCACCTGCCAGTGCACTGAACACGAGTTCAAGTCCTGGTCCGGGAAGATCCCACATGCCACAGAGCAACTAAGCCCGTGCGCCACAACTACTGAGCCTGAGTCCTAGAGCCCGCGAGCCAGAGCTACTGAGCTAATGCCCCACAATTACTAAAGTCCATGCACCTAGAGCCTGTGCTCTGCAACAAGAGAAGCCACCGCAATCGGAAGCCTGCGCACCGCCACAAAGAGTAGCCCCCGCTCGCTGCAACTAGAGAAAGCCCGCGTGCAGCAACAAAGACCTGATGCAGCCAAAAAATAAAAATAAAATAAATTAACTTAAAAAAATAAAATAGCTTGGACAAAACCCCTGTTAAAGCAATTGACAGAGTAATGAAACTACAGAAAAAATACCAGGGACCTAAAATTCTCAACATGTAAGCACAGGACTTTACATGAAGTAAGAGTATAAAGTACTCTGATTCTAGGGATAATATTTAGCTAAACATTATCTTTTGAAATCCTCTAATTCTTACAAAAACTTTAAAAATAATTCAAGATTATAGGACTAGTAACTCAAATAATAGAGATAACAGTAAAATTAATAATAAAATATAAAGTTGATTCCTTCAATAAATGTCCTTCTGATAAACTATGTAAACTTCCATTAAGTTAATATTATTTTTAAAAATTTGGAATGGTAATTCAAATTACTAGTGGTAATTCAAAACAACTGTATTTTTATAATGACTTTATACCTTATAGTTATTGAATAATTTTGCCAAATTTTAAAATAGAATTTCTATATCCTTTTTTAAACAAAACAGCTTTATTGAGATATACTTCACATGCTATAAAATTCACCTATTTAAAGAGTGCAAGTCAATGGTTTTAGTATAGTTGCAGAGTTGTAAATATAGCACATTCTAATTTTTCTATTTACTTTTCAAACAGCAAGGATTTTTTATATTGAGGTGCATGATTCTTGATCTTTATGTCACAGTACACATTTTTTTTTTAATTTACACACATTTTAAGACTGTTCAGTGATGAGAAATCCAGAGCAGCAGGGGAGTAATTTTCCCTGGGAGTAAACCTTTCCATGATCTATGTTAAGATTCTTTTACAGCTAAATTGATGAATGATATCAAGCTAAATATACTGATAAAATTTTATTTGGGACTTAAAAGCTATGAAGCTTATATTAAATAACACAGTAATTGAGTTGAAATTAAGTTAATTAAAAACTCTTCTTTGAAGTAAGCAAATTTAAAAACAATGAATGTAGAAGCAAAACTTTATTAAGTCTAAGATAAGCTTAATTTATCTTTCTCCTCACAATTTTTCAACTTGTATACATGTTCTTTTTCCAAAAATATCATTGCCTTAAACTCTTTAGGTCAAATTTTCCTTTGTTTTGTTGGTGCATTTGAATACAGGCCAGTTTCCATTAAGGATGTTGATATATATTTGTTCAAAGTTGAGGGAATTATTTTAAATGTCTATGAAATGGATTTAACAAGAAATCTGAAGGTAACCAAACTATGGGTACATATGAGGTCATATTAATATAAACAGCTAAATTTTGCTAACTGGTGTATCTTGGCTTAGATTATGGTAGGGTATTATCCCCGTTTCCACAAGTATTGAGGGGGCCCACGTAATACCTCAAAAATGCTCATAGAATGGGCCTTGGTCCACAATGTTTTGTTACCTGAGCTGCCTCTCAATTCTCCCCATCCCCTGACTGCTCTGCAATGAACCAATGACTACTAATCATTATCCACCAATGACATGACTCTGCCCTGTTTACAGCCCCATTTCTTCTGTGAGGTGGTTCAGTAAATCATTCTTCCCCTCTTGGGTTCAGTTCTTCTGCTTGGACCTTAATGTTTCACAGAGTTTATTAAAGCTGTTCTTTTATCCAGAGCCTCCCCTGGGTTCTCACAGGTGCCAGGATAGTCCCCTCTGTGGGGTCCAGCTAACCAGTTTCTCACCATCCTTACCAAGAGTTCCCTTAGGGCCTGGATCATTCAATCTGTCTTCAAGATTCTGCTGTGCCCTCTTTTCCTTCCTCCACTCCACCTTCCAGCCCACTGCTCCACCTCAATGCAACACCCCACCAGCAACAGACACTGCTGCAGAGCTTCCCTTTTGTATTGTCAAAGAAGCCATATGGCCTACATGCCATGCAGTGACTCCCTGTAAATAGAATCTGGAGTGGTTTTGCTTAAATTCACATGGCAAATGTTCCAGAAGCCCAATTTCAATCCAACCTGGGCCACTTCAATAGGAAGTAGAAAAGAGTTAGGGTAAAATATGCACCAGACCTGCTGGCTATAACCAAGAAGATTTGGTGGAATGTCAGTGGCAGAGACAGACATCTGTCTATCTTTTCCCTGGCCAAATATTTTAATATTGAAGGGTATTTGATATAATCTCTGAGTTGGCAAATGAGTTATCTGCTTACACCAGGGAGACCTGGCTAGGCAGAGGTACTTGGGCTTTTGCCATCCCAACAAATATTTTTGAGGTACCTAAAAGTATTTTAATATAGTATGTATCATGGGATGTGGGATCATTCCAATTGGATAATTGAATGGGGGGCTGAAGTTTATTTTAACAAAACCAAATCCCTTTTAGACAAGTCGTTTTTTTCTGATTATGAGAGAAGAATTGCATTATGAGACACCCTTGGGAAGCAGGCTATCACCCACTCATTTCTGATTCATGCTACCAGCCAGTGTTCCATCCTCCCATACATCCCCAGCACTGTTACTACCCATAGGGAAAGGTAGACCTGCCTCCACAACGTCACATTCAAGTTCCTCCTCCTGGTCCTTTACAAGTAGGTTTGCACAACTCTGATTACCAGATTGGTATTCAGAAGTTGCAGCAATCACAAAAAGAAGATCTGTGGCAAAAGTAGTGAAAGGAAGACATTTTGTCCACATCTTTTCCTCTCTTTTATGTAGAGGATATTTATAGGCTAAAAGAATTCCAAAGAGAATATATATTCAAACTATTTTTAAAGTAGCATTTATAAATTCATTTCAGTTTAATTCATTCCTCTTACTTTAGCTTTTAGTCTTAAGCAGTGACGTCCAAAGAGTGTCAGTATACAGCCCCATACATTGCTGCCCAAGACTCCAGGGACCTCCATTCACTTATGCGATGCATATTTGGTGTCACACTCTGTCTAGGCTGCTGGAAAATTCAGAATTGAACAATACAAATGAGGTTCCCTCCACGTGTGGTCAAACAAATGATAAACACGTAATCCAATATATCCAATGAGAGAATATCAGAGAGGTTTGAAAGCCATGAAGATTCCAGACTTTATTTTTTTTTAATTTTTATTAAAATATAGTTGATTTACAATGTTGTCTTAGTTACTGGTATACAGAAAAGTGATTCCGTTTTATATATGTTCTTTTTTTACATTCTCTTCCATTATAAGTTATTACAAGATATTGAGTGTAGTTCTCTGTGCTATACAGTAGGTCCTTGTTGGTTATCTATTTTATACATAGTAGTGTGTATATTTTAATTCCAAACTCCTAATTTATCTCCCCCCCTTCCTCTTGGGTAACCATAAGTTTGTCTTCTATGTCTGTGAGTCTATTTCTGTTTTATAAATAAGTTCATTTGTATCATTTTTTTTAAGATTCCACATATAAGCAACATCATATGATATATGAATTTGCCTGGCTTCCTTCACTTAGTATGGTAATCTCTAGGTCTATCTATGTTGTTGTAAATGGCATTATTTTATTCCTTTTTATGGCCAAGTAATATTCCATTGCACATATATACCACATCGTCTTTATACATTCACCTGTCAATAGACACTTAGGTTGCTTCCATGTCTTAGCTACTGTAAATATTGCTACTATGAACATTGTGGTGCATGTATCTTTTTGAATTATGTTTTTCTCTGGATGTATGCCCAGAAGTGGGATTGTAGTATCATATGGTAGCTCTATTTTTAGTTTTTTAAGGAACCTGCATACTGTTCTCCATAGTGGCTGTAACAATTTACATTCCCACCGACAGCGTAGGAGGGTTCCATTTCCTCCACACCCTCTCCAGCATTTATTACTTGTAGATGTTTTGATGATGGCCATTCTGACCAGTGTGAGGTGATACCAAATTGTAGCTTTGATTTGCATTTCTTTAATAATTAGCAATATTGAACATCTTTTCAAGAGAATATCAGATAGGTTTGAATGCCATGAAGATTCCAGACTTTAAAAACAGCTTCTCAGAGAATGTCTCAAGCTGAATCAAGCATTCCATAGGAAATATTGCAGAACTGAATAAAACTTTATGTTCTGTTGGCAAAGGCATAGAAGAAATGTCAAAGAGGAATAATGTAGGGTATGGTCTAATTCCCTTTAAAAAGTGTTTCCACCATTTCTTTGGCATCTAACTCTGTCTTTCCATGTCTTCTCCCTCACCTGGAAGCTTAGCAGATCCCATAGGAGCACTGAGCGTGTGGTACTTGGGGAGACTGCTGCTGAACCTTAGTGACCAAATGAATAAAAGCTCACCCTGTTTTACAACTATGTTTTAATTAGGTGAAAAATGATTTGAAAAGACTTTCCTTCAGAAAACTTGAAAATTTGAAGAGGTTTGCCTGTTTCTAATCATCAAAGGCTTTCAACTCAGGAACTAGGAAAAAGTCTTTTTTTTTTTTTCTTTTTTTGCGGTACGCGGGCCTCTCACTGTTGTGGCCTCTCCCGTTGTGGAGCACAGGCTCAGCAGCCATGGCTCATGGACCTAGCCGCTTCGCAGCATGTGAGATCTTCCCAGACCAGGACACGAACCCATGTCTCCTGCATCGGCAGGTGGACTCTCAACCACTACGCCACCAGGGTAGCCCAGAAAAAGTCATTTTTGATGCACCTGTAAATGGGATGATCCAGTCCTGAAACAGCAACTCTTTTATCTATCCCAGGCTATAATAGACCTTTCCCCTTGTACAGACAATTGAGGGAAGCAAAGACCTAAAATTTTCTTTACTCTTCTCTCCATATATTTTTCTTGCCTGTAAAATATTCTGCATGCATCCTCAAACCAGTTCATTCCCCATACTTTGTACCCTGAATTGCTTTACATTATGAAGGGTCATTCCAACTTTGATCTACTCTTTGATTCACACCCAAAGCAATAAGCAGAAAAGTTGTTAATTAGGGGAACACTCGTGGTCATATTTAACTTGATCTTACTGGTATTTTAGTCATTGTAGTGGACTGATTGGTGGCACCAAAAGATAGATCCAGGTCCTAATCCAAAGAACACCTGACTGTGACCTAATTTGAAATAAAGTCTTTGCAAGTGTAAGTAAGTTCAGTATTTCAAAATGAAATAACCTTGGACTCTAAATCCAGTGAAAAATATCTATATAAGAGACACAAAGAGAAGAGGTAGAAACCACGTGGCTATGAAGGCAGAGACTGAAGTCATGTGGCCACAAACCAGGAATGCCATCTCCCCTGGAGCCTCTGCTGACATCTTGATTTTGAAATTCTGGTCTCTAGAATTCTGAGAGAATACATTTCTGTTGTTTTGAGTCACCAAGTTTGTGGTAATCTGTTACAGCAGTGCTAGGAAACTCACAGAGTCATTATAGGTTGTGTGTAAATTCCATAAAAACAGGGCCTAAGAGCAGAAGCAAGAAGAACTACAATTCTGCAGCCTGTGGAAGGAAAACCAGGAAAGACAGACAAAATGAAAAGGCAGATAACTTTGTACTAGATGAAAGAACAAGATAAAACCCCAGAAAAACAACTAAATTAAGTGGAGATAGGCAAACTTCCAGAAAAAGAATTCAGAATAATGGTAGTGAAGATGATCCAGGACCTTGGAAAAAGAATGGAGGCAAAAATTGAAAAGATGCAAGAAATGTTTAACAAAGACCTAGAATAATTAAAGAACAAACAAACAGAGATGAACAATACAATAACTGAAATGAAACCTACACTAGAAGGAATCAATAGCACAATAACTGAGACAGAAGAACAGATAAGTGACCTGGAAAACAGAATGGTAGAATTCACTGCCACAGAACAGAATAAAGAAAAAAGAATGAAAAGAAATTGAAGACAGACAAAGAGACCTCTGGGACAATATTAAACACAACAACACTCACATTATATGGGTCCCAGATGGAGAAGAGAGAGAGAGAAAGGACCCGAGAAAATATTTGAAGAGATTATAGTCGAAAACTTTCTACAAGAGACTCACTTCAGACCTATGGGCACATACAGACTGAAAGGGAGGAGATGGAAAAAGATATTCCATGCAAATGGAAATCAAAAGAAAGCTGGATTAGCAATACTCATCAAACAGAAAAAGACTTTAAAATAAAGAAAGCTACAAGAGACAAGGAAGGACATTACATATGATCAAGGGATCAATCCAAGAAGAAGATATAGCAAGTATAAATATATATGTACCCAACATGGGTTGAAAGGGAGGAGATGGAAAAAGATATTCCATGCAAATGGAAATCAAAAGAAAGCTGGATTAGCAATACTCATCAAACAGAAAAAGACTTTAAAATAAAGAAAGCTACAAGAGACAAGGAAGGACATTACATATGATCAAGGGATCAATCCAAGAAGAAGATATAGCAATTATAAATATATATGTACCCAACATGGGAGCACCTCAATACATAAGGCAACTACTAACAGCTATAAAAGAGGAAATCAACAATAACACAATAATAATGGGGGGCTTTAACACCTCATTACACCAATGGACAGATCTTCCAAACAGAAAATTAATAAGGAAACACAAGCTTTAAATGACACAACAGGCCAGATAGCCTTAATTGATATTTACAGGACATTCCAAAAAAACCCCAGGGGATTACACTTTCTTCTCAAGTGGACACAGAACATTCTCTAGGATAGATCACATCTTGGGTCACAAATCAAGCCTTGGCAAATTTAAGAAAACTGAAATCATATCAAGCATTTTTTCTGATCACAACCTATGAGTTTAGAATTCAATTACAGGGAAAAAACATTAAAAAAGCACAAACACATGGAGGTTAAACAATATGTTACTAAAAAACCACAAGATCACTGAAGAAGTCAAAAAATACTTAGAGAAAAGTTACAATGAAAACACGATGATCCAAAACCTATGGGATGAAGGAAAAGGAGTTCTAAGAGGAAAATTTATCACAATACAAGCCTACCTCAAGAAACAAGAAAAATCTCAAATAAATAATCTAACCTTACACCTACAGGAACTAGAGAAAGAAGAACAAACAAAACCAAAAGTTAGTAGAAGGAAAGAAATCATAAAGATCAGAGCAGAAATAAATGAAACAGAAAAAAGAAAACAATAGCAAAGATCAATAAAACTAAAAACTGGTTCCTTGAGAAGATAAACAAAATTGATAAACCATTAGCCAGACTTATTAAGAAAGAGGGAGAGGACTCAAATCAATAAAATTAGAAATGAAAAAGGAGAAGTCACAATGGACACTGCAGAAATACAAAGCATCATAAGAGACTACTACAAGCAGCTCTATGCCAATATAATGGACAACCTAGAAGAAATGGACAAATTCTTAGAAAGGTATAACCTTCCAAGACTGAACCAGGAAGAAATAGAAAATATGAACAGACCAATCACAAGTAATGAAATTGAAACTGGGATTAAAAATCTTCCAACAAACAAAAGTCCAGGACCAGATGGCTTCACAGGTGCATTCCGCCAAACATTTAGAGAAGAGTTAACACCCATCCTTCTCAAACTCTTCCAAAAAATTGCAGAGGAAGGAACACTCCCAAACTCATTCTATGAGGCCACCATCACCCTGATACCAAAACCATACAAATATACTACAAAAAAAGAATATTACAGACAAATATCACTCGTGAATATCGATGCAAAAATCCTAAACAAAATACTAGCAACAGAATCCAACAACACATTAAAAGGATGATACACCATGATCAAGTGGGATTTATCCCAGGGTTGCAAGGATTCTTCAATATACGCAAGTCAATCAATATGATATACCATATTAACAAGTTGAAGAATAAAAACCATATGATCATCTCAATAGATGTAGAAAAACCTTTGTACAAAATTCAACACCCATTTATGATAAAAACTCTCCAGAAAGTGAGCATAGAGGGACCCTACCTCAACATAATAAAGGCCATATATGACAAACCCACAGCAAACATCATTTTCAATGGTGAAAAACTGAAAGCATTTCCTCCAAGATCAAGCACAAGACAAGGATTTCCACTCTCGCCACTATTATTCAACATAGTTTTGGAAGTCCTAGCCATGGCAATCTATTTTGCACAGCAAAAGAAACTATAAACAAGATGAAAAGACAACCCTCAAAATGGGAGAAAATATTTGTAAATGAATCAACTGACAAAGGATTAATCTCCAAAATATATAAACAGCTCATGCAGATCAATATTAAAAAAAAAACAACCCCATGAAAAAATGGGCAGAAGTCCTAAATAGACATTTATCCAAAGAAGACATACAGATGGCTAAAAGCACACGAAAAGCTGCTCAACATCACTAATTATTAGAGAAATGCAAATCAAAACTACAATGAGGTATCACCTCACACCAGTTAGAATGGGCATCATCAGGAAATCTACAAACAATAAATGCTGGAGAGTGTGTGGAGAAAAGGGAACTCTCTTGCACTGTCGGTGGGAATGTAAATTGATACAGCCACTATGGAGAAGATTATGGAGGTTCCTTATAAAAACTAACAATAGAATTACCATAAGACCCAGCAATCACACTACTGGGCATATACCCAGAGAGAACCATAATTCAAAAAGAGACATGCACCCCAGTGTCCATTGCCACTCTATTTACAATAGCCAGGTCATGGAAGCAACCTAAATTCCCATTGACAGATGAATGGATAAAGAAGAATTGGTACATATATACAATGGAATATTACTCAGCCATAAAAAGGAACGAAATTGAGTCATTTGTAGAGACATGGATGGATCTAAAGACTGTCATACAGAGTGAAGTAAGTCAGAAAGAGAAATACAAATATCATATATTAATGCATATATGTGGAACCTAGAAAAATGGTACAAATTAACTGGCTTGCAGGGCAGAAATAGAGACACAGATGTAGAGAACAAACATATAGACACCAAGGGCAGAAAGCGGGGGGGGCTTGGTGGTGGTATGATGAATTGGGAGATTGGGATTGACATATATACACTAATATGTGTAAAATTGGTAACTAATAAGAAGCTGCTGTATAAAAAAAATAAATACAATTCAAAAAACAAAACAAAACAGGACCTAAGTGGTTCCCTGGAATTCATGTCCTATACACAGAAAGGGCCATACTGATGTGGTTTGATCAAGTCAGTTTGAGGATGGAGCTCAGTTATAAAAGTGTCTATTATAGAAATACCCGTATTTCTTGTATTCATTGGCACCTCAAGCAAAAGAGGGCAGCCATCTTTCTCTGTTAGAAGACAAGAACCGAAGTTTATTGGGAGCTGCTCAGTGAGATGACAACAATGACAATCATGGGGATCTGACAGCAAACCAAGAAATTAAATAAGGCCAATTTATACTAAGGATGTAAAGTACAACATGATAAATATAATTAACAGTGCTGTATGTTATCTCTGAAAGTTAAGAGAGTAAATCCTAAGAATTCTCATCACAAGGAAAAACATTTTTTTCTATTTCTTTCATTTTTTTATCTATATGAGATGATGAATGTTCACTAACTTTGCTGTGATAATCATTTCATGATACATGCAAATTAAGTCATTATACTGTACACCTTAAACTTATCCAGCACTGTCAATTACATCTCAATAAAACTGAAAGAAAAAAATAAAGTGCAAAAAAAAAAGAAAAATGATCTACATCTTGTAAAAATAAATAAGGCCAGTTTACACCTACATTTTCCTCTTTTCCTAGAGATGTCCTTATATACAAAATGCAGTTTCTCACCCTAGTGCTTAGTTCCTCTCAGACTGTTTAATCAGTGCAAGGATGCTGTGCAGATACACTGTTCCCTTCACGCTGAAAAGAAAAGCGACCTTGGAACTCTGGCACTTGAGCCACCATAAATTTCTCACGTTGCCAGAGAACAGCACAGGCCAACTGCAGGGAGCAGCTCCAAATACTGATGAAAAGCTGTTGTCTTGTAGTAATTCAACTTCAAATTTGCCAGAAAAAAAAAAAAATTCTTCTCACTCTTTGGTAATAAAACAGGGAGGCTGGGAAAACGGAAAGACACTGAGAGATACGTTCATCAAGGTGTAGATGCTATTTCCTGAAAACAAAATACTCCAAGCCAGTGACACTGCATCATAAGAAGCTGTTGATTTCGCTCCCCCCGCCCTCGGAGTGCCATGTCTGGAATGAGCAATGTTCTCAGTGTAAGGTCACATCCAGCCAACTGCTATAAACAGCTGCATGCAATAAAATGAGACTTTCTGTTTCCTCTGTCATTCTTTCTGGAGCATGATTCAATCCTACTTCGGGCTCTTGAAGAACCCCAAGCCTTCTCTGGGTTTTAGAAAGGCAGTGGATTGTGAGATCATACATATTGACACTGCTCAAGAGTTACCTTTGGAGGCACAGAATCCAGCTCTCTCCTGTTACTCATGCACTGGTGGAGGCAGCAGTAAAGAAGGACGTTTCTAAATATGCTCCAGGAAACCCCCCCTTAATATGATTTATTTCAAATGCTTATCCATACCCTTAGAATATACTGATGAGGGTGATACCACAGATGAATAATTTTACACATCCTGATGTTTTGGTCTTATTGGAAAGAAATCCTCCTGAACGCTAATAGCCGGCAAAATGACTCAGAGATATTTTGGGATTGAATGCACGTTTTATTCTCCCTAAGCAGAACCAGCCTAGGAAGTATAGCAATTTTGGAGAGGAAGTCTCGCACTCAATAGTATTTTTAAAAATTAATTCATTCTCTATGAATAGTGCACCCACAATTTACCAGAAGTACTTCTGTTAAAGTACTTCTGTGATAATGAAAGATTATGAAAGATACAGAAAGATATAGAAAAGTATAATACAAGTTTCCATCTTCTATGCCCAGCTATCAAAGAATAACAAACATAGTTTCTTGAAAAGTTAAAAAAAATACAAATCAATCACAAAGCAGTATCTGGTTAATTGTCGAATGAATAAAACATACAATAAGTTATGCATTTGTAGGTGAGAAAGAAGTGACTCTACAGGTAAAGTGGAAAGAAAGAGGACCTTGTTTCAGGCAACCTAAGTTCAACACCCCCTCCCTCCCCCGCTTTCTGCCTCTTTCTTGCTAAAGGATTGGGGCCAGTAGGTTAATAACCTCTGTGAGCCTCAACTTCATCCGGATGTCTGTGCCAGACCCTTCAGGTGTTTGGAAAATAAGATATGGTGTGTATGGTGTGTACTGGTGATTGGGGAACTAGATTAAAGAAACAAAATGTGCTAAAGAGAAAGGTTTCTTATCATCCAGATGGTCCAAAAACATGGTCGAGTTTCTGACTTATCATAGAGCTAGTGGAATTCATAGCTGGACCCCAAATTGAGGCATCAGAAAGGGACTTCTGTGGAAAATTCCATTCCCTAAATCCAGATCCCACCCCCTTGGTTATGTTACTTATGTATAAGCATTAAATTAGCTCTAAACTTCCTGGTATCTAAGGGAACAATGGAAACATAACAGATTATATAATTTTCCTTGACTGACAAAAAGGAGATGTGGAATCTTTCTGGAGATTAAATTAAATTCTGAGATTTAAAAGGTGTGCCCATAAAGGAATGAGGATACATTTGCAAGCTGCCTTAAAAATGTGCTTTATCTCTTTGCTTCACAAGTGTGGCTTCCAATGGTTGGGGGTGAAATAGAAAAATACACACTTGGTGGATATGGCCTTTAGGGCAGTATGACTCAGGAGGAAACCTGGGAAGACATGGATGTGTATATCTGAGAATGGAAATTTATGTGAACAATTTTAGTATGTGTGAAATAAATGGAGAACTGAGAGAAACAGGGTAAGGGAATCCATCTAGAGTGGATTCTATTAAGAAAATCTTCAGAAAAGGATCAGATCTAAAAAGAAATGGGAGTCCAGATATTGGGATAAAGCCAAGGACATGGCCTGGATGGTATGCATAAATTTGGGATGCTTTTCATGACAGAATGGATTGAGGTATACAACTGGTTGAATTCTGGGTGAATGTAAGAAAATCTTGACCCCCTATTACAGCCAGCCAATGTTACATCTGAATTCATCTATAAGGAATATTAATACCCAGGAGAGGAATTGCTGGATCATATGGTATCTCTATTGTTACTTTTTTTTAAGGAACATACATACTTTTTTCCACAGTGGCTTCACCAATTTACAATCCCACGAACAGTGTATCAGGGTTCCCTTTTCTTCACATCCTCACCAACATTTGTAATTTGTGTTCTTTTTAATGATAGCCATTCTGACAGGTGTGAGGTGATATCTCATTGTGGTTTTGATTTGCATTTCCCTGATGATTAGCAATGTTGAGAATCTTTTCATGTGCCTGTTGGCCATCTGCATTTGAATAAATGTTTGTTCAGTTCTTCTTCCCATTTGTTAATCAGAGTGTTTGCTTTTTGATGTTGAGTGTATGAGCTGTTGTTGTATGTTGGATAATAATCTTTTATCAGTCATATCATTTGAAAATATTTTCTTCTATTCTGTAGGTTGTCTTTTCTCTTTGTCAATGGTTTCCTTTACTGGGCAAAAGCTTTTAGATTCAATTAGGTCCTGTCTGTATATTTTTGCTTTTATTTCCTTTACTTTAGGAGATGGATCCAAAAAAATATTGCTACGATTTATGTCAAAGAGTGTTCTGCCTCTGTTTCTTCTAGGAGTTTTATTGTATATGGTCTTACATTTAAATCTTTAATCCATTTTGAGTTTATTTTTGTATATGGTGCTAAAGAATATTCTAATTTCATTCTTTACATTTAGCTGTCCAATTTTCCCAGCACAATTTATTGAAGAGAATGTCTTTCTCCATTGTATAGTCTTGCATCCTTTGTCATGGATTAATTGATCATAGTTCATGGGTTTATTTCTGGGCTTTCTATCCTGTTCCATTGATTTATGTGTCTAGTTTTGTGCCTGTACCATACTGTTTTGATTATTGTAACTTTGTAGTATAGTCTGAAGTCAGGGAGTGTGATTTCTCCAGCTCTGTTTTTCTTTCTCAAGATATTCAGGGTCTTTTGTGTTTCCATACAAATTTTAAAATTATTTGCTCTATTTCCACTCATGATATCACTTATTTGTGGAATCTAAAAAAATGGGACAAATGAACTTATTTACAAAACAGAAATAGAGTCACAGATGTAGAAAACAAACTTATGGTTACCAGTGGGGAAAGGCAGGGGGAGGAATAAATTGGGAGATTGGGGTTGACATATACATACTACTAAATATCAACTAGATAACTAATAAGGACCTACTGCATAGCACAAGGAACTCTACTCAATACTCTGTAATGACCTATATGGGAAAAGAATCTAAATAAGAATGGATACATGTATATGTATAACTGATTCACTTTGCTGTACACCTGCAACACAACATTTTAAATCAACTATACTCCAATAAAATTTTTTTTAAAAAGAATGACGGGGTGTGGAAATGAGATACAATTGGAAATAGTGACATCAAGATTGAAGAATGTGGCTGACTGAAAATCATGGTTGCCTTAAGTGGTGGAGTCCATTTTCTTACCCTTGAATCTGGGCTGGGCTCGTGATTTATTTCGGCCAATACGACATGGTAGAAGTGACATGAAGTGAGTCTCAAAGCTTCAGTGCAGTTTCTGCCTTCATCTTTTTGGAAAATTCCCTTTGCCACATAAGGAAGCAAATGGGCTAGACAGTTGAATCATGAGAGACCACAGAAAGAGATGCCCAGTCAACAGGCAGCACTAACCCCAGACACGTGAGTGGGGTCATCTTGGATCATTCAACCCCAGTGGTCCATCCCAGCTAAGCCTGATCATTTGTCTACCTGTAGAATTATGACCAGAGGTAAATGGTGGTTATTTCAAGCTACTACACTTTGGGTTGGTTTATTATGCAGCAATCAATACAAAGATATAGGACAGAAAACTTGTTGAAGTTGTCCTGTCAGTTGAGTCTGTGGAGTGGTCAGTGTCCTCAAGGATGCTGACCTCCTGGCATTCTGGCCCCTATGCCACTCCTTCCAACATTTTACCAGGGTTGGTCTGTGTGCCTCATGGAATATGGCAGAGATATGGCATGTGGCTTCTGAGGCTAGATCAGGAAATACATTGTGGCTTCACTCTTGCTCTCTTTCTCCCTCTTGCATAAGTTATTCAATTACCATGTCATGACGATGCTCAGGCAGTCTATGGGAAGTCCTCCATGGTGAGAACCTGAGTTAGCTTGCCGAAAGCCATGTGTGGTGCTGTCTTGGAAGCAGATCCTCCCGCCCTGGTCAAGCTTTCAGATGAATGCAGCCCATACTAAGATGCTGACTACAACTTCATGAGAGACCCAAGCAAGAGTCACCCAGCTAATCTGCTCCCAAATTTCTGACCCATAGACACTATAAGAAAATAAATGGCTCTTGTTTTAAGTAACTAAGTTTTGGGGTCATTTGTTATACAGCAATAAATAACTACTGTATGGGCCTTTAATTTTGGATGGATTGCACCTGATGAAATAGGAGGGTAATTCAGTAGCTAGAATTAAAGAGCAGGGTAAGGGTTCAATGGCATGATGATGAACTAGATAAGCAGTGCTTTACAGCCCGAGGGCATGGAAAGCAGTGTATCTATTGGGAGAGCCAGGTGGTTGTCCAGCTAATGATAATCCTGTCTAGGAACAGAATTCAGTCCTGTTGGTGCTGAATCAACAAACTCAACCATGAGATGAGGATTAGGAAGCTTCAGTTATAAAGATGGAAAACTGCAAGTCAGTCAGCCGACCATTACATATACCTCCTGGGAACTACAGACCACTTATAACTGAGGGAAAAATAGCATAGAAATTCCTCTTAAGAGGTGATGAATAGGAATGTATAATTTTTTGGACCAAATACCAGCTAAGGCCCAAGCTACGAACAGAAAGGGAGCTGGGAGAATGAAGAGAAGGATTATGTAACAGAACCAGAATGGAGAAAAAGAAAAAAAAATGTTATAACTGAGGAGAATAAAATTTGAAAACACTAGTGCTTTTTTTTAAAAAAAAGTAAATAATTCACGAGAGTTTTTGTCCTCTTGTAACTCTCTAACTATAATAAAGCATGTCACAATCTACAGCACCACGAAAAACAGGGGTAAAATATGCATGCACAATGAAACTGAATAGCTTCAAGGAAGGCTGCTGATGGGTAAATTTCAAGCAGATTGTCAGTTTCTCTAAAAATCTTAAAAGAACAGCCTGTGTACCAGGAGAGTGGAGAAGACAGGAAAACTGCGAACAGCTCAGTAGCTACTAAACAGAGGCAAATGAGCAAAAATAAATAAATATTAATTCACCCAAAAAAAGGTCCATGAGCTATGGAATTTTATAGGGAGACATAAGTGTTTGTGATTTTCTTACCCAGAAGTAATAATCTCTGAATGCTGAGGGAAAACATATACAAGATGGGATTGTTGGATTTCTCATCTCACTTCCCAGACACTCTAAAAATTGTGTTAATCAGGGGTACAATGTTTCAATTATACAAGATGAATAAGTTCATGAGATCCAATGTACAGCAGTGTGGCTATAGTTAATGTAGTTAACAATATTGTATCATATACTTGAAATTTGCTGAGAGAGTAGATCTTAAGTGTTCTCACCTACTCCACACACACGCATACAAAGAAATAAAAAGAAGATGGTAACTATGTGAGGTGATGGCTATGTTAATTAGTGTGGGTACGGTGATTGTTTCACAAAGTTCATGTATATCAAAACATCAAGTTGTACAACCTTATATATATACAATTTTTATTTGTCAATTTTACTTCATTAAATATGAACAAAAATTGTGTTGTAATAAATGGCATTTCCATGAAGTAGACTCCAAATAGAAACATTCCAAGAGGGTATCTATGACTAAATGAAGCCACAATAGAAACCAATGAAACAATAAATTGGAAATGAAGGGAAGAAAGATAAAAACAAAAAGCTGTTACAGGAATCTGCATCAAAGGAGGAATTAATCTGGTTAGCAAGAGAACATTCATTTATGTTTATACTTTTGAAGAAGTAACACAATTACTAGTGGAAAAATCAATATTAGACTCCAGTATGTCTGACTGCAAAGTCTGTGCTTTTAACCATCATGTGATACACGAAACTGAAAAAGTACAAAACAAAGGTCAAAACAAAGACAAACACAGAACTTAATGCATTAAGAAATAGAAATGCATATATTCATATTCTATTTCTTAATAGAAATAGAATATAAATATATATGTATTCAAGAATTGTTTCTTTGAATAATTCAATTATATATATAAAACACTATCTCATACAAATCAGGGAGAAAACAGAAAAAGTAAATGTGCTCCAAATTAGAACAAATAACAAGCCCCAAATCAGAAGACATTAAGAAAATAAAAAGAGAAAAACTTGCTAAACTATACAAATAAATTTGAAAGCCTGGTTGAAGTTGAAAGTATGAATAATTACAAACTGATTTGAGATAGATAGAAAATCTTAAGTAGACCAGTGGCCATAGGCTAAAGTGAAAGTATACTATAATATACCTCTGAAAAAAAAAATGTCAGGACCAGATACTTTCACAGATTCAGTTCTATGAATAGTTCAAGTAGTATACATAAATGGAATCTTATTTAAACTGTTTCATAGAATACAGAAGGAAGAAAGGCTTCCAATTTTTTTTTCTTTAGTCAGGATAACTTTTATGGCATCCTCCCAAAAAAGGTAAGGATAACACGTAGAATCACACAATGGCAGACCAAAATCCAGATTTCTCCAATAGATCCCTGTAAAATTCAGTCTTTACAATGGCCCTATGGGATCTGCTCACTCCACTTCTAGCCACATCAGGTACATCAGATATTAGGACTTTTTCTTTTTGCTACTTCCTCTGGAAGAAACTTTCCCCAGATGTCCTCATAGCTAAGGCCCTCCCTCAACTCTCTGTCAAACCTCACCTTTTATAACTGAGGCCTGCCTTAATCACTGGTAGTCATTCTATTTAAATTAGCAACCACCTCCCACATCTACTCTGGATTCCCGCTTCTGTTTTGTTTGTTTGTTTTTATTTGTTTCTGATAGCACTTGCCAGCTGCTACCATAACATGTAACTGACCTGACTGTTGTTTCCCCCACAAGAGTATAATTCCAGAAAGAGCAGTCATTTTTATCAGTTTTGTTTGCTGATGTATTACAATCACCTAGAAATGTCTGGAATATGATGACCTCTCAGTATATATTTATTGAATTAATGGATTGATTATTTCTTTAAAATTTTTATTTCTTCAGTTTTCTTCTTTCTTTTTGGGAACTACTATATTTATATACTGCATCTCCTGGATTGATCTCCTAAGTTTCTTATCTTTTAAAAACACATTTTTCATCTTTTTCTTCTAGCTCTACCTTCTGGGATTGTTCTTGAATATTCTCCTCTAGCCTTTGAAGAGTTTAAAATTTTCTGATATTTATTTATTTTTAATGTTCAAGGACTCTACAGTGCTTTCTGATTTTTCTTTTGTTATATAGCATTCTATTCTATCTCCTAGATGTTGTGTCTTCCCTTATCTATCTGAATGTATTAAATGTGGGATTTTTTAAGGCTTTTTATCCCCCCATTTTATAATTTTAGAAATAGGAAACTGATAATGGTAAAGTCCTATTGGAAGAAGAAATGAGGGAGAGAAAGAATCTTTAATTTTTCATTTTATATCCTTTGGTACTATTTGACTG
The DNA here is from genome assembly GCF_003031525.2 of Neophocaena asiaeorientalis asiaeorientalis. Lineage (NCBI taxonomy): Eukaryota > Metazoa > Chordata > Mammalia > Artiodactyla > Phocoenidae > Neophocaena > Neophocaena asiaeorientalis. The sequence goes on along the minus strand of NW_020185334.1, from coordinate 3,316,543 downwards.
TCTTACAATATGCATATATTATTTTATAATGATAATAATAATAATGAGGAAGAGGAGAGGGAAGAGGAAAAGTCATTAGCTAAGCACCTTGACCTTTGAACAATACATTTACCCTGCTAGTGCTGCAGCACGAGGACTATCCTTAAAGGACTATCCTTAAAATCAGCATATGCCCAGAAAAAAATTCAGGTTTCATCAGTCAACTTAATGTCCCTCTGCATTCTATAGTAGTTCTTTGATGCATAATTTAGAATCCCTGTAATGAGTTCTACTAACCAGTGTTCTGCTACCCATCCTTATATTATCTATTGCAGAGAGGGACTTTGATGAAGGATCTTAATGTTATCTGGGCTTTTATTTAAATGTAGTTATGCTACTTGTGTCTTGCATGGCAACCTTGGGTCCTTTTAACCTACCAGGCAGCAGTCTAAAGGGTAAATCTTTCAGTTATCCTTATTTGGTAGTTTCTAGTTTGATTATTGGGCCTCCACAAATGACCTGTTCCCTTGTATAAATCTAGTGTTTTCTTGGCAAACATGAGCTGGGAGGCTGAGCCATCACTCCCAAACGAGAGTGCAGCCAAGGAAGGTGACTTGAGATTCTGTATCCAGGTTGGACAGTTTGGGCCAAGCTCATGTGTCTCATGTTTGAGGCAAACTAGGGCAGACCCCTCCTGGCTTAGGCCAATCTTCCACATGCCAGTTTCCTTAGGCAGATACTACCAAGAGCACAGACCATGGGCAGAGGACACTGGCTAGCCTGCCGCTGAAATTCTGCACCCATCAGAGGGACCCCCAAAGAGGATGGGTTGTGGGTGCTGCCAATAGCTTATTTTTCATTAAAGTTCTGCTGAGAATCTCAGACCCATTACTGTCCCCACATCTTTGACTTCCACTTGCCCTGCCAGTTTCCATAGTCCAAGACTTTATGGGGTCTGACACTAATTCTAAAACACCCCCCACCACCACCATTCCCACTTCTTTCTGTTCTGCTCTGTTTTCTTCAGTAGAATCTTTAGGAAGCTTCTCCATCTCATTGCTGAAGGGCTTACTTACATCTACCATTGGCAACACTGAGAAGTAAAACAGTTTGTTTATGATATCTTCCTTTTACCAGCAAACTCAACCAAAATTGATGCCAACTTTTGAGATCTTGTTCTCTGTTAACTGTTTATTCAACAAGCCAGGTACCCTTCTAAGCACCGGGGATATCTTGGCGAACAAAGTAGACAAAAATCTCTGTTACCATGAAGTGTATATTTTATTATGTGCCCTCCAAAAGAAAAGCTTTTAATAGCATAAAGTATTGATCTCAAAGGAACTATCTAGATGCTCTTGGGTGCTCAACAAGTATCCACGATCTTAAGGAATTAAATGATAATAGATTGGGACAATCTAATTATAATCTCTTTTAGGAAATGTGGTGGTGGAACACATCTTTAAAAATAATAAATATTTTGTATTAGACTATTTCTATCATCCTAAAACAACCTGTTAAAGGACAAAGAGATCTGGATTTGGCATCATAAGACAGATTCAGATTCTGTCTCTGCTCTTGTGCTTTTTGGCAAGTTGTTTCACCACTCTGATCATCAGTTCTGTCCCTCGGCTCTTCCTCTGCCCTCTCCGTAAAAAGAGATTCCAATACCCATTGGGATGATAGTAAGATAAGGTATGTCAGAAGCTTAGGATGGCCTGGGGCAAGATAAAGGCTCAGCATATTAGATGCCTTCTCTGTGGAAAGAGCAAGGGTTGGGTACCCTTGTCAGAGCCCTTGATCCCAGCAGGGGAGCTTCCCATATGCAAATCCTGTGGCTCTTGGGGGGTGGGGTGCTGTGCCTGTGCCCTGAGTGTGGAGCTGTTTGGAGCAGACAATGCAGCCCACTCAACTCCGTGGCCAGCAGGCTGTAGGGGCAGGAGACTTGAAGGCTGGCCACTTCACAGCTGGCTCTCTTGATGAAGGAAGCCCTTCACTTGAGCCGTTTTCTTATGAAATACCCTTGATTTGACCACTGCTGTGTGTTTGGGATGAAAACCTGTGCTAAATTCCTTCAAATCCTTTTAATGACAAACCCCAATGTCCTCAGGAAAAAGATGGAGAAAATCCACGTTGGAGGAGCAAGAGGAAAGGTCCCATGCTGAATTATGGTGAGCATGACTGAGGACACGCACATGTATTGCAGAGCAGCTTAATTTATTTTTCACTATTATAAAAGTGAATCACATCCTCTTGGTTTCTCTAAGTCAGAGGAAGAACTGTTAGACACAAAGCAAAGGGTCCATCAAAGTGACGGTGCTGTGGGCGACTACCTCCAACAACTCTTAGAGAGGTTTATTTAGGATGATATAAAAAGGGAGAGGACCAGAGACATAAATTTGGAGCCTCCTGAAATGTACTTGTAGCTGAGTTCACAGAAGGCCAGGATAAGATTTGATTCCCATAGGCTTCAATGGGTAGTTTATGCTGATGAAAAGAGAAAATACAAATAGATAATAAAAAGCAGCTTTCATTGAAAAGAGATGAATGATACATAGATTTAGTATCTCAGGGCAGGAGTCATGATTCAAGTTGGTCATTTCTAGTCTATCAGGAAAGGAGAGTAAGAAAGGAAAAAGGGAAATGATAAAGATCTGAGAAAGCAAAATTCTCACAGGAAATTTATTTTGTGCTAAAATTTGGGAAAAAAAATCTTTAGAGTTATCTATTCATCTCAGTGATGGATGTAATTATTGAGACATGTTGACAACAGTAATACATGTTGTTTGTTGGAATATCTGAGCTTTGTGATGACAGATATAAATGGGGTTACAGGACCAATTCCAAAGTATGTGGAGGCTTCCCCACAACAACAAGCAATTCTCGGACACCAGCAGGGCATCCAAGAATTCAGCTCAATTCTGACACTGTCTACGCGAAGATAGAATCAACTTCCACAGGTAAAGGGCTCAGTCCCACAAGACTACTCCCCATTTCAGATGCCCTGGTTGTTACCTGTACTTCTGACCTACTCGTTATAAATCAGAGGTTCCCACCACCCCCTCCCTCAGTTTGATTAATTTGCTAGAGCTGCTCTAAGAGCTCAGGAAAACCCATTTACTCACTAGATTACTCATTTATTACAAAAGATATTAAAGGATACAAATCAACAACCAGATGCATACCAAACAAAGGGGCTTCTATCCTCGTGGAGTTTGGGGTCCAGCACAGTATAGCACATGGAAGCATTCTGGTCCCCCAACATGGAAGATCTTTGAAATCCCCCCCTTTTGGGTTTTTATGGAGGCTTCGTTATGTAGGCACAATTGATTAACTCATTGGCCATTGGTAACTGATTCAACCTCTAACCCCTCTCCCCTCCCCAGAAATTAAGAGATGGGACTGATTTCTCTCTGCAATGGTATTTTCAATATTCAAGTAATAAAATCTGTTGCTTGTGTATTGTTATGTCTGTTAAATTGTCTCATTCTTATTAGTGTGTGCTGTTGTATCTTCAATGGATAAAAATAGATGGATGATTCAGAAATACTTCATTAAAGTTAAAAGTGCTATTAACAACAACAAAAAAGATTACAGTCAGATAAAATTATGACATAAATAGTAAACAGGTCTTTAGTGTGAATGCAGGATGTGAATCTATATATACTGACAATTTCACACATGTAGATATAAATTAAAAGTGCAAATGGGAAATACAATTGTTAACGTCAAAACTTAAAATTTTATTGGACTAGTAAAGCCTCCATTTCCAAATATGCCTCCTATGAAACTTTTGAACGTATGTTATGAAGACATCTATGTTTTAATGTCATTTTAAAATAAATAAAAGAAAGTTGTACGTATTTTCCAGAACAAATGCAAACAAATGGACCAGGACAAAATGGAAATTTTTATCTCTTAAAGTCAAAGATGAGATAAGAATAAGAGGTGCATAAATTCAGTTTTTCTCTTTATAGCAAAAACTAATATAAATCTTATATTGCCAAAATGCTGTAAAACTAAACATGAAATTAATGACAAGTATAATGCACAGAAAGGAAGCTGAACAAGCCATGACCAAAAAAAGCTGTTACCAAAATTCCTTTATACATTGATATTGGTGGATAATCCTTTACAACAGTGGGCTGTTATGATTAATGCAATCCCAATTTGACTCAAAAAAGCATCATCAAAGAGTCCCTATAGCCTTACTCTCAGGATGATCCCCTGAGTAGTTTTTACATGTCTAGCATATTTCCATGTGCATGTTTTGCTTGATCACCTACCTGCTAGTATCACTAAGTCATCAGATTACAGGGACCAGTTGAGTATCCTTGGTGAATTTGTTTGAATCTGCTCAGTACTTTCTTAGAGGTAGCCATCATCTTAGTTTAGCTGGGGTTCCTCAAGTGAGAAAAATTATATTATACATTTGTGACCAAAGCTATGCAAAAATCACCTTCTTCTTTTTTTTTTTTTAAGTTGATTTTATAGACACCAGTTGGAGTTAAACTGATCTGTCTTTTCCCCTGTCTTTGTATATTTGATTTAAGGCAAAAGCCAATTTTCTTCATTTAGTTTTGTCTATTTACTTTAGAATAGTATTTGAACTTGTATGTCCTGGTGCATTTTATTGTTCATTGTGCTCTGCACCTTTATATTTACTCTCTAATTACTGTGCATGTGCTAACAAGTGTTACAACTTATAATTGGATGAAACCAGAAATGTATAGCATGTGAATCAAGTCTTAGCACAGGAGACATTCTCAACAGAGGGAGGAATGGAGGAAAAATTTTTGTTTTATTTTATGCTAAAAATTCAAACTAGAGAAAAAGATAATTTCTGATTGTTTTGTGAGCACTGATGTAGACTAGAGAGCATGCATTGACATAAACGTTAATACAGGACCCACTAGATAGGCAACAAAGAACAGTGTTGCTGTGAGGATTAAAGAGTCCATGCCTAGATTCCTAGCCACTAGGAATTTATTCACAGCCAACAGTTTGCCTCCTGATCACAATTCATATTGGAAGAACATAGTAAAAATTGTCAATTAACTAAATGATAATCAGTAAACAAGTAAACACAGATAAAATAAGACTTTACTTTTTCACACTGAAGTCTGTTGGCTTTCAAGAGAAATGGTGAACATGTGAGTCTTTGAAATGGAGGTTGAGATAAAAGCATTTCCTCATAACCTAGACCAAGACTGAGGAAACATGTCTATGTTTTCCACTTGCTTCCTCATAGTGTACTATCTCATAGTGTTAGGGGCTTTAGGAGGATAATCATATCACCCCAGGGCCAAGAGCCCACAATTTTAAAATCAAAGATTAGAATACATCAGGATTTTTAAAGGAAATCCAAATTTTGGTACTATGGTTCAATTACTAAAAATTTAACTTTTCTTCAGCAATTAATATTTTTCTTGATTGCTTTGCTAAGAAGGAAATTGATGTCCCAATTTTGTATAATAACTTGATTGCTGAAAATTTGCTCTCTCTCCCAATTTTGTAAGTTTATTTACTTTTCGTGAAAGAATTTGATGGCCTGAGTGAAGCAAAAGAAGATGAAAACAAATGAACAAGTAATACCTTTCAGATCTGAATTCAACCAGCATAAAAGCAAGGAATCCATTTGCGAGGTGATATATGCAACCTTTCAGAATTTGAGGGTTGTGACTATTGATTCAGCACCAAAAGCACTGAAAGTAATCTTCATTGAGATCCACAATTATATGTTCATCGTATGCTTTGTTCAGATTAAATTGCCAGAGTTATCTGTCAAGCCAAACATGAGCCACCGTCCCTCCTGACACATAATTGTGGGTTAACGTTTTCTAGTTTTGTCTGAAGTAAATATAATAGTGAAAAGAGAAACAAGTGAGTGGATAACAACCTACTTCTCAGGTTATCCATCATTAAGCTCAATATAAAAACATTGGTAAAAATTTGCAAACAATTTTGTTGCTCTCAACATATGAAAGTTATTATTAAATTTAAAGTTATTTACATAAAATGGATTTCCTTTGTATTTAAAATTTTGAGGACTTTTTTTTTTAACTTGCTAAAAATTGATGGTCCATATAAAATTCTGAACAACCATTAGATGGTCTACTGATGTCAAAAAATTTGGAAACTTTATTATAAATGAGACAATTTAGCAGACACCCAGATTCACTAATTATACTAACTGTCAAAATTTTAAAATGTAAGCGGGAGGGCTAAATTGGAAGATTGAATTTGACATATACACACTACTCTATATAAAATAGATAACTAATGAGGACCTACTGTATAGCACAGGGAACTCTACTCAATACTCTGTAATGGCCTGTACGGGAAAAGAATCTAAAAAAGAATGGATATATGTATATGTATAACTGATTCACTCTGCTGTATCCTCAAAACTAACACAATATTGTAAATCAACTATATGCCAATAAATTTTTTTTAAGAATTAAAAATGCAAAACCAAATATATTTTATTTTAGACATTCAAATCTATTACTTGAAGTAATATAACCTTTTATGACTTAAAAAATCAGGGAATTTGAATTTCAGACTCTAAGATACAGGTAAATTTTTAAAGAATGAGAAGATGCTTAAGTTGTTTGAAATGAATTGTCACCCTTACTGAGATAAGTTAGCATGATGGACACATGACTGCCTGATCGATGCCTTTTGTATTCCAAATGCTGTTCATATCACCCATTCCTCACCCTGCCTTGACATCCATTCAGCTCAAACACATTCATTCACTCACTTAGTCATACAGAAAACATTAATTGAACACCTACTATGTGCCAGACACTGTTTTAGTGTCTATGGCATAGACATCGAACACAATAGACCAATGTTCCTACTCTCATGGAACTTACATCTTAGAGAGGAAAAAGTGAAAAGAACGCTAAATAATTAAGAGCATAGGGCTATGGTCATATATGTTCATTTGTGTTAAATGTATTGTGAGTAGTTAATAAAGCAGGAGAGGGGTTATGAAGTGTTGGAGGTACACAGCTAAAACCTTATCAAGAAGGTAACTTTTTACCAAAACATAAACGATGAAGGAAGCAGGGCATAGCTATATCTACAGAAGAAGCTTGCTAGGCAGAAGGGAAAGCAGGTGCAAAGCCTGTGAGGTGGGAACATTTGTGATGTGTTCAAGGAACCATGAGAAGGTCGACATGGCTGGAGTGTAAGAGAAAGAAGGGGAATAAGGTCAGATAATTAATGGGATAGGGCGGTTCATACAGGGTCTTAGAGGTTAGCAAGGACTTCTGCTTTATTCTGAGTGAGTAGGGAAAAACCTTTGGATGATTTTGAGCAAAGTTATGATGTGGTCTGACTTGATTTTTAACCAGATCACCATGACTACTGTGAGCAGGGAGATCAATTACTAGCTAATCCAGATGAGAAATAATGATGGTTTGAACCAGGCGATGGCAGCAAGAGGAGTAAAAGTGGTCAAAATCTGGAGGTCTATTTTAACTGTTAATTCTTCAGGATTTAGTGATGGATTGGATGTGAGCTTCAAGACAATGAGATGAGTCTAGTCGACACAAAATATTTTGGTCTGAGTCACTGTAAAGATAGTGATGCCATTAATGCAGCAGAAGGGAAAATTGCAGTTCAGTTTAGAGTGGGGAATAACAGGAGGTCTTTTAAAGCATGCTAAGTTTGCTATCCAAGAGGAGGTGTTAAGTAAGAATTTGAATATTAACATCTAAAGCTGGGGAGGGGGCAGGGAGGAGCAGGCTGCTGATATTAATCAGGATTCTTCTGCAGGGAATTGCATGTGTGAAGCATGAATCTTGGTGGGATAAGTCAGGATATGACTCTGGACAGAAAAGGGAACAGGTCCAAGGACTGAATTCCAAGGTGTTATCATATTTAGAGGGAGGGGAGGAAAAGGGAAACTAGGAAAGTTGACTGAGAATGAGAAGCCAGGAAGGGAGGAGGAAATCCAGGCAAGACTGGTGTCCTGGAAGATACAGAGAGAAAATGTGTCAAAAAATAGAGTGATCAGCTGACAAACCAAATGAGTGTTGACCACTGGTTTTAGCTTTGGCGACACAGAGGTCACCAGTGATATCGACAAGCACGGTTTTCAGAAAATGGTGAGGAAAAAACCAGATTGGAATGTGTTCAAGAGAGCTTGGAAAGACATACTTCGGATTAGCAAGGATAGACAATGACACACGAGTTTTGCTGTATGGGTGAACAAGAAACGGCTGTTTTTTCTTTCTTTCTTTCTTTCTTTTTTTTTTTTTTTTTTTTTTTTTTTGCTTTCTGGAGATGTGTGGGACCAAGTATTTAAGGATGATTAGCAGTGACACACAAAAAGTGGAGTAATGGGGAAGTGCTGGTTGCTTGATAAACTCTAAAATAGCGTTAGCTTAAACCAATAGAGGTTTGCTTCTCATTTACATAACTGTCCAATGTGAGTGGTCCTTTTCAGTGGACAGCTTTCCCGTATTTAGTGATTTGGGTGGTCCATTGAATCTGTGAGGACCCTGAGCAAATAATTTTTAATTGAGATATAATGTTGTATTAATTTTAGGTTTATCATATGATGAATTGATATATGTATATAGGGCAAAATGATTAGCACAATAAGTTTAGCTAGCATTCTTTACCATACACAGTTACCAAAATGTTTTTTCTTGTGATTAGAACTTTGAAGATCTAGGATTTTTTAAATTGGAGAAATAACAAGATATTTTTATGTGATGGGAATGATCCAGCAAAGAGGTACATAATGAACACCTACTTTAACCTATATTCCCCACTCCAGGCACGGATATTAACAATAAAGTGACAGTCAATGATGAGGTCAGGGTTTTGTATAGACCAAACTCAAAATGATCTATATTAAAAAAAACAGCTGCATTAAAGCCACCATTTCCATTTTGCAACATCAAAATTACCAAATCAAAATGTCATGTACATCCAGCTCTTTCATATCTTTTTCCTTGTTCTCCTTTCCAAACACTTAGAATGCCAGAGATGCCGTCCTTTTAAAATGCTTTCTTTCCTTAAAGTTTCTGTATTTTAAATCTTAAATCTAAGTTTAGAATGAAAAGCTTGCTTCTCTTTAGGTAACTTCAACTACTAACAAGCTATAGTGTAGAAATAGTTTAGAAGTCAAGGGGATTCTTCTTATTGCCTTGATCCCAAATCAGACCATGAACTAAGCCAACCCTGACAGTGGTAATTCCATTGGGGCATCACTTAAGACTGGGTCAAAAAGGATAGCTACCTTAGGCCAGTTTCCCAAGAGAAAGAACCTGAGACAGATTCCTGTGTATGTGATTTATTGAGGATGAGCCCTCAGGAGAAACCTGTAAAGGAATGAGGGAAGCAGGATAGGACTGGGGAAGAAGCCAGCAAAGACGTGAGCTTAATTGGTGACTAACTTCAGCCTGATCCTGCAGGCAGCTCAGCTGCATGAGTTTTGCCAGAGTTGTCTGTCCATGAGCTGAGGGGTTTGGACTTTTGTACCACATGCTAGCCAGGTGTTGTCTGTAGTCTTCCCTCAGTGTAACAAGTATGCGGCTTGGCCATAAAGAACAGTCACTTCCCAGTCAAGACAGCTCCTGTTCTGGCCAGTTCTTAGGGGAAGGGGGCATCTGGGAGCTGTTAGCAGTGGCTGGAGATGGATGTGTCACCCCAGGAAAGGGGGTCTGGATGGGGCAGCAGCAGCATCCACTATGGTGGTCTCAGTACTTGCCATCCAGATACCTCCAGTTCCTCCTAGGAAGGATGGTGCAAGTTCAAGGTCAGCACAAGTGTTATTGATAGCTACTGGAGCGCCAGTGAAAGGAAGTGAAACATTCTAAAATCTTGATTTGCCTGAAAAGTTAGTATTCCGACCCCTTGTCAATTTCCCCATGATCATCTTATCATTTTAAGCTGATCAGGACCAATGTTCACCTCTGCCTGTGCTGACGGGGGCTGCCCACAGGGAATTCCTGGGATCTGAGGTTCAGAAACACCCTCTCAGCTACCTGCTATAAGGAGAGTTCCAGTCTACTGAGCATCACTGATCACGGCCCTTAGGTGATATTCATAGTAAATGACAGTGACTCCACACCTGACACATATCTAAATTCCATGTGTTTTTTTCTTTCCTGTCAGATAAAATGCTTTCATTTTTTTTGGTGCCTGACAATAATCACTATAACTACATCCTTTAGATATCCATACAAGCAGACTCGATGCTTTGTATTCATACCTTTAAATGAGCCCATAAAATTTGGCACGTGTACATAACCACATACTTTTTAAAAATGCAAGCAGGGACTTCCCTGGTGGTCCCGTGGTAAAGAATCCGCCTTACAATGCAGGGGACATGGGTTTGATCCCTGGTCAGGGAAATAAGATCTCACATGCTGCGGGACAACTAAGCTCACACGCCACAACTACTGAGCTCACGCACCTCAACTAGAGCCCGCGTGCCACAAACTACAGAGCCCACGTGCCCTGGAGCCTGTGCACCACAACTGGAGAGGGGAATCCAGCACTCCACAACTAGAGAGAAGCCCGCGCCACAGTGAAAAGCCTGCGCGCTACAGCAAAAGATTCCTCATGCCTCAACGCAGATCCTGTGTGCTGTAACTTAGACCCAACGCAGCCAAAAATAAAATATACAAATAAATTAATACATAAATCTTAAAAACTAAATAAATAAAAATGAAAGCAAACATTGTTGCAAGGCAGTTTTAGGAGTTGGAGCAAACTTGTATGCAGATTTTGGACTTGCTACTTACAGCTAAATTCGGCCAAGTCATTTAATATCAGTGAGATTCAGTTTCCTTAAAATGGGAATAAAACCAATCCACACCCCCAAGGATTTTAGAGGCGTCACATGGTAAGACAGAGAAAGCACCTTGTACCACATCTGGCCCCTTGAATTCCCTCTCTTCTTTCTCTCCTGTGCAGAAGGTGGGTTGGTGTGTTTTCTTTTTTCCGCTTGTTCTTCAGAGGATCTCATCTGTGCTAAGCCTGGTGCCAGGCTGTCATCCTGCAATATCTGTTTGCAGTGTTTTCACCTGTTCCAAGTCCTCAGGAACCCCTCACGTTCCTCAAAAAAAGGAATAAAACAATTGCATCCATGCCAACTATATTAGAGAAAAATGGGACATTTCCTGAATCTTCCAAAAAGAAAATGCAGCAGTGTCCACGTTTGCTTTCTACCCACCCACCAGCAATTTGCTCCAGATCTCTCCCGCCATGGCTATTCTGCAAAGTCCTGGCCACAGCCAGCAGCTCCCCTCCAGATACCCCTACGGGGTCTCTGCCTGGCTTCTATTACTTAATGCTCCTTCTTGTGGGTTATTTTTGCTAACACTCCAAACACTTATTAAACTGTTTCTTCCCAACTAATGCAATTCTCTGGTGAGAGGAGCTATAATTAAAAAAGAAGAGAAACCCTGATTATTGGAAAGCAGGCAAGCAGAGGGGAGGGTGTACTGAATATAAAACAGCTTCCTTTGGCCTGGAAGGAAAACTCGATTTCTACCAGTAATTTGTGATCTGGAGCTCCTCTTGCTTTCAGGCTCTAAATAATTGTGTAAACTTCATTTGTTTCATTTGGAACTTGGCTGTCATTTCCTGTCAGGAGGAAAACAAGAGAAACTCCCCCTGCACGATCCTTGCCTGATCTCCTGTTGGTCAGCCTCACAGGAACAAGCATCTTGCAATTTGCTGCTGCCCAGGCCCTTCATCTTCACACGGAAACTGCATCTTAATTATAGCAGTTAATGGGCTGTTTCACTCCAGGATCAATATGTCTGACAAAAACCGAGCTCGGCTAAAAGGTCGTTAATTCACATCTGACTAATTCAGGATATGTGATTATTTTGGCAGGGACCCAGCTGAAGTTTACCTCTTGTATTGGGGCTTACAAAGGTTCAGTTTGGCCCATTAACTGGGAATTACAGAATTGCTGGGGAAGTATTTAAGAGCATCTATTTGCATGGAGGTAACAGGCTGATTGTAGCTTCCATACTGCTCAGTTCCTACTAGGCAACCCCAGTTAACCACTGTTTTGTATTAGCATCTGGCCTTGGAAACTGCAAAGTGCACTGCCTTAAAATATATCTACAGGTCCACTAATTTTATTGCCTTGCGGTCGATGCCTTTGGTATATTGTATCACGTCCTTCATCCCGTCTCTGATTTCAGCTGCAGGTTCAGTGGACGTTTCCACTTGGGGTTAACCTCGTATCTGCAGGCAGCGTCCACTCTCCAGCACAGGATGTGCATGTCTCCTTGCCCGTTTGCTCAGGGCCTCCTCTGAACCCACAGGAAGGGCAGGCCAGAATGTTAGGATGTTAATACCCGTAGGGGATAATGCTCCACCAATGGGAGGTGGTGGATCTACTGAAGGACACTTGGGGATGCCTTCTGTAAGCTTCTCAGAAGTCCTGGCAGAAGTGAGCCCTGGCTGACAGCTGTGACCTTGATCACGTGCACTTGTACTGTCTTGCCTGCTTGCCTGTGTCACTGTCCTTGCTTCATAGCATAACTTTTCAAATAAACTACCTGCCCCCACTCTTCTTTGGGGGGAAACCTAAACTAAGGCACCCACTCCTTCAAAATGATGTGCGAAGGTCTATGTGTATTTGAGATACTTGCCCGTTCCTCTCCTGTGCTTCATGGGTTTAGGATTGATTTTTGGCAATGATTTTGAAAGAGCAATGTCTATTTTCTTTTCCCTTCTCTGTGCTTACAGAACTCCTTCCTTTCTCCCTACTGTCCTTTTCTTGGGTTCTCACAGTCCCCTCTACAGCCCTCTATCCAGTTCTGATCTATTCCTTTGCCTCCTCCTCTTCCCCAGTATCAGCATAAATCACCCCTCCCCCATCACCTCTTTATCTTCTTCCCGTGTCCTGTTTCTTAGTAACACAGCCTTTATGGACTAATATGCTAGACGGATACCTGCTAAAAAGGCTCAAGGGTTTTTATATTATTCTGAGCCTAAGAAGTGTGTGGTTTAACCAGGAATTTCTAGGCAATTGGGGTCTTCCCTTTGTTGCTCAAACCATGCGTAGATTTGAGCAGATGTAGACACGACAAATGCTCCTGCCTTCTTGACCCTTAATTGTCTCAGCTTTTGGAACATCACCACCACATTTTTCTCCTTTGAACTCCTTAGATTTTCCTTCTTCATCTTTTTGGCCGTCTCATCTTCCCATTCTTCAACTCATTGTCACTCTTAGTGTGATCCAATGACCAGTAACATATGTAACACCTGGAAGTCTTCTAGAAATGTAGAATCTCTATACCACAGGATCCCAGAATCTTCAGTTTTAAAAGACCCTCAGATGATTCATATTCACATTGAAATTGGATAGATATTGCAAGTGTTGATGGTTTCCTAGGTTTCCAGACCTGTTTCTCTTCCTCGCTTTCCACACTCTCAGGAAATGTCTCTGCTCTCACAGCACCAGCTCCTGTCGGTGAACAGATGACTACATGACCTCTTTCCCCCTCTCTTCCCAGCTCGTTCTCATTTATGCATGTGTTCAATTGCCCACTGGGCATCCACATCGGGATATCCCACAGGGGAGCCCAACTCAAGATAAGGAAGTATGGATACTCCGATGAGCCTGTTGCAGATGGGCTAGCCTAGATAGTGATATCAATTGGGACCAATTTAAAACCTATTTCAGATGATTACTTGTTGCTATGGGGGGGAAAAGAGTCCGTTTTGTTCTTTCTTGAATGTGGAGACTAGGAACTTTTTATTTTAAAAAATGAATGAGTTTCTTAACTCCCTTCAAAACAACAACACAACATCACAACAACAGCAACCTTATGGTTGGGGGGAGATTCCCTCCTTAGGGTCAACACAGCTATCCCCCTGCTGCTGAGGATACCTGTAGCTCCATCCCTTACTGGAAATTGTCCTAGGCTGTAGTAGGAAACTGATTTTCTCAAAGGTGTGCCACTTCCCTGGGGGTGGTGGTGGCCTGTGGCCAATAAAGGGGTGTCATGGAGATATAGAGGTCTAGTCCCCTTTTCTCAATTTAGAACGACTCTGAAGGGCTTGCTCTGGCTCTCGTAGGGTCAACTGAGGACTCAGTTTCAACCACTGAGTTGTGGATCAGACTCTCCCTGCTCCTAGTACCATTGTCCTTTCTTCCCACAGGTCTATCTTCTGAGAGAACTTCCTAGTATAGGTTTTGCATCCCAGAGCCCATGTCCAGGGAGGCCAACCTATGACACTGCTGCTTCCCCATCACTCCCTGTGTTACTGAATCCATTAATTTCTATCCTGCTGCTTAAAACGGACAACTGGGAAGGATTTTTGACTCTTCTCTCTCTTTCAGTCCACATGCTAGAATGCCAGTGTTCCACTGACTCCTTTATTCCATCCTTATGACTATTGCCTTAGTAGAAGCTTTCGTCCATCTCTTAGCTTGATATTTGCAATGGCCTCATAACTTAATTCCTCACTGCAACCATGATAATACTTCCAGAATTTTAAAAAAATGATGATTTCATTTATAGTTCTTCCATGGCCTCCCATTCCCTCAGGATAAAATCCAGACATCTCAAGACACCATATAACACCTATTTAGTTCAGTCCGCACCAGGCTTACCTCTCTTGGAGGAGTAGTTTCATGTGTTGCTACAGATTATCAGATTCTCTGCATTTGTAGACGTGGCCTCTTTGATACCACGGATGTGTTTTTCTATCCCAGTATTCCTACAACCTCGTTCAAAGTGTGACATCTTATAGGACCTTGAATGAAAGTTTCCTGCAGGCGTCTATTCAATTCCCCTTTGTGCGTTATTCCTCCCATTCCACCCATTCTAAATTCATGAAGTGAAATGATTTCACTGCTTGCTTATGTTTCTAACCTGTCACTTACCTTTACTTCTTAAGAAAAACCACTTAAACTCGGGGTAATGATGATCCACTAGGAATTTGCTGGAGTGACTGGGTAACCAGGATTTACAGTACTCTGCTGATGTGATTCTTTTTACCCATCCTGTAAATTTTAGTTATAGCTACACTTACCTGTGGCTAGTGTGGACAAGGCTGGCTCCTTTTCGTAATTTCATAGTCACAGTAAGGTCGCAAATCTCAAGCTGCTTTTTTTCCCTGTTCTTCCCCCCTCCCCCGCACTCCACAGCCTATTGCCCGAAGCCATACAATGGGTATTCAACAGAAAATGTCAGCATTAGTAGACAGTCACTTTAAATGAGCCAAGCAGTGCTATTTCAAGGTTATGTGATATTCATCCCTATCTTTTGACTAAAGGCTCAGGATTGAAAAATTGTGAGGATTTTCTCTGTGACCGAGCGACATCTTTCCATAGCTATAAGGCACGTGTGCAGATTTGAGTACCAGATGTTGGTGCCATCCTTATGCCTCATCCAGATCCACTAGTCTTTAGAAGAACCATACAAGTAGCTTGACATCATGGAAATGTGCTCAGCCTTCCTGGTTACAGTAGACATCTTTTATGTTACTACTGTGTGTCTGTCCCAATGACTCAGTCTGTTTGTCCAAACTTATTCTCAGAGTTTGTGATTTTTTTTAAAAAATAAACATTGTATTTTAGAACAGTTCTAGATCTTACAATAAATGTATTTTCCTGTACATACTTTGGACACAAAATCGCTTTTGGTTGTTCTTTTTTTAACTGTTCAGCTGACAAATAATGTGCTCTCAAAATGTGCTTATTAAATGAACAAGTGTCTTTAGTGACTACACAATGTGTCAAATCAAATACAAGGTGAGGGTGAAAACTTTTGATTCTGTATATTAATTAGTTCTGTATTTTCATTGTTGAACAGATGATTTTAAAAGTCAGAAGTGAGATTGATCATTATTACTACTTTCCTGAAAATGTTGCCATAGCAAAGAAGAGAAATACAGAATGGCAGGGTTGGAAATGAGAACTGAAATCATCATAATTTCCTGTCTCCATGTTAAGCAGTATTGAGACGGGATAGTTTTCTCTCTCAATCTTAAGAAGTACTGAAAACAAACAATATAACCTAGTTCCTGGCTCCAGAAAGACTTCTTCCAGGAATATAAGAGTGTAAGCAACAGAAGTTACTTAAATGTCATGACTAGGGCTTGTCAAGTGTCTCCTCCAGACCCTCACCAACTTTGCTCAGCCATCAAAAGCTTTTATGTCATAAACTCTGTCCAGACCCAATCAGTTTTTTAACTTTTTATTTTATATTGGAATATAGTTGATTAACAATGTTGTGTTAGTTTCAGATGTACAGCAAATTGGTTCAGATATACATTTTAATGTATCTATTCTTTTCCCATTTAGGTTGCTACATAATATTGAGCAGAGTTCCCTGTGCTACACAGTAGGTCTTTGTTGGTTATCCATTTTAAATAGAGTAGCTGGTACATGTCAATCCCAAACTCCCTAACTATCCCTTCCTCTCACCCTCCCTTGTAACCATAACCTCTCACCCACCTTGTAACCATAAGTTCATTCTCTAAGTCTGCAAGTCTGTTTCTGTTTTGTAAATAAGTTATTTTGTATCATTTTTTTAAAGATTCTGCATATAAGAGATATCTTATGATACTTTACCATCTCTGCCTGACTTACTTCACTCAGTATGACAATCTCTAGGTCCATCCATGTTGCTGCAAATGACATTATTTTGTTCTTTTTTATGGCTGAGTAATATTCCATTGTATATATGTACCACATCTTCTTTATCCATTCCTCTGTTGATGGACATTTAGGTTGCTTCCATGTCTTGGCTATTGTAAACAGGACTGCAATGAACATTGGTTTACATGTATCCTTTTTGCCCATGTTTTTCTCTGGATATATGCAAAGGAAACCATGAACAAAATGAAAAGACAACCCACAGAATGGGAGAAAATATTTGCAAATGGTGTGACTGACAAGGAATTAGTCTCCAAAATTTACAAACAGCCCATGTGACTTAATATCATCAAAACAAACAGCCCAGGGTTTCCCTGGTGGCACAGTGGTTGAGAGTCCGCCTGCCAATGCAGGGGACACGGGTTTGTGCCCCAATCCGGGAAGATCCCACATGCCGCGGAGCGGCTGGGCCCGTGAGCCATGGCCCCTGGGCCTGCGCATCTGGAGCCTGTGCTCTGCAACGGGAGAGGCCACAACAGTGAGAGGCCCGTGTACCGCAAAAAAAACCCCAAAAGAAACAGCCCAATGAAAAAATGCGCAGAAGACCGAAATAGACATTTCTCCAAAGAAGGCATACAGATGGCCAAGAGGTACATGAAAAGATGCTCAACATCACTAATTATTACAGAAAAACAAGTCAAAACTACGTTGAGCTATCACCTCACCCCAGTCCAAGTGGCTGTCATCAAAAAATCCACAAACAATAAATGCTGGAGAGGGTGTGGAGAGAAAGGAACCCTCCTACACTGTTGGTGGGAATCTAAATTGGTACAGCCACTGTGTAGAAGAGTATGGAGATTCCTTAAAAAACTAAAAATAGAGCTCTTATACCATATGATCCTGCAATCCCTCTCCTGGGCATGTACCCGCAGATCCAATCAGTTCTGCATCTTCCAAACCCACCTTAAAACTGACTTGCCGAGCCCTAAAACACCATTCATACATTCATATCCTCCCTTTCTTTTTCCTGACTGAGACACTACTAAGTCCTGTAGAGGTGGTATTCTACTTTCCTGCAATAAGTCTAATAATCTTAGTTTCGTCTGATCAATAAGTTCTTCTAATCATCTTTTGGGGAACAGATAGTTGACAAAAGGGGCTAAAAAGGAAACTGAATGCACTACTCTGGAACGCCTTTAATTAGTTTACATTGTAAAGTCTAACATAGTTCTTGCATTTAAAAAAAATTTATTCTTAAATCCTCTCTAGTAACAGAAAACTTACTAAGATTATTTTTTGTTATTTTCCTCCTTAGAAAAATCTATCAGAAAATTCTCTCTTATTTTGGGTAAATTCTGTCTCCTTTTTACATTAACCACTGAAAAGCTCATGACAGACTCGTGAAGGATCTGAGATTTGTGCTTTTTGTGTGCACTTTCCAGAAACACAATTGTGATAATTCTTCACTTAAGAAACTTAAGGACAGGAACTTACAACTATTCATTCTCACATTATTTTAAAAATATAGATGGCTCCTTAAAGACTTCACATTGAAAACAAAACACTTATAACAAAATCGAAGGAAATATTTAGTGATGGGATTTATTACCAAAGATCTAAATTCTAGTGACAGCCATTAAAAAAAAATGAGTACATTGTAAATTAAGTAAGCAAACTACAGTCAGGGACTGGGAAAAGCTGCCTCACATCTCCACTTACTTTTTCCCATGTCATCTCTTCCCAAAGACACACAGCACAGAAAGCTTGGGAAGTGATTTTTATGTCCATGGATAATGGTATGGTCTTACAGAATAGTGAGCAAATCGCTTTCTCAAGCTAGGTAAATTGCATTATGCCTTTGATCAGTAGTTTCTACATTTATTTTTTTCTTTTATTGTGGTAATATATATACAGCATAAAATTCTGTGTCTGCATTTCTAAGCCACAAACACTTTTTAAAAAAATGTTTAGCTCAAGATAGTTTGGGACAGTCCAGACCTGACAGATATCTGGCTACTCTGGGACATTGTCAGACATCTGGCCACAGTGAGGCTGATCAGAAGGAAATCTGGGGAGGGACATACAGAATCACCATTTAACTCTTCACATACCCCGGGGAGGACACCAATTTGCATGACCTGCCCACCTCCTTATTGTGCATCACCCCATCTGCCATAGCCAAACCTCTTGGTATTTCCACTCACAGTCTTGTGGACAGCATAGTATTTGCCTGGAGAAATGGGAGAAGTGCTAATACAGAGGATTTCAAACTATGTTCCATGAAGAACTGGGCTTTCAAGGAGAGACCATGTGTGAGCATATCTGAGATCGTGACACTTACTTCAACCAAAGAAGTGCTGTATTTTTATTTTCATAGTAATATTTATGTAGGTTTCATTTTTTAAAAAAGGAAAGTGTTCTTGATGAAATGTTTAGAAACTACTGATCTGTTTCCATACTATAGTATTAACATCCAATTCAGTTTAAGCCTTTTCTCATTCAAGTTCATGGACACCCTCAAGTCTATCTGCAGACCCAGGTGATGCACAGATCCCAATCTGAGTCCTCTGTCTTAGGGCCACAGCTGGCTCTGTTATCTGCCAAGGATCCTCCTCAATGCATGTTACCTGCCCTGTAACTCTACATGATGCCATGTTTCATGCCTTTGGGCTTTTTCTCCCAGGGCTTCATCTACCTGTTGGGTCACCATCACAACCTGGT
Source organism: Neophocaena asiaeorientalis asiaeorientalis (assembly GCF_003031525.2). Taxonomy (NCBI): domain Eukaryota; kingdom Metazoa; phylum Chordata; class Mammalia; order Artiodactyla; family Phocoenidae; genus Neophocaena; species Neophocaena asiaeorientalis. The sequence goes on along the minus strand of NW_020185334.1, from coordinate 3,297,246 downwards.
CTCCATGGTCCTCTCTTGATGGATTTCTATCACCTGTGGAGTCAGATGTGACATCCTCAACATGTCTTCCCTGACCTCTCTTTCTAAAGCGGCAACTTCCCCTACCTTTTCACTCTCTTTCCTTCTGCCCAACTTTACTTGTCTTTACAACTGCATTGAACTGTCTGAAGTAGATATCAAATGATGCACTTGTTTGTTGAAACTCTCTTGCACTAGCATAGAAAAGCCATGAATGCAAGGAACTTGTCTGTCTGTCTTTCTGCTGTATCTCCAGTGCCAGGCAATTCAATAACCATTTGTTATATATAGAAAACCTGTGATCCTACTCACAACTTCCTAGACGCCTGTCTGTTTTTTCTCTCATTGGCCACAGTGAGGGTTATTCATATTCCATGTCATGCCAGGTCCTTCTTGTACAGGTCCCATTACAAAGCAATAGGGAGTTGAGCCTCCTTCCCTCCAAGAAAGGAAATTCTGACTCACACTCCTGCCTTGCTTTTTATCCATGGATAGCAGAACTCTGTCCAATAGGTAGACTCCCATTCATCTTATACAAATAGAGTGATGAAAATAGCAGCTTTGTTACATTGTTAAAAGGATGTCTGGCTCTGCCCACTGCCTCAGCACCCTATAGCTACCAATTAAGGGGAGAAAAAGACCCCTGAGATCTGAAACCCTGGGACTCTATATGCCCTAGTCTTGGTATAGAATTGTACTGAAATTACCCAAAATTAATTTTTAAATTTTTCTATTTTATTCCATTTTAAAATTATTTCAATCCCTTACTCAAGTGTCAAGTCAAAACCCACTTTAATCTCTTATTTTAAAAAGAAAAAAATGTCTTTTCTTTCTTTTCTAGGTCTTGAAATTATATCGCTGCACCAGAATGCCTCTAAATTCTTCACCCACGAAACTGCCACAAACACTCAAGCTTACATGGAGCCTTCTCTTTTTTCCATCCCCTACATCACACTGCCTCGCCCTGCCAGAAGAAGTCCCAGCCTGCCTTGCGCCTTGTACCAGTTATCTATTTTATCTATCTATCTATCATCCATCCATCCTTCCATCTATTATCTATTAGTTACAAACCACTTAGTAGCTTAAAACAATCATTTTCATATTCCAAAATATATGTCCCAAGATATTTATTAGCTTTAAAGGAAAAACAATAACATAAAAATGGAGAAATCAGAAAGAAACCACCTTGACCAGTAGATCAAGGTGAACAGCACTAGTAATAAGCCAACTTCAAATGCTGCACTTTCTGATATGATGGACGGAGAAGGGCTTCATGTCATTCCTAAAATGCAAAATCTCAGCCAAACCCCAACTGAGGGACATTTTGCCAAATAACTGACCAGTCCTCTTCAAAATGTCAAAGTCATAAAAGATAAGGAGTGACTGAGGAACTGCTATAGATTGGAGGAGACTGAGGGGACAAAAACTAAATGCAATGTGGAAACTTGGATTGGATCCTGAAACAAAAACGACACTAGTGGAAAAACTGGTGGGATTTGGTTAAGGTCTTCAGGTGACAGTATCAATTTCCTGGTTCTCATCACTGCACTACAGTGGCATACAATGATAAGATTAAGGGAAGCTCAGTAAGGGGTCTATGGACATTTTCTATATTATTTTAGCAACTTTTGTAAAAATCTAAAATTAATTCAAATTAAAAAGTTAAAGAAAGACATGCAATGATTTATTATGTCTCACACTTCAGTGGGTTTCCTGGGTAATTCTTCTGTATCTCACCTGGGCTTTCACATGCAATGACATTTATCTGATGGCTTGGTAATGACATTTATCTGATGTCTTTGCTGGGTGCTGGCTCATCTGGGACAGGGGACCACTGAGGATCTCCATCATGAGATGTTTTATCCGGGGCTGCTTCTCAATATTGTGGTCTCAGGAAACAGTTTCAAGAGGGCAAAGACTTAAGCTGTAAGCCTCCAAATGCCTACCCATGGCAATTGTACATAACTTCTACCTTATTCTGTTGGTCAAAACAAGTCCTGAGGCCAGACCAGATTCAAAGGATAGGAAAATAGACCTGCCCTTTAGAGAAGAGATCCCCTCAGTGGCTCAGTCACATTTCAAAGCGTCATGGACACAGGAAGGTGCAGTTCATTAGGGACATTATTGTAAAAGTTTACAGTGAGCCACTTTGGGCAGTTCTAGGATATGCAGAGGGCCTGATGACCACAGCTGGGCGTCTCCATCTCCACTGCAGTCACGCCTCTCTTGCTGCAAACCCTGGGGAGTGTGGGCCTTCTCTCATCCTGAATCACCTTTCCTCATGCAAAAATTCTCATGGAATAAAAATAATCCCACTTATTTTACATCTCATCAGAGAATATATTGTATGTATGTGTATGCAAGTATGTGTGGGGTGTGCTTTGTATTTTTAGGTTTGTTTTATTTTGTGGAAACAAAACTTGATTTTCTCACCATTGGTTAAATTCTACTCCCCAAACCTAAATTCTGTATTGATTGTAATACAGATGGTTCCTGTATGTGTGTAACAATGAAGGCTGGGGGTGGAGAGCAGGGAGTGACAAGTTCACTATTTCACTATCCTATTCACTATAGATAACTCAAAAGAGAGGATCACTGAGTTGCCACCAAAACATTTATCCACTTAAGTGGCCCCGATTCCTTTTTTTCCCAAGGATTTTTTTGTGTTACATTCGGAAAATGTTTTGCTTTTTTTTTTCTTTTGGAGTATAGTTGATTTACATTGTTGTGTTAGTTTCAGATATACAGCAAAGTGAATCAGTTATATATATACATATATCCACTCTTTTTTAGATTCTTTTCCCATATAGGCCATTACAGAGTATTGAGTAGAGTTCCCTGTGCTATACAGCAGGTTCTTATTAGTTATCTATTTTATATATAGTAGTGTATATATGTCAATCCCAATCTCTCAATTTATCCCTGTCCCCCTTATCCTCTGGTGACCATAAGTTTGTTTTCTATATCCATGACTCTACTTCTGTTTTGTAAATAAGTTCATTTGTACCCTTTTTTTTAGATTCCACCTATAAGCGCTATTATATGATATCTGTCTTTCTCTGTCTGACTTACTCCAATCAGTATGACAATCTCTAGGTCCATCCATGTTGCTGCAAATGGCATTATTTTGTTCTTTTTTATGGCTGAGTAATATTTCATTGTATATATGTACCACATCTTCTTTATCCATTCCTCTGTTGATGGACATTTAGGTTGCTTCCATGTCCTGGCTATTGTAAATAGTGCTGCAGTGAATATTGGGGCACAAAAACAGAAATATAGATCAGTAGAACAGTATAGAAAGCCCAGAGATAAACCCACAAGCCTATGATCACCTAATCTATGACAAAGAGGCAAGAATATACAATGGAGAAAAGACAGTCTCTTCAATAAGTGGTGCTAGGAAAACTGTACAGCTACATGTAAAAGAACGAAATTAGAACACTTCCTAACACCATACACAAAAATAAACTCAAAATGGATTAAAGACCTAAATGTAAAGCTGGACACTATAAAACTCTTAGAGGAAAACATAGGCAGAACACTCTTTGGCATAAATCGCAGCAAGATCTTTTTTGATCCACCTCCGAGAGTAGTGAAAAGAAAAAGAAAAAGAAACAAATGAGGTCTAAGTAAATTTCAAAGCTTTTGCGCAGCAAAGGAAACCATAAACAAACAAAAAGACAACACTCACAATGGGAGAAAATATTTGCAAATGAAGCAACTGACAAGGGATTAGCCTCCAAAATATACAAAACAGCTCACCCAGCTCAATATCAAAAAATAAATTAATTAAATAACCTAATCAAAAAATGGGTGGAAGACCTAAATAGACGTTTCTCCAAAGAAGACATACAGATGGCCCAAAAGCACATGAAAGGATGCTCAACATCACTAATTATTAGAGAAATGCAAATCAACACTACAGTGAGGTATCACCTCACACCTGTCAGAATGGCCATCATCAAAAAATCTACAAAAAATAAATGCTGGAGAGGGTGTGGAGAAAAGGGAACACTCCTACACTGTTGGTGGGAATGTAAATTAGTGCAGCCACTACGGAGAATAGTATGGAGGTTCCTTAAAAAACTAAAAATAGAGTTGTATATGATATATGATCCAGCAATCCCACTCCTGGGCATATACCTAGAGAAAACCATAATTTGAAAAGAAAATGTTTTGCTTTAGGTAAAATCAAAGGAAGGATAAAATCAACTAGTAACTGAACAGGAAAATGGAAATCAATTGTTTTCTATAGGACAAGGAGGAAATCAATAAAAATTGGAAAGAGAACTCATTATCTATGTTCAGAGTAATCAGAATTGAGAAGAAAATCGACCATTGCTTAGCTGACAAGGGCAAATGATATGTCTTACAGATAAGATCGTTATTTTTGATTTGATGCATAAAGGGGTATTACACTCAGAGCTTCCAGTTATGAGCCCTAATGGAAAATGACATCAACACACACTTTATTTTAATCGAATTTGGTGTTCAAGTAGAAAATAAGAGTGAATTCTATCAAAAAACCTGAATATTTTGTCTATCTGAGCCCAATAACAAGGCTAATGCATTTTCTCTTGTTACGGTATGTTTTGACGTTGCTGAAAAACAGGCTCTGTTTGTCCTTACTTCCATACAAATGGAACAGCAGTTTCTACTTTGGTCTAAGTCTCCCCAAGAGTTAATGTATCAGGAATTTTGCGTGGTCTGCCTCATCTGTCTTCCAGACACAGAATGACAAAAAGTGAAGTCACAGACAACCAATGGGGCCCCAAGCAGGTCTGTGCTCTTAATTACTTTTGAAACTTTGAAATCAGGATAACCTTTCCAAGGAGAAGTATCCCTCATTTTAACTTATGTTAATATTATTCCAAGATAACACACTTCATTTATGTCCTTCACCTGAAAAACTGAAACCCTTTGATACAGGAAATGAAAAAAGCCCTCTGCTTTCATTCCAGGAGCAGGGGGATGGGGATAGTGTCATTTCTGCAAACTGCTCATGCAGTGAAAAGTTATAGTGTAAAGATGTAAATGATTTTGATGAAGTAAAACTCTTGATGCCTGGGTGTATAGATTTGAACATTATAAAGTGTGTGTGTGTGTGTGTGTACGCTACAATTAAGGAAAATAAATAAATAAACACAATGAAAAACTGGCACCAACAAACACTGTGGGGAGATGGCAGGACCAGTCTTTGACCAAATAGAAATAAAAAGATTGTCAAGTGGAAAAAATGGGGAAATTAGTGTAGGAAGACCTAAGTCCACCACTCTTTTTATAACCTGGGTATTTTCACTTCATTGAGCCTTGTTTTCATTTCTGTAAAAGTGGGGATAAAAATGTTGATACTTATATTTTATTAGAAAGGCCAAAATAAATACTATACGTGTGTTGTATGTGAAACTATTTCTATTTTTACATTGAATGTCGAATAATATGAGAAGCCTTTTCTTCTGCCATTAGGGCTCCCTAGTTTGCTTCTATGTATTTCCAGAGTCTCATATTTTATTCTTCATTCTGTTGTGGAGGCTTCCTTCAGTGTGAGGAATTAAGACTGTCTTGAATTACAGAAAAGGTTTTATAGACAAAGCATGATTAAAAACTAAAGTGGGGCTTCCCTGGTGGCGCAGTGGTTGAGAGTCCGCCTGCCGCTGCAGGGGACACGGGTTCGTGCCCCGGTCCGGGAAGATCGCACATGCCGCGGAGTGTCTGGGCCCGTGAGCCATGGATGCTGAGCCTGTGCGTCCGGAGCCTGTGCTCTGCAACGGGAGAGGCCACAACAGTGAGAGGCCCGCGTACCGCAAAAAAAAAAAAAACTAAAGTGACTTAAAAAAATATTTACACCGGAAATTTACCAAAGCATATTTACAAAGCATATTCCTCTCTTGGAAAACCAGACACAGATTTTTGTGAGCTGCCAACCTTTAACAACTTGAAAATTTAAACTTTCAGAGTAGAATTCTCATCTATGGCTTGGCCTTTCAATAAACATTTATTGAGGGTCTGAAGCTATATCAAAAGAAGTTTGTGATTGGAATACAATGAAACTGATTTCTCTAATTGGACTGGTAAATCTAATCCAAAGCCAACTCCAGACTAAGGGAAAACTAACATTTATTGCATGCCTGGTATGTTCCAAACATCATTCTGGGAAATTCTTTCAAAAGTCCATCATCCCTACTTGCTGGTGACACTCAGTGATTTTCATAAGACCACATTACTAGGATGTGGCAGAAGCAGATCCAATCTCAAGTCCCACTGATATCAAATTGAAAGGCCATGTCCTTCCAGTTATAAGAGTTGCATAGCCCTAGGGGTTTCAAACGCTTTGTAGGAAATGGCAATAACATTGAATATTTACATAACTTCCCAAGGGAACTACTTATATATAAGGAAGCATATAAGGGACTAGTAAGTTTAGAATCACTTACCAGAGCACATCTGTCTTGATAAGTGCACCTTGTATGTCCATGCAGTAAGAAGACCAATTTCCATTCTGACAAAGGCAGCAAATTCTAACCGAGGGATGATGAGATGAGATTCACAATGGATTACCCAATGGGAATCACCAACTAGTGGCTTCAAGGTGATGGGATCACAAACTCTAAAACACCTCAAACCCATGATTGTTTGCCATGTTAGTGATTTGACTTGTGTGACTGCTAAAGCCTTGCCCAAAAGTGACACTACCCTGTAAACCCTCTTTGTTGTAATTCAGTTTCCTGGCAAAAGCACAAAATCTCCAAACAGGTGATGTGTTCCTTTGAGCTTTTATAGCACTGTCCACACTAACACCCACTCAGCCAGCCCCCCTACCATGGCCTCTCTTACCATAATGTTCAGGTTCAGGAATCATGCTGTGTGGGTTGACAGATCACATTGCTGGAGGAGTAGCAGACGATTTGGGTGAAATAGCTTTAATTGACAGAACCGTTACAGACACAAAGAACTCAGTCAGCTAAACAATATTAGGACTAGACTTTGCCTTTCATTGGAGCACTTCCCTATAGGAAATGAGTTTCATCAGTCATTTTTTGGTCAAAGTCAGGGACAGCCATTTTGTCAACTAGACATGTTTATTTAATAAGCGGCATGGTGTTGCCTCATAATCACTGGAAAACACAAGCACTGTCGCTAAGCCCCTTGCCTACTTCCTTCAATTGTGTATTGTTACACAATACTTGTAGCCAACTCTTTCAATTACGGAGTTTTGAAATAGAAAGCAGCAGCCCCGTGGTGCTGAGGACAGGATTGGTGTACATCTTGGCATTGGGTCCATAGCAACCAATCAGCAAGACAGGATTGGTGTACATCTTGGCATTGGGTCCATAGCAACCAATCAGCAAACACCCATTGAGTAGATTCTATCAGCAAACTCTTTCCTCTGTTCTGAGGGTGATAGGAAAAAGAATGCCACATTGTCTACATAGGCAACCTTCTTAGAATAAAATTGGGGACAAAATGACAATAGTCACTGTTTATTATAAATTCACTACTGAAATTCTTGCACTGAATCCTCACAATATAGCTATGAAACTATGTTATTATGCCCCCTTTTTAGATGAGTTTTACAGGAGGTAAGGAATTTGCAGCATCACACAGTAAGTAATGAATGCAGAATTTGAACCCACCTTTATCCAGCCACAAATCTTAATTTTTATCTATTATACTATAATTTTAATAACAGTGCAAGAAAAATTTTAAAATTAACAAATAAGAAATAAGATCAGTAAAGGAGATAAATATCAATGCAGTACTACAGTACACACACACAAAAAAATGTACTTACCAATACCAGAAATGTGGGGAAATAATGAGGGCTGCTAGAGTTTGAGGAAGTGTCTGAGCCAGTGTTGAAGGAGGTCATCAAGAAGATGGGATGTCTGGTTGACCCCATGATCTGGTCCCGGGCAATTGCCCTCTCCAACAGTGGTTATTTGTAGACTTTTTAATGATGTCCATTCTGAGCAGTGTGAGGTGGTACCTCACAGTAGTTGTGATTTGCATTTCTCTGATAATTAACGATGATGAGCACCTTTTCATGTGCCTCTTGGCCATCTGTATGTCTTCTTTGGAGAAATGTCTATTTGTCTTCTGCCCATTTTTTGATTGGGTAGTTTGGTTTTTTTTGTTATTAAGTTGTATGAACTGTTTTTATATTTTGGAAATTAAGCCCTTGTTTGTCACTTCCTTGGCAAGTATTTTCTCCCAGCCCATAGGTTGTCTTTTCATTTTGTTTATGGTTTCCTTTGCTGTGCAAATGCTTATAAGTTTGATTAGGTCCCATTTGTTTATTTTTGCTTTTATTTCTATGGCCTTGGGAGACTGACCTAAGAAAACATTGGTAGGATTTATGTCAGATGGTGTTTTGCCTATGTTCTCTTCTAGGAGTTTTATGGTGTCATGTCATATTTAAGTCTTTACGGAGACTCCACATCTTCTGTCCTTAGAATGCACACTCTACCCATTGTTTCCACAGTGGGACCCGTTTTCAAGGACACAGTCTTGAATGAGTAAGGTGTTCTTGAGATCATCTAGATAGGATACTTGACTGAACCCAGTTATGGCCTCTATGTAAACTTTTAAGAGTCTGGTGGGCAGGTGCAGAGATCTATTTGTCTTGTGGCCACCCAAATTAAGCTTCATCTGTAACTTCCTTTGTGTATTCATCCTGCCAGCTGCCAGTCTGCAGTGGTCTGACTCTTTCTTCCTCTCTCCTTGCCTTCTGTGTACTGAGGCCTGTTTGCAAATCAACAGCCAGACTCTAGAGATAGAGGTAACAGGGTGCTGAGAAGAGTTCCTATGTTTAACCGAAATCATAATTTACCATTCATCACTTTTCACACTTTAATTTGCAGGCAACGTTTTTTGTCATGAATTAAATGACATTATCACTTTTCTTTCTTTCAACAGATCCGCAATGTATAGAAGCATGAGTGCTGACCTGTTTTAGTGCCATGTCCTGTCATTGACCCAGCCATTGACCTCTTTAGTCCCACTTTATTCTTCTTTTTCTTTATTTGATAAAGGAATAGCCTAGACAATGTAACGCACAACTTTCAAAGGCTGGGCTAGCGTATGTTAAGCTTCCTGGATGCCAAGGGCTGTGCCAAATCCCCCACAAACACCATCCCAGTGAATTTTCTCAGTGGCCCATTCTCTTTATTTTCCAAATTAAAAAAGTAAAAATGGAACACCTGTTAAACCCTTAGAAGATTAAGAGGGAAGTTTGCTTCCAAAGTTTCCTTCCCTGACACATGTGAACCTTGTCTCAGAAATGGGCTGGAAACACTTCATTTGTGGTGCCAGAGAGAAAGAACACACTCACTTGCAGATTCACATATGAGGCCATTCCCATTCTGCTTCACACACTTCATTTTCTAGAAAAAGCCTTGACCACACCCTTCCACCAGTTAAATAGTGGCCAGCCCATGTGCTGGCTTGGAGAGACAAAGCAGTGAGAAATCTTGCCATATTTTGTTTCTCTGCAGTTCCAATCCCCCTTGGATTATTATAGTTATGGCTGACCAAACTTATTCCTCTTACGCTTTCAAGTACTCCAATGTATTCCCAACGCCCTATGAGTTTCTTTGGGGTAGAAACTATGTCTTATTAATTTGCATTCCCCTAGCTCCTAGTTTAATGTCTGGCACATACTCTTTATACAATAAATATCTGGTGAAATGATCTTGATTCTATAAAACTTCTCCTACCTGATTTGAGTGCTTAAAATTACTTAACATGGGGCAAGGACTTTCATTTTACAGTGAAAGATAAAGCTTAGAGGAAATGATTATCACAAAAGTCAGGGTGTTTGTTACCTTTAAGGGGAGGCAAGAACTCCAACTGGCAAGGGGCACACAGGGGGCCTTTGAGGTGCCAGTAATATTTTATTTCTTGATTTGTATAGTGGATACACAAATGTTTAATTGCTAATTATTCCTTAGATTTTTGCAAACACGTTTCTGCATGCATTATGAACCTTATGAAATATGACATACATGTACAAAACTGATACAACAAACAGAAAAGTTCTTGCACATTTTAAGAAAAATAATAAACCAAACACTTGTGTAACTACTAAACCTCTTGTGTTACCACCAAGCTAAAAAGAAAAAAGAAAAAAAAATGCCAATTAAAATACACCTTGGTGAAATAGCAATGTGCCCTAACTTCCTATGTCAATGCCCATGATACTTTCTTGTGAGCACAAAGAAGGGAGGGACACGGCAGAGACAGAGAAAAATCATCAATAGTGAGATTGAAGGATGATACAAAGCAGTTCTTGGTACACAGGTTTGGGGAGCAGATACTGTTACCGAAACTCAGGTCTGGTGGCTTGCTGCTCGAAAGCCAGTACTAGAGAGGCAACGTTGATGGAAAGAAAAGTTTGCTTTATTCTGGAGGCTGGCAACCAGGGGAGAAGGTGGACTTATGTCCAAAGGGCAACTCTCCACTTCTGATCAGTGAGAAAGAGCTTTTAAAGGTGAGTTTCAGGGGGGAATAGGAGAAAGGAGGGGGCTCCATGCAGAAACAGCACAGTCAGCTCTGACAGTCATCTTGAACTTGGTTATCGTGGTCTGATTAGCGTCATCTTGATGGTTTTCAGTACAGTTAATCTTCAGTTCCAGGGTTGGTTTGTTCCTATTTCTTTGAGGCCAGTTCTCAGAACCGTGGCAATTTATGTCATGGTTACAGTCTGGTCATCACACAGTTAACTTCTTCCACCTGGCGGGGGTTTCAGTATCTACAAAACAGCTCACAGGATATGGCTCAGAATATTCTCTGTAGCCCTTGAAGAGGAACTAAATGTCCTTGACTTTGTTTAATGACTAAACTATTATTATTTGGTCTTGTTTGATTTCTTTCCTTTGCTTCTGCATTTTTATTCTTTGGCTAAAGTTCTTCTACAAACAAAAGGCTGGCTGAGGACAACAGGGAGGGTGTTCTGCCCTGGGAGGGCCCCATAGGTTCTTGCTCTGTTTCAATACTCTGTTCATAGGAAACATGGAGGGATATGTTTCCCACTCAGCAGGATAGCTGCTCTCTCCTCATAATGGAAAAAAGAGAATGGAAGTCAAATTGGGGGGGCGAGGGGTGTTGATGGATGAGGGTGTTGTTGGTAGGCCTGTTGATTACAGTGCAAAATTATGGATCTCCCAGATTAAGACTTTGTTGCCCAAATAAGGCTATAGTATTACTTAAAGAAATGATAGGAAGTGAATTCTTGGCAGGTGTTACACAAGAATTATTGAGGTATTGATCATCTTAAAAGGTTACTATGTTTATAAATCAAACATGATATATCACCATGGATCAGAGGATGCTAACTGGTATTACAAAATGGCATCAGTGAACTGTGGCGGCTTGACATTTGTCTTTTTGTTCTTCTGTATGAATTATTTTATGTGACAGGCTGTGATTGTGAAGGTCTGAGCTTTGGAGTGAAGCAAGATAAACAGCTGTCTTGCAGTAATAAAATGTTCACCCCTATTGGCTGAACGAATCCTTCCTGGAAGCTGACACTTCTGAGTGGGAAGGTATTCCATTTGGAAAGTTAATGGTTAAGCACTTTTTCACCAGTGAGTCAAGACCCATGATTGGGGATATTATTATCCCCTATATAGAATTTGCTCTGTGTTCCCATGTTTTAAATTCAGAAAGCAATGGAACAGAAACATAGAATTAACCTGATTGCAGCAGAAAGCATTCCTGAGTGAAAACCTCTCACTCTCCTGGTTGGTCTTAATGGGAAATCAAATGTGATTTGTGTTGTGTGGGGATGATTACTGATGGGTAATTATTCTAAAATATCTCTTTTCAAATCCTTTGCATGGCAATCAAGGAAGAATGTGAGAGGTTAGGCATTACATTACCAGAGTTATCAGCAGCATATAATTTCTTAATTATGCAGAAAAACGAATAGCAAATACCTGCTGAAGGAATTCCTGAATTTTCTTTGTGAAATGAAGTTGGAGAGCACACGGACCCCTGACCCTTATTAGAGACAACCTGTGGTTTAAAAAACAAGAGCGAAGATTCTTTCTTTGTTCTAATCACTGTGTGACTGAACCTCAGTTTCCTCATCTCTAAAATGAGAATAGTCAAAAAAGCAAAACAGCCCTTTCTTCTCAGGGTTGATGTGTGAGTTGCTTTCAGGACCTGTATAAGCTGCTTCCTGTGATGTCTGGTATATATATATATATATATATATATATATATATATATATATATAATACAAGACCTCAACAAATGGTAGTTTTTGTTATGGCTGTTTTTATTACTATCAGCATGAATATTACTATTACTCCTTATACTAGCTTTGATCAAACCTGCACCTGATTCAGGTAGAAATCAATTTAATTGAGATGAATATCACTTCATATTTCATTTCATTTTAGAATTAAATCATGTACACAGAGGTGAAAACGAACATGGGTCATTGAGATAAGTATCTTAAAGATGAGGAGAGAGGGTCTGTCACCACTTTTCCCTAAGAGGATCTCTTATTTGACTTGGTCTGACTTGTTTCTCAACTTTCCTTTCGAGCGGCACATGCTGTTTGAATGCGGCAACCACCTTAAAATGAATTAACATATTTACGTACAAGTTCCAACGCTGCATCCTCTAATTTTGGGGGAAAAATATGTACAGTTTTGATCTATTATGAAAGCGTGTCAAGAACAGATGAAGGGTTGAGAATTACTATTTATGTTAATTTCTTCTCAAAGTGGAAAGCGTGCTTCACCACTTTGCGTCCTTTCCTAACTGCTCCCACAGGACCAGGATTCTGAAGGAGACCTTCAGCTCTCAGTGACGTGGATCTCCAGCTTTTTGGAGTCAAATTTATGGCCAGTGACAAGACAGCAATTTATGTACATGGTCCTATTGCTATGTTTGATTAGTGGAGGGGAATAGCTAATGAAAAAGATGTTTTGTATAATGAGGAGAACACAGGCTGGAACACATTTTTAGCTGATTATATGATCTCTCCTCCACTCCTTCCCACCCCAGAAAGCTGCATAGAACCCAGTGTGGACAAAGTGGCATCTGTCAGCTTCTTTATCTCCATGGTATGGGGATCTGTAGTCTCCCATGGTAAATGCCTGGTGTTTGAGGTTACCAAGTCATCATAAAAGTGTCACCATTTACAATTTGCAAAAGCAGCCATGCCGGCCCTCCTCCACTGGAAGAATACCTTCACATCTCACAGTAGCTGGTAATGAGCTGTGGCTGTAAGAGCAAGGGGAGCCAACTTGAGAATGGGATGTGGTAGTGTTGTCCACAGCAAAACTGATGATGAATTCATGATGTCTTATGGAAAAATAGTTGAGCCCCGAAGGATGGTCCGCATCATGATTTTTGACAACCTGAAAGTAATTCTTTGTAAGTAACATAGTTTCAGATGTATGCCACTCTGAAAACATATTAAATATTAATTAATTTAATTAATACTAGAAAAAAGAAGTGGGCATTTGGCAACACGTAAGAGAAAATCATGCTAGAAAACTGAATTTCAACTAGTTCAATAAAATGCATTATGATATAGATATCTTACATAAATAAGCATTCACTAGAGCATTACTTAGAAACACTGAGCTCCAGTACCAATTATCTGGAAAATTAGCTCAGGAGGGATGACAACATGTTAGTACATATGCCTCCAGGGTGAAATACCTTCTGCTCTATATGTACATTGCAATTACAGCTTAAATCAGAAAGTGGTTCTTTGGTGACTTCAAATATATATACTGGATCAAGAAAACTTTTGGAAACAGATGACTACTGTACATTTACTGCATCCTGAGTTTCTACAGTTCTCCTATGCCTGGAAGAAAGGAAATAGATTTGGATGTAGATGCCTCATAAACTTCTATTCAAAGTGGAAGTTCAAATGTTGTGAGAAAGCTTGATAACATTTTTCAGTAGTGCTGGGAAAGCCGTATGTTCATTTATTCCAGATGCAGGAATCTGACCCATTTTTTTCCTCTCAATTTTCTCCTGTTTTGACACTGTCTTGCAGAGGTCAAGGTCAGCATAAAGGGCAAAGTAATCCTCTGTATCTATTGCAACTCTGCAAATTGAAGGTTGTTGGAAATGTATTGGCTTTGAGTGTTACAAAAGAACTGTGACATGTACACCCACTCTCATATCCATTGAAGGAGAAAGATGAATATGTGAGTCCTTGAATATGAGAGTCCTTGGTGGAAAATGAGTGGGCACAGTGACTTCAGCCCCTCTGGGTTAATGTCTCTCTTTCATTTCTAGGTCAAATCAAGCAGGATTGCAAAAGTTCATTGCTTCAATTTTTTCCAAGGTCACCAGGGCTGTGAGTAATCAGGAAGTATCAGCCACTCCTGGAGATATGTTGTTAAGTTGGCTTTGCCCAATAGATCTTGTCAGGGATAGGTTCTTCTTCAGTGAGACATACATGACATTCACAATACAACCCTTCAACAAAGATTGATTCACGATGATAAGTACAGGTGGCTATATCAGACAGCACTCACATGACCATGATTCTTTGAACCCTTGGAAGAATGAACATTCATGACTTCGCATATGATCTTGCAGTAGGACGTATGCATGACGGTACATTTTGCCTCCTCCTTTGGCAAAGGGTTTATGCTCTTGCTTTTGGGTGGTGCTGTAATTCTATTTTCCTATTCTCTGATAAGGACAATGTATACAGAACTGCTTAGGTGAATTCCCAAAGGAAACTTTATTTCCCACTTATGGTCTACCACTTGTGTCTACCATGTTCCTTCTCTTTCTTTAGGCTTTTCCTCCTCCTCTTGGCTACAACTGGATCCAATTTCCATCTATGATATCCCTTTAACTTGATTTAAGTTCTTGTTTCTCAAGTGGCTCCATTAGGAATCTAGGATGGCAGCCCTGGTGAGGGCTGCAAGGGAGAGGAAGAGGAGAGGACTTTATGATGAAAACCACGCACACAGACATGGGGCACAGACTTGGCTCAACTTGTAGCCCTAGGGCTTACTATCAGTGCGACCTGGGGCTACTGGCTTGATCAACAGGCGTCTCCATTGCCTTTCATAGGAATCTGAGGGTAAAATGCCTTCCTCACCGTAAACTCCAAAGGAGGTGGAGACTTATGAGAACTCAGAGCAGTCAGGGTTTGACTGAGTGCATTTAATTGATCTCCACCTTTTCCTTTCTTGTTTCTCCTGCCATGTGTCACTCTCCCAGGACTGAATTTGAGAAACAACACCAAATTTCCTGCTTCTGCTCAGAAAATGTGTTGCCCTTTCATTACATATGGGCTTACCCTTTATGGCCCTCCGATAATCTTTTCTTAGTGGCCCTTAGGAAAAAGAACAAAAGAAAAGGAGTGGGGAAATGGGAGAGACTCATCACTGTTTATTTTTCCAATGTGGACAGCTAATGGTTTTACACATTAGAAATTACCCTTTGTTTCAATTACTACACAAACAATAACGAATACCATTAATAATACTGTTGCAATTACCGATATCACTATTACTAGCTTTAGAATTTTGTGAGCAATTACTTTGTGCCAGACACTATACCCAGCACTTCATATAGAAGCAAAGCTGAATGGTGGACCCAACGCCCCCTGGGAGGCAGCATGCTGAAAACCTCCTTCTCTGGTGGCTCTCAGTTTTCCTTCACCATATCACCCCCATTGTTGATATAAGAAAACTGAAGTTGAACTCAGGAGGACAGGCATATAGAGGAAAGTCTATAACATTTCTATTGATCCAGGAGGCATAACTCTGGTCAGAGCAATGGATGGTAGGTGAACCGTAACCCTCAGAGGAGAGAAACAACAGCTAGAACCCAACTAGCCTGAGCAAAGCCCTAGGCATTGCTCTGAACCCAAGGTCTCTCTTGCTCTCTGCTCTTTCATCTGTGCTCTGACAGCTATCAAGTCTTCATCGTCACGCATAGAACTTGGAGCAACCCAGGGCCTGACATGTGACAGAGGAGAACTTGAAGCTAGAACCCTAAATGATTTAATCATAAAGATTGAGGAGGTGGGATGAATAGTTCAGTTCACTGATGTGGTTAGTATCCTAGGGATATTACGGGTTGTCTAGAAATCTGGGGTCTAGTGAATGTTGTCTACAAAAAATGTGCAGATTTGCAAATAGCAAACTTACAAGCAGAATTTTTAAAAAAATTCTATTGAAGTATAGTTGGTTTATAATGTGTTAAATTCTGCTGTACTGCAAAGTGATTCAGTTATACACGTATATATACATTCTTTTTCGGATTCTTTTCCATTATGGTTTATCATAGGATATTGAATATAGGTCCCTGTGCTATACAGTAGGACCTTGTTGTTTATCCATTCTATACATAATAGTTTGCATCCAGGCAGACTTTTGAAATATGACATTTGAGAACTGCTTGTGTCCTTTCTATTTTTTTTCTTTGAGATATAAAATTTGTTTTATTTTCACTTGTATAATTTGGTTCTGTAAAAGGAGAAGTGGACGCTGAAAACATTAATTCTTCTGCCAGTCTGGCCATATGGCAGCAGGGATCATACCCTTTCAGTACCAACCACAGAGGCTAGTGTTATGTTTAATGGATTGTTGAAACTTTAGAGCAGGATTTTCAAACATTAGTGTGCATTAGAATCCTCTTAAATCTTGTTGAAACTGAACCCTGTGTTCTCCTCCTAGAGAAGGTGATGTGGCAGGTCTAGGATGACGCTTATGATTCTGAATTCTTAATGGTTCCCAGGTAATGCTGATGTTGCTGGTCTTTGGACTACACCTTGAGTAAACACTGTCATAGAATGCTACTCAAGTGTGCAAATTTCATCTTCACCTTGTTCTGGAAGATTCCAGTCTCAGTTACACTGTATTGTTTGGGCAGAGAGACCTAGCAGATGGCATATCACACCCACCACCCAAGCCCTCCAGGCCCCAGTAAGACCCTCTGGCAGTTCTTAGATATCTACTATTCTTAGACTACAAAACCAATGTGACGTGAGAGGCAGGCACCCTTGGGACCTCTGAACAGGCTTGCTCAACACTCCTGGGAGTAAGAGAGAAAGGAGATGTGTCTGGACTACCAAATCCTGAAAGTGTTTATGTGTGTTTTGCAAGGGAGCACAAGGTATAAAAAAATGACAGGCCTCCTTGGTCTCACCCAATATAATTTCTTTCTGGTTTACAAGGTTAGTCATGCACGCTGGCTAAATTAAAGCTGTATAAGTCACAGACATCCTTCAGATTTGGCTGGAAATTCAATCATACCCTCACTGATCCACAGCTCCATTCTGGGCCTGGCTCTGCAGGTTGCTAAACATATTGAAGCACTTATGGAAGGGGAGGGGCAGGTGGGGTAAGGCAAGTGGGGGATGGGCACGGAGGTCAGATAAGTTTTGGGTAAATACTTTAGATTCTCTGTTTCCTTACCTGAGAAATAGCAATGTCAATGATATTTACTTCACAGAGTTCTTGTAAGGATGGCAGGTAAGCATGTCTAAAAGCAGCCAGTATGAGGTCTAGAACATAGTAATGCTCAATTGACATTAGTTTTCTTTCTTATTTTTCTTAGTGTCTCCTGCCTATAAAGCTGGGAGAGTATGGAGACTGGAGGAAGAAAATAAATATTAGGTTCTTAGAAATAGCAAAATGGTTGGTCTCCTGGCACACACCTGAATTAGATTTATTCTATTCTTTAAAGGTTAGTGGAACTCTAGGGACTGGCCTAGAAATCTAACAACTACTGGTGACAGAAAATCTATAAAATGGCATCATGGTCTCAAAGTAGAAGACTAACCTTGGGTTTTAAAGATAAGAGGTAGAATATGGATGGTAAATATTCATATAAAGCCTCTAGTAATTGACAGTGGACTCTAACAGTACCTAAAAATCCATATTAAGGTGCAAATTACACATAATTGAGTGATTACAGGTCTGGCATAATGCAGGATATGGAAAGGCAATGGAACTGGGGCTCAGTTTTAATTTCAGCTCTGCCCCAACCAGCCTAGTGACCTTGGGAAAGTCATTTAACCTCCTCCTAGCACACAAACATCATCATCATCATCATCATCATCATCAACGTCATCATCATCATCAACATCATCATCATCAACATCATCATCATCATCATCATCTTCATCATCATAATCATCAACATCATCATCATCAACATCATCATCATCATCATCAACATCTTCATCATCATCATCATCATCATCATCATCATCATCAACATCAACATCATCATCATCATCATCAACATCTTCATCATCATCATCATCATCATCATCATCATCATCATCATCATCATCATCATCATCATCATCATCATCATCATCATCAACATCAACATCATCATCATCAACATCTTCATCATCATAATCATCAACATCATCATCATCATCATCATCATCATTATCATCATCATCATCAACGTCATCATCATCAACATCAACATCATCATCCTCCTCATCAACATCATCATCATCCTCATCATCAAGGCTATACTTTGGATGCTAAATATCTCTATGCAGAGAAGCACTTCAAAGACAAAATCTAGGGGGAATAAAGCTTTGCTGTTGGGGTGCTGATCTTTATGATTGCAGGCAGCAACTCTGAAGAGAGAATGTTGCTGAAAATCTCTAAAATTACCTCGTTTCGAGGCTTCTCACCTCACAGTGGGACATTAGAAGGTGGGTAGTCCCTTGATCCTCCCTGGAGGTCAGATCCCCACTATATTAGTACCATGAAACTGAGGCTTTATATGCCTGGTCACTGCCATCTCCCCATTATTGGCACAGTGTCTGCCATGTTGTAAGGACTCAATCAGTATTTGCAGACTGAGTGAGGAAAATGGATGAATGACAAACAATTGAGGTAAGCCAGTCTCAAGAAGGCTGTCCCAGAGAGCTTACACAAATCAAATTGTGAAAATTTCCACCTTTCCTGATTCTACATAGACACGGCCCCAATTTCTGCCAGTGCCTGAAAGATAATTACAATAATCACTCATGTCTCCTTGTGGAAATAAGGTATAACATTCATACTTTCCCAAGGTGTATTATCATACATACTTCATTTTGGAAAGATTGATAAGGAAAATTAGCAGCTGCACCATGAGGCTAATGAGAAATATACGCAAAGCATTTGAAGCCATGGAACATGAGACATTTTTTCCATTATGATCAATTAAAGGTATATAGTATCGATAGAAGGCCATGCATGGAACCACACTCCACATCAAATCACACCTATCACCATGTTTTATTCAAAATGATCTTTTTTATTCCTTTATTAATTCAGTTACTTTGCCTTTAAAAAATATACCTTGAGAGAAAATTATGTGCATGATATTATGATAAATAGCCTGGTGATAGATAATGTATAAGGTATTTTCTACCTACAAGAACTGGACAGACAGTGGGGATATAGACAAATGCACACAGATCTACACTGGAGGTTCTGATGGTGCCCATCTTAAGTAAGGAGAGTCCTAATAACAAAGCTTTCTGAAATGTGCAAATAAAGATTAAAGAGCTAGAATGGTGGGTTGTGGATGATTGGGGAGGTGAAAAAGTATGTTATAATAAAGAGATCAAAGTTAAGGTAGAACATATATGGAGAATGTGGGGTCAGTTTAGTCCAAGAATCGTGATGTGGAGAGGGTCATCGGTCACCCAGAGATGTGGCATTTGCAGTGATGAACATTAATGGTAGCTGTTATGTACAATAAAAGGAGCACTAGTTTTGGAATTTAAAGATGTACATTGGAACCCCAACTCTGCCACTTACCAGACAACTAACCTTGAGCCTAATCTACAAGCCTCAGTTTTCCCATCTACAAAATAGGTTTACAGGTATCGATCTCAGAGGGATCTTCAGAGGAACCAATGTGGTAACATATGAAGCAAGAAACACTTTTTTCAGCACACTGGGCAGAAAGCAAGTCTTAGCCTGCTCTAGCACACGAATTTTAGCTTACATTTGGAAGCTAAAATGAAGGCACAGTGAAACTGACAGGTTTGCCTGAGGCATTTGGTTGAATCGGTTTTGACAATGTTGAGTCAATGACTCTACCCGTCCCCAAAAGTTCTGCAGGACAGAGAATCAGGAAGCCAAGTAATCCTCACATCCATTCTTACCCTGTTTCAACACAGTGTGTTTACCTTCCATTTGAATAGCTAACCTGCTCAATGTGGAGAACTGAATCAGATAATGCTGCCCATGTTATTTTTATTTTTGGACCAATTCATTTTGGCTGGAGATGTTGAGAAAAGAAAGCAAACAACTGCCGAATTTCCACTTAGCTTGGTGTAAATCTACACACAGATCCTAGCTCTGAGTGAGGGAGAATGGGGGAGGAGGGGTATTGTTAATGGATGAGAAATTTTCTAGGAGAAGAGGCAAGGGTCTCCTGGGTTGTCCTATTCTTGGAGAATTTCCACCATGCACAATCAGAAAACATGTGCTGTGTCTGTGCTTCCTATGTAAGTCAGGATGCTATTATTTGCAAGCGCGTGGGATTCAGTTCCACTGCTGACACCTAAATGACCTCTGATACTGGATCACACTTTTCCTCACCATCTAATGCTAACGATAACAACATCTACCAACTAAGGCCCTTTATTCTACAGTTCACAAATATTTACTTAAATATTCATTTGAGTCCCCTAAGAACCACGGAAGGTTGGCATTGTTGTTTTCACTTTACAAATGAGGAAGAGGTTAGTGAGGATGGAAGAAAATAGGGAAGCGAAAGAATATAAATCAAGGGTGCAAAAAGGAGGGCTGGATCCTAGAAGTGAAGGAGACCATGAGAAGTCAGACAGTCCAGTGACAGGCTGTGCCTCCTTGGCCATGAATTGTGTGGTAGGTTCTAAGCTTGGGGTATGTTCCTTCTTCCTTGATGACCACAATCAAAGCTCAAAGGTTCATGCAATTTTGAATTGGTTAGAAAATTGCTGAGTTTTGGGTTCTACACCCTACCACCTCCCTGTCCCACCATCCTGGAGACCTTACTTCTCTTATCTAAACCAGAGCCATCTTCCCCAAATCACACCCTCTGATATAAAAGGGGCAAGGGGATATGGTGGTGCATCAGAGAAAATTTTGACTGCAGAAGAAGAACAAGAGCAAGGAGTGGTGATGGGACCAAAAATAAACCAAAAACAAGGTGTCAGGAACTGGTCAGATGATAATCTATTGCTGCTCAAATGCATGTCCCGTGAACAAATGTGTTGCGATGTATACTCTACTCCTTAACAACGACTCTACGTCCTTCCACATCGACTTGTTCCTTGGGTTCTTCTGATAGCTTCAAAATGTTTTAAAAAACAATTATCCTTCTTTAAACACCAAGGATAGATGGATTCCAGGAAAGTGCTGACTGAGCAGGATCTAAAGCGGGTAAATAATAACCTACCACTCATTCATTGTCTTTGCATTAATCTTCATGGCATAGATTTAACTTTAAGCTCATGTTTCTCACTCAGAATGTTTAATGATGATGAGTGTCTTGTCCATCTGCATCCTCACTTCACCTTTGTCCTCTTCTGTCCTCTGGTTACCAGATAAACTTAAGGTAGATAGGAGGGACCATCCTACAGATCTTTATGGCAGAATCGGTTTAGGTATTCAAATCTGTCTGCTCAGGCTGCCCGAACAAAATACCAGAGACTAAACGGCTTTAACTTAAATAACGGAAATTTATATTCCCACAGTTCTGGAGGCTCGAAGTCCAAGATCAAGGTGCCAGCAGGGTTGGTTTCTGGTGAGACCTCTTTTCCTGCTTGCAGAGAACCTCCTTCTCTTCTTGCTGTGTCCTCACATGTCCTTTCCTCTGTGAAGAGAGCAAGATCTCTGGTATCTTTTCCTTATAAGAACACCAGTTCTATAGGGTCAAGGTCCCACCCTTATGACCCCATTTAACCTTAATTACCTACTTTAAGGCCCTATCTTCAAATACAATTCCGTGGGGGGTTAGTTCTTCAACATATGGATTTGGGGGAGCAGAATTATTCAGTCCATAACACCATCTGAAGACAGAAACATGACCCACACCCACCCTTTACTGAATATTCCATCTCAAAGAATGTCAACACAAGTGTCCCTTTCCCCCTTCCCACCACTCTCCCTTTTCCAGCTCAGTTTTTCACTGAATTCCAATCCCTCTTCCGAAGTCCCTACCAGCCTTTTTAAATCTGCAGTAGCCCAGAGGTAGTTGTTCACTTGTGCTGACCCAAGAAACCATCCTGGAGTGAAGTGAGGACCATTTGGTGACCTGAGGAGAAAACACAAGAGTTTCAAAACTCTCTGCGTTTGGGGTTTGGGTATTTATCATCTTCTTTATTCATTAAAAAAAAGAGAGAGAGAGAGAGATAAAGGCAAAACGGGATCACTGGGTGTGCAGTGAAATGGGTCCAGACACCATGGGGAGGGAGAGGGTGGGAGGGGTTGGGTGGCCACAGAGGTGTGTGAGGGTGTGAGGAAGCTTCATCTTAGGCTGTGGTCCAGAGGCCAGGATCGAGATGGACAACACCTTTTCCAGGGAAAGGGAGAGAAGCCCATGAGCAAAACCATTTTCTCCTGAGGAGGGAAGAGGGGGCTCACAGAGCAGAGGGAAGCCAGGGGCTCAGGCAAGAGCAGTGGGGCCCCAGTGAAAACCTACAGATGTTGGCTGCTGCATTGGTTTTCATCTACCCTTGTATCAGTCCAAGTCCAAATCCTATCCATAAGGACTCACACAGTCTCTGCTGTGTGGCTCTCTAATTTCTAGCTCACACTATGCTTTAGACAAAGAAAGCAGAGAAATTATGTGATAGAAAAATCTTCTGTCTCTCTCTAGTGATATGGATTACAGACCTCAAAATCCTCCTTTCTTCATTTAACCTTGGCGTGATAAAGAAAAATGTTGTCTTTAGAAAATGACTGGAGAAGATTGTGACACAAGAATTCCAGAAACATCTGGTTTTCATTTAATCTTGTGTTCTCGTCCCAATTCTACCACGTTGCAGTGATCAGGATGCCTTGGAAACCTTTTTAAAATGGCAGCATTTATTATTTAACATCTTTTCTAAAATGCATGACTCTATTTTGGGCAAATAATGAAATCTTTGATCATTTATGTACACATGGAGGCCCAGAATCCATCCTGCTGAACGCCGTTCTTATATAATACTGTGATCATAAATAAAATAAATGCAGTATTTAAGCTGCAAGTACATGCCTGCTCAGGCACAACGTTTCCTTCTGTTTTTGTACAAAATCCTTTATATAGTTTTATTCAATTACCAACTTATTTAGGATAGATTTTTCTAAATTAGAGAACAACAAATTTTGGAGGAGAGCTCTGGATTTTTTGCTAAGGAAATGTTGATTATGTTGTGTCACTTTGGTACACTTTTTTCTACCAACTGCTCCATCATCACTTTACTTCAGGGCATCACTCTTGGTTAGATCTCCTTCTACCCCTCTGGATCATCACTTTACTTCAGGGCATCACTCTTGGTTAGATCTCCTTCTACCCCTCTGGATGCTCCTTGTCAATCCCCTTTGCTCTGTTGCCTTGTCTCCCTGACCTGCAAATGCAGGAGTCTCCCAGGGCTCACTCCCATGACTGCTTTGTTATTAATACTCACTACTTATTTGATCTTATCCAGTTCTTTTGCTTGTTGATCGTCCCCAAAATTATAACCCCAGTTCCAATTTCCCCTACCCCCATCTTAGGCCCATTTTTCCAACTGCCTGTTCAGTGTTTCCACTTTGAGAGTTGAAAAGGCATCTCTCATCTCACCAAAATTAAATGATTGTGTTCCCTCCCAAATCTGTTTCTCTTGTGGTCTTGCCCATATCAGTAAATGACAAGTCCATGTTTCCATTTGCTTGGGTCAAACTCTCAGACTTATCCTTGACTTTCTCTGACTGCTTATGAGGAATCCATCAGGAAAACATGTAATCTTAGCTTCAGGGTTTATCTAGACTCTCAACACTTCTGTCCTTTGCTATTATGAGCTGAGTCTGCACCATCAATAGCAATAGATCCACAACTCTCTCTCCTTTGTCGACCCCAACCCCTTATAGTCTCACCAAAGCCAGATAGATTCTTTTAAAATGTAAATCATATCATGTCCCACTCTGTCTCAAACCCTCCACTAACATCTCAATGTGCTTGAAATAAAATCTTATGGTCCTGTGAATCTAGTTAGGTTTTACTTTCCTGAGTTCAACTCCTATCATCTTCTTCATCACTTACTCCAGGGCAGCCCAGCTGACGTCCCAGCTGTTCCTTTAATGTGGTCCTGCCTCAGGGCCTTTGCAAGTATTGTTTGTACTCCCTGAAATTTCTTCCTCCAGGAACATGCCTTGTTTCTTCAGGCCACATAAGTTGCTGCTCAAATTTTACCTTATCAGAGACACCTTCTCTGACCAGCCTATCTCAAGTAGAATCCCTGCCCCACCCTCTCCATCATTGCTTCCCTGTCCTATTTTACCACAGAAGCCTTATTTCCACCTGGTATACATTTCTCGTTTACCTGTTTGTTGTCTACGTCCCCCATTAGGGTGTCAGATCCCTGAGAATAGGCACTTTGAGTGTTAATACGTTGATGGATCCCCAGTGCCTATAGCACTGCCTAGTTCATAGGAGTTAATCAGTAAATGAATAAATTGGCCAATTCCTACTTTTTATATGTGTCAGCCACAGTATTCTCACTGACAACAAAGAAAAGTCCATGAGGAAGGAAATCACAAGGATATCAGAAACCCAGCCTTGGAAAAAGAATGGTTTTTCTTTTGAGCTTTGCTCTTTAAATTGTACATCACCTGGGAGCTTAGCTTGTTAGAAAGGCAGAGTTTTGGGCCTCGCCTCAAACCTACTAGAACAGATTCTCTAGTTAAGTTAGTTAATTCAAAGCAAGAGATGATTTTAATTTTCCAGACCTCGATGGTGTTATTTGATCCATTTTTGTGGGCATCTGGAGGGACGTGTGGACTTCCTATGTATCCTGGAGCAGGTTTGAACAGCAGTATTGAAATGGGTAAGGCCCAGAAATCTGAATTTTAACAAGATTCAGAGTCACATATGCACAATGGAGTGAAAAGCACTGTGCAGAGCCCCGAATGCTCCTCTCTGTTCCCTCAATGAGACACCCTGTCCTGTTTGAAGAAGATTGCATCTTTCTGTATTGTTTGCCTTCCAGACCTGTGACTTATAAATAGTTGATAAATGAGAAAAGTGACTTTCATCACAGAAACTAAAAAGACCAGGAACCCTGCTGTCATTCAATTTGTGACATGGGAAAGACTCCGCCCAGGAGAGTCTGCAGGGGCAAAATTATCACTCACAAGATCACGGTCCCCTGTCAAGAAGCTGGCTGCCAATTTAAGACAAAGTAAGAGTCCATTGAGAATCACCACAGGTACAGCCTTCCCACTGGGGTGATCGAAGAAGACAGGTACCTGTGCAACAGAGCTTGATGTGCAGGTCAGCAGAGGGGAGAAGTATCCTTGCTTTTACATTGTGCCTCGCTCCTCTCTCAAGTTGTCTTGCATAGAGCATCTCCCCTCCTGGTAGCTGCCATAATTAGTATATTATTATCTTGTCATTGTTCAAATTTGGTTTGCTAGATTATTCTGAGCCCCCCGATAGGGTGGTGATGCAAAGTCAGAAAACAATATTTCATAGTTATCTTAGGGTGGTTTTCCTAGAAGCAAAGGCTGAGACAGGAATCTGAATGCACGTAATTAATTAGGAAGGGCTCTTAGGAGGAGGGGAGGGAGGAAAGCAGGATGGGACCTGGAAGAAGCCATGCAAAGATGTGGGTTCAACTGAAGCTGTTGCCACAGGGAGCTGTGGAGGATGCAGGGGACTAGAGACTAGGTCTCACCTTGAGACAAAGAGGCTGGTCACTATTACCTTCTTATCAGTCAGCTGCAAGTGTCCCCAGAAATCATGTGTAACCTTCCAGACATTTTCCAGGGAGGAAACCATGAGCAATTCTCAGGATAAAGAGGGCAGTAGTGAGCTATAAGCAATCAACCAAACTCATTCTACGAGGCCACCATCACCCTGATACCAAAACCAGACAAAGATGTCACAAAGAAAGAAAACTACAGGCCAATATCACTGATGAACATAGATGCACAAATCCTCAACACAATACTAGCGAACAGAATCCAACAGCACATTAAAAGGATCATACACCATGATCAAGTGGGATTTATCCCAAGAATGTAAGGATTCTTCAATATACTGTAGAAAAGGGAACACCCTTGCACTATTGGTGGGAATGCAAATTGATACAGCCACTATGGAGAACAATATGGAGGTTCCTTAAAAAACTAAAAATGGAATTACCATACAACCCAGGAATTCCACTACTGGGCATATACTCTGAGAAAACCATAATTCGAAAAGAGTCATGTACCAAAATATTCATTGCAGCTCTATTTACAATAGCCAGGACATGGAAGCAACCTAAGTGTCCATCAACAGATGAATGGATAAAGAAGATGTGGCACATATATACAATGGAATATTACTCAGCCATAAAAAGAAATGAAATTGAGTTATTTGTAGTGAGGTGGATGGACCTAGAGTCTGTCATACAGAGTGAAGTAAGTCAGAAAGAGCAAAACAAATACCGTATGCTAACACATATATATGAACTCTAAGAAAAAAAAATGGTCATGAAGAACCTAGGGGTAAGATGGGAATAAAGACACAGACCTACTAGAGAACGGACTTGTGGATATGGTGAGGGGGTAGGGTAAGCTGGGACGAAGTGAGAGAGTATCATGGACATATACACACTACCAAACGTAAAATAGATAGTCAGTGGGAAGCAGCCACATAGCACAGGGAGATCAGCTCGGTGGTTTGTGACCACCTAGAAGGGTGGGATAGGGAGGGTGGGAGGGAGGGAGATGTAAGAGATATGGGAACATATGTATATGTATAGCTGATTCACTTTGTTATAAAGCAGAAACTAACCCACTGTTGTAAAGCAATTATACTCCAATAAAGATGTTAAAAAGAAACAAAAAAACACTCAAGCAGCTGGGGGACTGATGGGTACCATATGTAAAGAGCAACTTATAATACTTATCAATTATCCATCCATAGACACTTTCTGAGGAGTAATTCTTTTATCTAGATTGGAAATCTGCCTGGTTATTCCAGGTCAAAGAAAGAAAGTCTGCCAATCTCAGATATTAACCTCTTTAATTTAATTATAATTTGCTATATCAGATTCAATGTAATTATTAGCTCATTTAATCCTAATGACAACCCAGGAATATAAGTGCTATTGTTATATTTTTTTTAATTGATGAAAAAAATGATGACTGATGAACTCAAAGCTTAGGAAATTTGCCCAAAGTACACAGCAGAAGCCTACTGGAGTCTAGATAGTCTGACTTTATACTCCTTATTTGTAGCCACTTGGCTATGAGACACCTACTGGATGACTACCACTTTGAGGTTAGACATGGCACCATAAAACCTTACCCAACGCTTGACACATTATAGGTGTCCATTTTATGTTGGCTAAATGAACCAAAATGAGGCAAATGAACCAAAAGAAATAATATTAGATACTTAGAGGCCAAATCACTATTGTTAATTGGTTAAAAAACTTGATGTACACACCTGAAACAAGAAGCCTGCCTCTTGATGCTACCTTCTTTTTGCTTTCCTCTAAAAAAAAAAAATCTTATCAGCATCTGTACAGTCCTATAACAAGTCTTTATTGGAAGCAAGGTTAAAGTAGATTAAAATATTATACAATGAAATTTGATTCTCCCATCCAACCATCCTCATCCTCTTACTAGAGAGTAAGAGAGTACCTTCTCTTACTCCCAAGAAGGACAAATGCCAAAAGACATCTATAAGTATTTCCAGACATTATTCCCCTGAATGCACATATACTATACATACTGTATTCCACTTTGCTTTTTTAACCTAGCACTGCATCTTGAAGATATTTCCCTATTAGCACAAATAGTTTTAACTCATTAAAAAAAAAAAAAAAGCATAGTAGTCCCTCTGAAATCAGGGATAGGCTACAGATAATTTCCTTTTTCCCTTGTAGATGATTATTTTTACTGCTTCCAGATTTTCTGCTCTTACAGACAATGCTGTGGAGTAAATTCTTTTTCAAATTCCTTTGATTTCACTTATGAGAGAATATCTTGAAAAAATTCAAGAAGTAGAATTTTTAGGTTAAACATGACCTTCTAAAATTTGCAAGATATTGGTAAGATTAACTACAATGAGAGTGTGCCAAGTTTATCAACGTTAGAATCCTGTAAACAGTGCATGAAAGTAGGGTTATTCCACATGTTCATAGACAGTATATATTAACAAATAGTTAAATTTTTGTTTTTTGTTTTTGTTTTTTTGTTTTTTTGCGGTACGCGGGCCTCTCACTGTTGTGGCCTCTCCCGTTGCGGAGCACAGGCTCCGGACGCTCAGGCTCAGTGGCCATGGCTCACGGGCCCAGCCGCTCCGCGGCATGTGGGATCTTCCCAGACCGGGACACGAACCCGTGTCCCCTGCATCGGCAGGCGGACTCTCAACCACTGCACCACCAGGGAAGCCCGCAAATAGTTAAATTTTTTATCACCGCTCAGCTATTGCCAATTTTAGAACATGGTTACCTAATTTGCATTACTTTAACAGTAAGTGAAGTTGTATATCTTTCCATAAATTTATAGACAATTTAATTTTGTGAAATGCCTATTCATATTATAAACTCATTTTAATATTATGTTGATTTTTCAAGAGAAAAGTTTGTATGAAGTTTTTTAAAATTTTTATTTATTGCAGTAAGAACACTTAACAAGAGACCTACCCTACTAAGTTCAAAATCAGGAATGGAGGGAGAAAAGAAATCATGGTAAAAGGAAGATTTATAGGCATTGAATCCACTAAACTTTAAAACCAAGACCAAACAGTAACAGTTATATTGACCATAAAACTTTTTGACACAGTAAATATAATATAAAATGCTAAATATATATTTATAATATGTAAATACCAAAGATTTTGAGGAGAATGTGAAAAGGTTTCCTTATTTTTCAGAGCAGGAAGGCAATAGAGCTTATCTAAATTTGAAACATAAAGTTAAAAAAATACTCTAAAGTGTTAAATTATCTCTAATTTCATTTATTGATTTCAGAGAGCCCTTTTGGTAATTAATGTCAGGTGGTGAAGGAACATTTATCTGAAGCTCAATATTCCCTAATTTCAAGGCAGTTTTCACATCATCACGAACCCATGTCCCCTGCATCGGCAGGCAGACTGTCAACCACTGCATCACCAAGGAAGCCCCGTAACTTGTTTTAATGTAATTAAATTTTATTTAACAGTCTAAGTGTAGCATTATAGTATGATAACCATCTTTCTAAAATAATTTGTATTTATTTATCTGTTTATTATTTGTTATTTAGATATATGTTTTTATATAGACATGCCTGAAATGATAGCTTCTAAATGTTGACAATGATTATTTCTGAGTGGAATGATATGGAGTAATTTTGAAAATATTTTCTTTGTGTGTTTTTGAATTGTCTGATTTTTTGATAATGCTTTTATAATACATTACTTCTTAAATATAAAGTCATCCTTCTAAAAATTACTTATAGAATTGAAATAAATAATATTTGACTAATAAATACAAACTGGAAATCACAATGGTCAAGGACATTTAAAAATATATATTTAAAAATAATAGTGTAGGAGCTTCCCTGGTGGCACAGTGGTTGAGAGTCTGCCTGCCAATGCAGGGGACACGGGTTCGTGCCCCAGTCCGGGAAGATCCCACATGCCGCGGAGCGGCTGGGCCCATGAGCCATGGCTGCTGAGCCTGCGTGTCCGGAGCCGGTGCTCCACAACGGGAGAGGCCACAACAGTGAGAAGCCCCTGAACAGCAAAAAAATATATATATATATAATAATAATAATAGTGTACTAGAAAAGGAACAAAAACAAAAGCTGAAATGTCATTGACTGATACATTAAAAATAAATAATGCAGATTCTCTAGTAATCAAAAAAATTTACGTTCAAATTCAAGTCAGCTTTTTAAAAAAAAATCCACTTATAAAGGATTATTGAGATAGGCTTTCTCACACCCTGGTGATAAAAATGTAAATTAATAAAATTTATCTAGAATGCAATTTGTCAACATACATCTGGGTTTTAAAAATATTTATATCTATTGTGATTTCAGGGACTTAAGCCTGTAAAAATACTAAAAAAATATAAACAAACACTTATGGAAATAGATGTATAATTCACTGTTATTTCTAGAAAAAGATAGGAAATAATCTAAAATCTAACAATAGAAGAAATATTTGAGTCTACAATAATTAATAATTTCCATCTATTGAGCTTTCATAGCATGTCCAGTTTTGTCAAGGGCTTTGCAGATGTGATCTCATTTTGTCTTTATAATGACCCAGGGAAGTAGGGACTCTGCACATTTCACATTTGAGAGATTGCTGTCAGAGAGATTAGGAACATAGTGGAGATGACCAAACTCATACGTGGTCAGGTTTGTATTCATCTGATTAAAAAGTGAATGTTCTTCAATATTATGTACTTATTATACTGTGCATCCATTTTAAATGAGGTGTTCATTTTGTTGAATCATCACTGAATTGACATAGAAACGATACTGGTCAAGAGTAAATATTTATTTCATTAAAGTTTGGTTATCCAAAGACTTGAAAGAAACAAGTGCCAGCTTCCGGTTTCCAGTTCCTCACGTTAGGAGCTTGGAAGGTGACAGTTTGCCCTAACAACATGTAAAAAGTTGAACAGACTGAAAAATCAACGACTCTCTTTGGATCCATAAGAGAAGGGAGGATGCAGGGCAGACTGCTACCCCCAGGATTGGAGAGTCAGGCCAGTACAGGGAGTTGTAGCTCATTGAATAGAGGTCCATGAGCAGAAACCTCCATAGGAATGAGTGCCTGAGTGAGAAAACCTGGACAATAATTGAATAGTTGCTGGAGGCTGAGTATGGACAATTCTGAGAGTTAAACATTCCAGGGAAACCACTCTTGGGGGGTGGGGGGTGCACTGCAATTTTGTGAGATTTACCTCTGGGAGCTCTTCTGGGTTCTCAGAGTGAATATTGGAGAAAAACACCCTTGTTCTTCTGGCAGGGAGAGAGGAAAAGGAGTTATTTTCAAATACACCAGAGCACTCTGATCTTAGTAAGGCCTGCCCTCAGGAGAAACTAGTTAAATAGAACCTAATATGCTAAGAGTTTTGTAGTTTTAGCTCTTCTATTTATGTTTATGATCTATTTTGAATTAATTTTTGTACACAGTGTGAGCAAAGGGTCCAACTTCATTATCTTACATGTTGATACTCAGGTGTCCAGCACTATTTGTTGAGAAACTATTCTTTTTCATTGAATTACTATGGCACCCTGCTGAAAACCAGTTGAGTGCTTGTTTCTGGACTCTCAATTTTATTCGATTGATCTATATGTCAATCCTATGACAGTACCACACTGTCTTAATTACTGTAGCTTTGTGCATGCCACATTCTAAATATTAAAAAGTAACAAGTGAAATTAATTTCAACTATATATTTTATTTAGCCCGACATATCTAAAGCATTATCATTTTAACATGTAGGAAATATAAATTCTTACTGAGGTATTTTACATTATTTTTTAATTAACTTTTAGATTCGATGATCTATATGTTATAGCACAGTTCAGACTTCCACATTTCCAGTTCTCAATAGACATATGTGGCTAGTGGCTACTGTATCAGACAGCACTTCTCTAGGAGAAAACACTCTCGGAGAATATTTTCATAACCTTGTGGTAGGCAATGATTTTTTAAACAGTAAAAAATAAAGCACAAATCATAAATGAAACAAATTATAAATCTGACCAATAAAAAAGTATTTCTGTTCATCAAATATACTCTTTTTTAAAAAATATAATAATTATTTATTTATTTATTTTTGTCTGTATCAGGTCACTGATTATTAAAGCACATTTAGACAGGGAGAATAATTTCAGTACATACATTCAACCAAGGACTCACCCAAAATATATAAAATATATAAATATATAAAGTCCTACACATCAATAAGTAAAAGTCTTGATTGAGAATTTCATAAAAATGTATTGAAGTTTTGCTTGATATCATTTAGTTTTCACAGAAATGATAATTAAAATACAAGAAAACACCACTACCCAACCACTAAAATGAAAAAGAAAAAGGCAATACTAAGTGTAAAACAAATGGAATTCACACATTGCTTATAGGGAGTGTATACCTGTACGACCATTTTGGAAAAATTGTTTGGCAGTGTCTATTAACATTAAGCATTTGTTTTCTCTATACCATTCCTAAGTATACCAAACAGAAATGAGTACATATATCCAACAAAATATATGTTTAAAAATGCTCATTTCAGAACAATATATAGCTGCCAAAAATTACAAAGTCCCCAACACTCATCAACAATACCATGGGTAATCATGTAATGCTATATTCACCAGTGGACTATATTAACAACAGTGGAAATGAACAGACAGCATATATAGACAGAAGTATGTATAGCACTCACAGATACAACATTCAGGAAAACAAGCCAGATGTATAAGTGTATCTATTGTACCAGCCCATTTATATGAGTCAGAAGAGAAACAAATGAATCTGGTGTAATTACCGCCAAAATAATGGGCATTTTGTGGAGGGTATTGAGCGAGAGAGGACAAGAGAGAGCCTTTCACATTGCTGGAAATAGTCTATATCTTAACTGTGTGATGATTGCACAAGGGTAGGCATATGGAAATTTCATCAGCTGGTACACCTAAGATTTGTGCATTTTATTGCATGCACGTTACGCCTCAATACAAATTTTGAAAGTCTTAAGAGTCTAATATGAGGCAATGAAAGATTCCTGTAGGTCAAACAACTCAGGAGTGATATGAATAAAAATTTAATGATATAGAAGATAAGTCTTTTCAAGGAAATAAAGATTGCTTGGACTAGAGCATGATACAGACTTTTCTAAGCTGTTTTATCCATCATTTTTTTAGACTATTTGGTTTGAATTTGAATTATTTTTATATTATGGCAGTTTTTATAGCTAAATTGCTTCCATGATTTGAAATCTTCAGATATATTTAAGGGCAGAAAGAAAATAATTGCTATAATGAGTGAAAAAGAAGTCTTCCTGCCTCAAGCTTACAAAGATAAGAGGGCATTTAATGGAGTTTTTAGTTTGACTTTAAAAAGCACCCTACATGGGGGAACCCTCTTTCCATGTAAGTTAATGATCCAGCAAGAGTATTCATGAATGGCAAACTAGTATGTTCTCTCTAGGGTAGGAAGGAAGCAGAAAGAGTAAGTGGGGTGACTTATGCCATAAAAGACCCAGTAACATTTATCCTATCAGAACTGGTCTAGAAAAAGATAAAATGCAGACAAAGGAAGACACATTAGGTAGGACACAAAGGGTGCAGTTAGTCCTTCATTGTGGACAGTAACTCTTTAAAGTGTCTCTGGCCAGTTTCTCTGTATTCCCAGAGGCTATTATTTAAGCTTTGTGTCTTAGAACAAATTCCCTAGAAGCAGAACTTGAAACAGGAATTCCTTTGCTTGTGATTTCTTGATGGAGTAACTCTCCAGCGAAATTTGTAAGAGACCAAGGGAAGCAGAGTAGGACATCAGGCATAAATTTGGGTCCAGCATAGTCAGGACTAGACTAGCCTCAGCCTGATCTCATAGGGAACTCTGGAGTGGGAATCAGCCACAGGGTTACCCTAACCAGAAGCAAGGGGGGTGCATTTTTGAGCTCTTACATCAGTTCATCTTGCAGGCCTGGCATGGGAGAAGGGGCAAGGATGGCATTTTTCAGGAGAAGGGGCAGACAATGCTCTCAGCAGCTGAGGAATGGGGGACTAGCCAGATAAAGGGGATGTGTGAGGGGTGCCAGCAGCATATATGCACCTAGAAGAAGGGTGGAAGGAGGGGTCTTAACCCCACCCTTTCTTGCTTACCCAAGGCAATTGAGCAAGTGTCTACCTGTCTTCACATTTAGGTTGGTGTTACTCAAGCTTTAGCAATTTGCAAAAGGTATATACCATTATTGTCAAATCACCTTATCAATACTTTTCTTTAAATTGATTCACTAATTTTTTTTTGTAAACAAATTACACTTTGATTTAGCAATGCTGTCTGTGAAACTACTATATGTTTGGGTTACTACAATCTTAACACATAGCCAAAAACATGTACAACTATTAATATTTAAATACAATATGTTAGTATGATCTGAAAACCTCTCTCATGACACCAGTGGTCCAAGTACCATCCTTTGAAGACCATTGGTTTAAGGGGTGTCCAAAAGCACACTTGATCTCAAAATATGACCTTTATTATAGGAAACTTATTATGGTGTCTGAAGTTACCATCCAGAAAGCTAAATCTTTGCATTACAGTTGAAAAATGTAAATATGTCAATTGAGAAGGAAAAATCATTACCAAACGTTATTACAGTTAATCTTGACCCTTGTATACAGCAGGGCTCCCAGAGAATGGATGGAATACCAGAGAGGTAATTTTTTAAAAAAAATTTATTGAGGTATAGTTAATTTACAGTGTTGTGTTAGTTTCAAGTGTACAGCAAAGTGAGTCTGTTATACACACACACACACACACACACACACACACATATATTCTTTTTTTACATTCTCTTCCGTTATAAGTTACTACATGATATTAAGTTTATTTCCCTGTGCTATACAGTAGGTCCTTGCTGCTTATCTATTTTATATATAGTAGTATGTATACATTAATCCCAAACTCCTAATTTATCCATGACCCACCCCCCCCGGCCCTTTCCCCTTTGGTAACCATAAGTTTGTTTTCTATGTCTGTGAATATATTTCTGTTTTCTAAATAAGTTCATTTGCATCATTTTTTTAGAGTCCCCAAATAAGTGATATCATATGATACTTGTCTTTCTCTGTTTCACTTACTTTCTTAGTATGATAATCTCTAGGTCCATCCATGTTGCTGCAAATGGCATTATTTCACTCTTTTTTTTATGGCCGAGTAATATTCCATTGCATATATGTACCACATTTTCTTTATCCATTCATCTGTCAATTGACACTTAAGTTGCTTCCATGTCTTGGTTATTGTAAATAGTGCTGCTATGAACATTGGGGTGCGTGCATCTTTTCGAATTAGAGTTTTCAGTTACCATATGATCCTACAATCCCACTCCTGGGCATATATCCAGAAAAACTCTAATTAGAGAGGTAAATTTTGATATTTGAGATGGGGAGATCATAGATCCTGCCCACGATAGTTAGAGGAGAGGATGAAAATATCTATATATATTTTATGAAAATATTTATGAATATACACACACACACACACACACACACACACACACACACACAAATACAAAAGGGAAGTGGAGGATAGGTAAATTTTGATATTTGAGATGGGGAGATCATAGATCCTGCCCACGATAGTTAGAGGAGAGGATGAAAATATCTATATATATTTTATGAAAATATTTATGAATATATATACACACACACACACACACACACACACACACGCACGCACACACAAATACAAAAGGGAAGTGGAGGGGAAGTGATCAGGATGTCAAGAAAAGTATCAAAATCCAGCCTGGCTATATTCCAAATTTCAGTGATTAAGACACGTTGATATTAGTGAAAATTTGGACTTGTAGACCAATGGAACAGAATATAAATCACCTATATAGTCAATTGGTTTATGACAAAATCACCAGCACAATAGAATGGAATGGGTAAAAGAAAGTCTTTTCAATGAATGACGCTAAACTGGATATTCATTTGCCAAAAAAAAAGAACCTTAGCCATTATTGACACCATACACAAAAAGTAACTCTAAATAGATTATTGCTGTAAGAGTGAACTTAAAACTATAAAACTTAGAGAATAAAAGAGAAAAATACCTTTGTGGTTTTTGGCTAAGCAAAGATTGCTTACAACACAAAAAGCCTGAACCGTTAGAGAAAAACAGGGTAAATTGAATTGCATCTTTTTTTTTTTAAAGCTCTTTTAAAAGGCATTATCAAGAAAACAAAAAGGCAAGTGACAGTGAGAAAGTACTTGCAACACATGTATATCAGACAAAGGACTTGTATCCAGAATGTATATATAAAAAAAAAAACTCCTACAACTCAATAAGAAAACACACAAGCTGATAAAATATGGGCAAAAATTTGAATAGAGACTTCACTAAAGAAGATATGCAAATCTTGTGCCAATAAGCACATGAAGGGATGCTCAATAACATTAGTCATCAGGGAAATGCAAACCAAAGCCACAAATAAATACCAGTACAGACTGCTGGGCAAAGGGGAGCCAGTGTCCTGATTTAACTTTTGGAGGGTTTCTTCCTGTATTTTAATAGCAGGTCTTTTCAATTTTCAAGGGCAAATATAAGCAGAAATCATCAACAAGCCAACCCCAAGGGGATGGGGGCATACATGATTTCATTAGACCAATTTAAAACATGATAAATAATTCTAAAGATGCTGTTTTTCATCTTTTCCATAATGAATGTGGGAGGTGCAGGATGCTTAGTTTTGTGTGTCATTTCAGGCTGCGATAAGGGGCTCCCCTGGGTCCTGCCTCAGTGATGCTGCCTCACTCTTAGGCAGGGAAACAAAATGACACCAGCTTGCATCCTGGCTTTGTCATATCCATGCCTGAAGATGCTTTTACGTAGGCGATTCTGGAAATGTGGGGATTTAAGTTCTACTCCTCGAATAATTCTCTCAGAGAAATGGGATTTTTAGATGTTGGATTGTGAAGTTAAGAGGAGAGAGAAGATGAAGACTATTGCTAAATAAATGTCCTGCTTCTGCTGTTGGGATAGATACAACATCGTCCCAGCTGCCACCGGTCACCACTAAATGATTGTGCGTTTGTCACACTTCATTTAGCAGCCTTTCAGGACTGGCTGAACTCGAGCCTTGCCAAGATTATAGACTGTTAAAAGTCTCTAAACCAGAGCTCATAATAAATCCCCCCACGAAGCCAGGGCCAAAAATGAAGGGAGCCAGGTTATCACAGGGCTTTGTGAAAAGGATAAATGTAGGATCAATACTGCAGAGAAGGGCTGGGGAAAGGAAAGAAGAAAGGCAGACATTTTCTGGAGATAAATTTGCACAGATTTTTCTGTTTCTATATGAGCCTCACTAGCTGCAGGCAAATCACTCTCATCAACCCCATAATCATCATCTACAAACATTAAAGTAATAGAAACTGTGTAAGAGTCCAAGGAATTGGGAAGAGTGCTTGCAACGTGGGCTGGGGCAGGAAGTAAAAGAATTAATGTTGAGCCTTGACATTGTTACAACGATGCTAGTCTATAAGCATATGTCTGCAGTCCATGGAAAGAAGCTGTGGGGTAGAAGAGATGTGATCTTTTCCTTGAAATCAATTAGAATTTTCTTGCAGTCAAATGTATAGATACCTATTGCAAAAGGTAAAGAAAAGAAAAGTGTACCAGGTAGCTGATCCCATCTTGAATGGTCTTCTGAGACCTTGTCTCAGACCCATCCTCTTTGATCGGCTCTGTTATGTGGATGTCAACACCAACAAAGATGTTCAGAGTCAAAGAGTGGAGGGACATCTTCAGAGTGCCTGCTGGAGAAGGTGGATGAATGCCAGGTTCTGGTCTGTGAACCAGGAAGGAAGGCAGATATAAACAGGTAAAAATTACATGGTGTCACAGGGACTGGGACAAAGCTAGGTGCAGGGGGCTGTCCAAACCAAGTCTGTAGGGGGGATGATCCAGAATAAGAGGTATGTGTGAGGAATGGATGGATCATAAAATGCCAGGAGGAGAGGATGTAAGGTGAGCCTGGAGAGGTGGACAGAAGCCAGGTCACGAAAGGGCTTCACATCCGTGCTAAGGAGTTTCAACTTTATGCCTGAAGGTAATGCAGAGACATGGAGAGTCTCAGGACATTGGAGGATCTTAAGAGCCTTATAAGAGTGTGAAGAATGGATTAGAGGGGAGCAAAACTAAAGGCAGGGAGATTGGTGACTATAGCTATACTGGTCCAGGTAAGAAATGGTGATAAACTGGCTTACTGAAGAGACAGAGGTGGAGAAATGGGGAAAAAAGTAGATGGATTCAAAGAGGCAGTACTGACATGGATTAGTGTGATTTCTTGACTGGTAACAGTGTTTCCCTGATTTGCTATTTGAAGTTTGACAGAGCAATATCTCAGCCTCAACTTTGTCTCACTCATGGGAAGTCTAATGCTTCTTGCTAAGTTGCCCATTCACTGATATGTTCAAATATCTTTGGGAGCATCCTCATGAATCTCTCCTTGAATTTGAAAGACTGTAGTACCATTATGAGAAGTTGGGTCATCTAGTCTAGTCTAAGAGGATATATTATGCCACTGAACTCTAGAGCTAGAGGCTTAGAGATGGAAGACAAAACCTTGTCAAGAAAGACTGTCCTATCCCTGTGGCTGCAGTTCCTGTCACCTTTATGTGACCCCCTGTTTTGTCCAAAGCAAATGTGAGCACTTGTTCTGTCTACCTTGACCGTTGATGCAAACTCCTGCTGTGGTTACAGCGGTTTTTCCTAGTCTTTCACCAACCCCAATGGTAATTTGCTCATTGAAGGATGTACCTGACACAATTGTCATGGGCTCTCAACATTAAATTTATTTAGGTCCAATCATATTGTCTCTTCCTCAGGGTGTAGGAATGTCCTATGATGTAGAATAGAAGAATTTCCACTCTCTGCAGTCTCAGGAAGCCACAGCCACCATTCCTATACAGCACTTATGTCTTGGGTCAGGTTCCCAGTAGCTGACCTTGAGGTGATGATGATTCATGAGCAAGTGATTCATTAAGAAAGTGCTTCTAGGGAAAGACTGTCAGGGAGCAGAGCAGGGAAGAGGGAAGAGGCCAAGCAAGGATGTGGTTTCAGGCAAAGCCCCAGTCTCAGCCTGATCCTACAGGAAGCTACAGCATGTAAGTCCCACCTCAGAGTTTTCCTTGACTCAAGGCAGGGTAGTTGGGCTTTCCTACTCATTAGCCAAGTTCCATTTGGGGGGCTATAAACTACCAGGCACTTCCTGATTTCTTCTAGTGACGTGGGCAGAGAAGCTTAAGGAGCCCAAGGACAGTCATGCAATGATGTTTGCAGGTGTGAGCCTTAAGGCTACAGCACACAGAGCTGAGGGATGAGAGCACAGAGATGGTAAGATGGACCCGAGGAACTGTCAGGAACTGTTAGAGTGGTGGGTGAACCATTAGAGGACCACCGACAATGCTCAGACTATACCTGGTTTTGTGCATGAAGTGGTTCACCCATATTTTTGTAATTTCATGATGGTTTTTCATAGGTGCCTTGTTGAATTCACTGATTCTGGGGGTTTTGTCATGTTCAATTATTTTCTTATCCAATCACATTCTAAAAGTTTTGAGCTTGGAGGGAGGAGGAGGTAAGGGACTCTTGATTTTCCCCTCCTCCAAAGCCCTGGATTCTTTATAAAAATTTCCCTATAACCGTCAGCCTCTACATTTCAATATTGTTTCTCTCATATATGTCCAACATTGAAGTTCCCAGTGCATCAGAAACTGTTACTGTTAAATTTGGGGATGAGGGAAGAATCTAGAATGATACCCAGGAATTTACTCCATCCACTGGACCCCAGAGCACTAGCTTCTCTGGGCATGTCAGCAACCAGGGAGAAGGCTTGGGAGTCTGAGCTCCCTGTAGGCAATTTCCCTGGTTCATACAATTTAAAGGGCAAAGAACTGACAGGTTGTGAGATACTCTTGGGCTTGCTGAAGAACATGAGAAAGCTATGAGTGAACTTCAGAGAGGAGCTTCAACCCAGATTCTCTCCTGAAACTAAAGATATAAGAAAACTCAGGTATATTTGTTGTTCTAAGATACACATTTCCTACAATCATAGAGCAATAGAGCTAAATCAGAACTATGAGATCATCTGATTATATCCTTCATGTTACAAGCCCAGAAAAGCTAGGTGACATGCCATGGGTCACCCCGTTAATTGGTTGCAAGGCCAATGCTAGAATCAAGGTCTTATGGTTTCTATCAAGGTAAATACATTCTTGAATATAAAGATCACAGATGTAGAGAACAAACTTATGGTTACTAAGGGGGAAAGGAATTGACATATACACACTACTATATGTAAACTAGATAACTAATACGAACCTACTGTTTATGTTTCCCACGCTCCCACCGCCACGGTTTCTACTGGGTTGAGCCAGTGAGAGATTAGAAGATGGGAAGGAGGAAAAGAAGGGTGCCTCTTACCTCCTGTTGGCACATGCCTCAGGCAAGCCTCCCCAGGACTCTGCTGTCTGCGGGTGCTGCAGGCCTCCTGCTGTCAGATGGGACACTTTTCCTCTTTGACCTCTCTGTCCTTCAGCAACCTGTGCAACCAGCTCTCTGTCCCTGAATAAAATATTCCCAATTCTGTTTTCCTAGCTAAATTTTGCCTGATCCAGATTTCACAAAGTTGGGTCTAATGTCAAACCATTTCTAAAAAAGAGTCTTTTGCTGACAACAAAAGAATGAATATTAAACTATATATTTCTTTATTTATTTTAAACTATATTTTATATTTTCAGCTGTGGCTTTTCTCTCTTTTCAAAAATACATTCCAAAGTATATTTGATTATTCATGCGAGATTATCTTGTTAACAACTCCCATTTCCGAGTGAGGTCAGGTGCATGCAGAGAGCAGTTTGCTTACTCTTCAATTATGGCATTTGCCATAGTTTATATTACAGTTTAATTTTCATTATCTTTTTCCATGCCTGACTCTTAACTGGATTATAAATACTTAGAAGGCAGAAGGAAACAGGCCTAAATCTAATGTTAAATCTCAAAAAAGTAGAATAGTATTGATCACATAGTAAATTTTTACTAAATGTTTGTAGAATTAATAGTGGTAGGGAGGAAATGGTCAGATTCTATAGATACATGGTTCTGGTTTTATCAGGACCTCATGAGCTGTTTACATAAGAATTTATCCCCAGTTCCTTCAGCTGGATGTGTATAACCTTTCTTGGTGATGCAAATTTAACATGAAATTCATTGCTTGATAAGGCATATGATGTTTTCTGTAGAGATGGAAGCTTCTGCTTTTTATACAGAAACTAAGCACAGATAAAAAGCTCCAAGTCAGATACCAAGTCAAACACTGGTTGCCTCAAGGCTGTTTGATTTGGGTTTGATATTTCTGCCTCAATTAGATTCAAATAGATTCCAACACCATCATTTTGAGTTATTTCAGTTTATTTAATGATCTTAGTTTGGAATACCCAAAAGCAGGGCCCAAAACAAGGATCCAAGTTAACAAGTAGCAATTAATTTATTTGAGAGGCGATCTCATGAAGCACACTGGTAAGGACTGGGGAAGTGAGACAAGGAAGGGAAGGTGGCCAACAGAGGGTGTCTTAATAAACCAGGTTCCCCTTTGAGTGACTAAGGCTCCATCTTGCTGGGGAATTCTTGGTGAGTCACAGGGCAAGGAGTTGATGTATTTTTCTATCAACTCTGGTCCATCACTGGCTGAGAGCAGTTCCCAGGGTTTTAAATCCATCACCCATCTGGGCAATTCTATGTACAGGCTGTACATGTACCCAGGGGCAGACAAGGTCTTAAGACTGAGGGCTGCAGGTTCTTGAGATGTAAAACCATCAGTAATTATAGGAAGGTGAGTGTTAAGTAAGGGGGAATTGATGGGGTACTGACAGCATCTTCTAATATAGAAGATTATAATACATGCTCAACATCCAGTAAGAGGTATCACATATGCATGAGTTTGTGTGTATGTGTTTATGTGTAGACATGCTTGTGAGTAGGTGTACATTTTTTTCAGCTTAAAAAATCTTCTATATTGAAAAGATAATGTAAGATGAGGAATGTCTGTAATTCCATCCTTCTCTGAAGGTCCAAACCTTTTACCTGATTCTTTGAAAATACACTTCTTACTTGCTACCTTGTGTGGTTGATGCAAATAAGCATACCTAAATAAGTTTCCTTGCACATAGATGTGGTT
The DNA here is from genome assembly GCF_003031525.2 of Neophocaena asiaeorientalis asiaeorientalis. Lineage (NCBI taxonomy): Eukaryota > Metazoa > Chordata > Mammalia > Artiodactyla > Phocoenidae > Neophocaena > Neophocaena asiaeorientalis. The sequence goes on along the minus strand of NW_020185334.1, from coordinate 3,255,119 downwards.
TTTTTTTAATATCCTGCAGCATCTAACACAATATCTTGAATGTGCTAGATGCTCATTATTTAGTTGGTGAATGAAAGATGTAGTGGACTAGGCTGTTGTATGGCAAAATTTACTTTCTCCCTTTAACTGCAAGAGAGGGGTTACTCTGTGCCCCACTGATGTTGAGCTTGGCAATGAGACTTCTTCAGGCCACATCATGGGCCGGGTGTAGCCCCCATCACTTGACTTAGGGCTTGGCTATGTGACTTGCTTTGTTAAAAGGGATGTTAGTACATGTGACACAAGCAAATGCTTGAAATGTGCTTCATATTTAGAGTTGGTCTCTTGCAATTCTACATTTCTACCTGAAATGTAGCTCCTGCTTTAAGGAAGATGAAAAACAGGTGAGGTTAACCTGTATCCAGCATCCAGCTTTGAGCCAAGCCCATTTAAGTCCATCCTTGATGAGTCTACCAACAGATAACATGAAGTGGAATGAAAGATTTTTTTAAGCACTGAGTTTTGGGATGATTTGTCATACAGCACTGTTATGACAATAGCTAACTGATAAAGTAAGCAAGCAAATCCTATAAGTATTGGAACAGGACAATATTGGTCATGATAGAGTTAGTTTTTGTAAAATATTAGACATACAAATGTAGAAATTGTTTTAATATGCTAATATTTTCTCAATAATGGTAACTGATTCTAACCTCTTTAGAAATGCATAGTACTAAACATGGGGTTAGAAAAGTAGTGAAAAACAACACAAACTAGAATTCATTCTTTAATTGTATTGAAGAAGGATTAAACAACACACACCATGTGACATACAAAAATACAATATGAAATATTTTATTCAAGCCTAGTCTTTCAATTCTCAAGTCAGATTTTACAGTTTTAGAGAGATCTTTACTAATCACCCTAATCTTGTACACTCAATCCCTCCTATCATTATATATAACCCCCCTTCTCTTTCGTTTGTAACATTTATTACATTTCAATGTTCTCTTATTTATTTGTTTATTATCTGTGTCCTCCAATAGAATGTAAGCCTTATTAAGAACAAGGTTTTGTCCCTTTTTCTCATCTTTGTGTCCCAGCATCTACAAATGGTACCTGGTACATGGTATCCAATAAAGAGCTGTTTAAAAAGTGGATGTCTAATGGCCACTAATAACAGATACTACTTTTCATATTATAGTTATTCCTGAGACATTTTTGTTAACTTCTAGTTTTGAATTTCTGCTCTTAATCAATTTAGTAAAAGCTCCAGCCTTCATAATAAGGTGTTGCTGAGTGCTCCGTTGAATAGGGTAGAGTAGTTCCAGTTGCATTAGATGGGATTTTTGAACAGAGGGCTTTTTTTTCTCCTATATTACAGTGAAATGTGTGCAATGGTTTCAGGTATCTGTCCTTCATCTGAGTGGAACTACACCCAAATGATGGGGAAATTACCCAAAAGCACATTTAGACTTTATTGGATTTTTCTGATCTTGTTATTCGTTTCCTCTGGCAGCCAGCTTCAAAACAAGCAAGGGAGCGCTACATTCCAAATTGCATCTTTTAAATGTGAATATTGTGCCTGTTCCTTTATGTTTTATGCATTGTTTGCAAATAGGAAACACGGTCACCTCATATTTTATGGATTTGCTTTGGAAAATGATTTCAAAGAAAGTTCGATATCAGGAGCATAGAACCTAGCTCTGACTTTGCTGAATGCCTGATTTAATAAAGAGGATAATTTAAAGTAAGACCTTGCCCTTTGGCCTCATTATTGTAAACTGGTGGGAATTAGCTTTGAACTGTGTATATTTAATAAATATGTACTTACCCAGTAAACTGTGAAAAGCACTGTATGGGCCTTGAATTCAAGAGGGACAATATATTTTTCAAAATACATCAAGGCAAAATTTACCTACCTGATAACATGTGAAAGGAATTCTGAGCATAAGTAAGGTGACTGTTATATAATTGCAGATTTAGGACCAAGTTGACCAAAAATTCTACCAGAAATGTCACTAAGCTAAAAGGAACTCTTTTGGCTATGGATTACACTTTACTTACAAATGCAGCTTTCTTATTTGCCTGTGCTACTGAAATCTTGGTACATCTTTTCAATAGTAACTTATCGTCCTATGATAGGTTCTTTCTGTTGCTGTAGGTCTCAACTCAAAGTATGTCTTTCCCTGTCCACCATCTTTTATATTGCCCCCACTACACTATTATATTCACCATTTTCTTTCCTTTATAACATTTATTGTTCTCAGACAGTTTTATTGTTCATTTACTTGTTTACATTTTTGTTTATCTATACCTCCCCTAGAATGGAAGTTCACAGAAGCAGGGATGTGTCTATATTTTCTATCTTTATGTTTGCAACTTCTGGAATGTCATGTGTTCCATAAAATAATACACAATAAAAATGTGTGAAATTCTTACAACCCAACAATAAAAAGACAAACCCAATTAAAAATGGGCAAAGGAATTGAATAGACAATTCTCCAAAGAATTTCCACATGCCAGTAAGAACACGAAAAGATGCTCAACATCATTAATCATTAAAGAAAGGGAAATGAAACCCATAATGTGATACCACTTTACATATACTAGAATGCCTATAATTAAAATAAGAGATAAGGGACTTCCCTGGTGATCCAGTGGCTAAGACTCCACGCTCCCAATGCAGGAGGCCTGGGTTTGATCCCTGGTCAGGGAACTAGATCCCACATGCCGCAACTAAGACCTGGCACAGCCAAATAAATACATAAATTAAAATAAATAAACAGATAATAATAAGTGTTGAAGAGGATGTAAATAGATTGGAAACTTTTCCATCGCTGGTAAAAATGTAAAATGGTACAGTCATTTTGGAAAATAGTTTGTCAATTCATCAAAACTTTAAGCATAGAATTAGCATATGATCCAGTATCTTTACTCCTTGGCATAAACCCAAGAGAACTGCAAATACATATTCACACAAAACCTTGTTCATGAATGTTCATAGCAACATTATTCATAATAGTCAAAAAGGGAAACAACCTAAATGCCCATCAATTGAAGAATGGATAAACAAAATGTGATATACCTGTATAATGGAAAGTTATTTGGCCATTACAAAGGAATAAAGCACTGACACATAGTGCAACATGGGATGGTGCCTGAGAACATAATGTTAAGTGAAAGAAGTCAGACACAAAAGGCCACAAATTGTATAATTCCACTTGTGTGAAATGTCCAGAATAAGCAAATACATAAATAAAGAGCTTAAACTAATGGTTGCCAGGGGCCAGAGGAAAGAGAGAATGTGAACGACTGTTAAAGGATAAGGAGGTTCTTTTATGGATGATGAAAATGTTCTGGAATTAGAGAGTGCTGATGATTGCAAAACTTTATGAATCTATAAAAATACTGAATTGTACATTTAAAAATGAATTTTATGATATCTAAATTATATCTCAATTGTGGAATAAAGTTGATGATAATAACTACCGTTAGTAAGATGCCTATGCACCAGGTATTGTGCTAAAGACTTTACATGCAGTATAAATTTTTACCCATTCACAACTCTATAAGGAAAATTCTATTATTATGCCCATTTTATAGATGAGAAAGCTGGAAGTTGGAAAGATTAAATAACTTGTCCAGGGCCATAGAGCTAAGCAGTGGTAGAATTGGGAATACCAGGGAACACCTAGGCAGTGCATCTGGTTCCTGAGCTGGGGTGATTGGAGGTACAGGAATAATACAGCCAGAAAGATGTGTTTTATGTTAACTGGTGTATATGCTTGAATTCTCAACTTTCTTTGAAAGTACAATTCTTTGAACTCTTTTGAGCTCATGAGAATAGTCAATATTTATAAACTGATTGACAACTAACTACAAACAGCATAGAGTAACTCAATAGATTTAGACAATAGTTTTCGAAGCAAACAGAAATCAATTAAAGAACCTTCAGTGTCTTTCATGTAAGTAGTAAGATTGGAGGTAAAAAGCTAATGGAATAAAATGATAAATTTGGGCAATAAAATCTAGAGATTTTAACGGTCACTTTAATTTATATTTTAATTAATTTTTATTGGAGTATAGTTGATTTACAATGTTGTGTTAGCTTCTGCTGTACAGCAAGGTGAATCAGTTGTACATATACATATATCAACTCTTTTTTAGACTCCTTTCCCAGGTAGGTCATTACAGAGTATTGAGTAGAGTATCGTGAAAGCTGAGTCAGGGCACATGTGAGGAAAAGACGGAAGAGCAACCCAGCACAGGAGTGGCATGGGAACTCAATTTCACATCTAGATTTTTTTCTGCAAATAGAAAATAATGCCTACTTCTCTCCTGAAAATTATATACATT
>NW_020185334.1:3166994-3250732 GCF_003031525.2 Neophocaena asiaeorientalis asiaeorientalis | reverse complement strand
TATATATATATATAGTCTGAAATCCTGACATTGTAACATCAGTGAGCCAAAGTTAACAAATATTTATTACCTGAAATTCATACTGTAGCTACAAGCAAAAATGATGTTGAATCTTTCTCAGGTAAATTTTTTCTAATAAATGTAAGTACATTCACATCTTTGTGTCTTGCTGTTTTGATCCACTTAATATTTTGAATAAAAGTTCTGTTACTCTTCCTGGATGCTGCCTTGCTCCCAAGGAAATCACTTATCTCCTGCTTTTTCTTTCATTGAGTTAATTATTTGTCAGACCTATGCAGGGTTTAGCCCCTCCTCCCGTTCCCCTGGGCACATTGAAATAATTTTTAATTTTTTAACCTACTGCAGAAATGCAAGAAGGTGGGGAAAGGGGGAGCAGGATGTTCAAGGAAAATTGTTTAAAGGAGGATCCAGAAGCAGAAAATCAGTCGCCAGTAATTGCAAGTCTCTTTATACATCCAACACTAGCTTTGTGCTTTTGTGGGCTCTAAGGTATTTTGTGACATCAAAGTTGTTATAATCTTACTGCTTCCTCCCTCTCTCCTTCTTTTCCTCCTTCCTTTTTCTCCCTTATTTTGGCCACCCCATGCCTGCCTTCCTTCCTTCCTTCCTTTCTCTTGATTTCTTCTTCAATACCCTACAACTTTCCGTAAAATATTTAAGATTATGAATTTACAGTCTATTTAGAGGCACACATTAAATGAGAGCAATAGAGCATATAATAAGGTGGTAATTATGCAACCAGTATAACTAAGGAGAAAGAGAAAGGAGATGGCTGTGTGGGCAGCAGCAATTAGATTTCACACACACACTGTGATGAGAACTTGACCTTGAAGATTAGAGAATTAGGGCCAATGGGAAGTCAAAGGGAGAGTACAGCAGAGCAAAGGCTGGTTTAGGTAGAGCCACAGAAGCAGGAAAGAAGAGGTGAGGGTGGGGAAGGGAGACGGGTGTCTCAGGACCCTCCTTCTCTGATGGACTTGCTGGCCACCTGTCCCCTAGACTTTTTAAATTTCTATTTACAAGCCAGGCAACATTTTCACCCAAGTGTCACTAGCCAGTGACCACTCAATGAAGTTGCATGAATTCCAGGCCATCCCACTTGAAAGAAAATTATTCTTATTGATCACTTCTGCAATCTTCATAGTTTTATCCCCAGCTTTCTTGTAAACACCTACATGCAAGACACATGATTCCATGATTTGCCCAAATGTGGCCAGAAAATCTGTGCAGAATCAGGTTTTTACCTCCTCCATCTGGGAAATGCAAGGAAGTTTATGAACAAAGCACCAGCCCAACTAGATACAGTTACTTGGCCAGAAAGAAAAAAAATTACAGTTTTAATAATAATTATCACAAAAAAGAGAAGGGAGAGATAGGTTTTTAATATAATAGAGCTGTCCCCAAACTTCATTAAAATCAAAGTCCAATTTGACCTTGGGATAAGAGAGATAGGTTTTTAATATAATAGAGCTGTCCGCAAACTTCATTAAAATCAAAGTCCAATTTGACCTTGGGATAAGCCTTCTTAACACTTCTTTTTCGTCTTCTCAACTTTTCTAACTATGGTTTTTGAGACTCATTCTTGAACAAAGCTTTTATGTTTCATTCTGGGGCTCATGCACCTGACACTCTTTGTCATCATTTTACAAAGAAGTGTACTATGTATTCAGACTCTAGTTGTTGAAGATTCTACTTTCATAATGTGATCAAGAGTTTTCAATGACATCTCAAATTCAACTGAAGTTTCCATCTCAATTTCTGTCCTGGTAACTTAACAAACACTGAGCAAACATTTTAGGCCTGGACCAGGCTTGGACTTGAATGTATAACCTTATTTGTTTTTCAAAAATATCATCCATTTTTTATCACTTCATAAGTACGTACACACCTGTAGCATTCAGAGTCATGAGGAGGGTATTTGGTTAAGCTCACTAACTTGCTGAGTGAAGGATCATACCTGCCAGCCTGATAACAAGCAACACTTATATTTTCATGCCTGCAAAGTTACAAATTACAGTTACTCCTTGGAAGAGACCTTCAAGGGAGTTCTCCAATGGCTGACATTAAATATCAAATCTGTAAGTACTAACCTGCCCGTGTGCATTGACTCCATTTCGCCTCCTTTCTTCGCTCAGGGTGGTGATTAAGAGTGTGGGCTCTGGAACCAGTTTGCCTGGCTGAGAATGCAAACTACAATAATTACCAAATAGGAGAGCTTGAGCAAATTTTCTCACTTCTCTTTGCCCTCACTTTCCTTATGTAAAGCACTGATAATAATAATACCTACATCATAGTATTGTTATTTGGAATAATACATGTAAAGGACATGGAAGAGTACTTGGCTTACAATAAGCACTCAGTAAATGCTAGTTTATTATCTCTACCCATTAATTACCCCCATTCCACTTCACCCTTGGGTTGAACATCATTTACATGATTTTCTAATGACTATTTCCAAAGCATGTTATCAGGCAAAATAGATCAAATGAGCTCTGTTTAATGATTTAATTAATTAATCATTTGGGCTTTATTTAAATTAAGTCCTAGACATTTTTTTAAATCTAAGATATATTAATTTGCTTGGCCTATTCCCTAGGCTCTTGTGAATAAAGGATGCTTGAATGAAGCATACTCTTTATCCTTGCTCCAAATTGCCCTGTCTGAAGGCTCTTTGAAATGGCATCCCTGTCAGGCAATTCAAAGAGTTTTGAAAACAAACAAGCCACACCTCAGCCAGTCTGGCTGTAGTCTACATAATCAATAAGTGGAACTTGAGTAACCTAATTTTTAGTTAGGCTGCTTAGCACCTTTTGGTTTCTTTAATGTCCATCTAATACTTTAGCAACCCTTATTTAGACTGGAAGATAGTTTTCAAACTCTGGGGAATCTAATCAAAATGAGTGAAAGCAGAAGTCAAACAATGCGTTGTCATACTTGGTGGGTTGTGGGCGTGGATTTTCTTTTCCTTTCCATTTTTGTTCTTTTAGGTAATGAATCCAAAACACTTATGATTTGCCAAGATTATGTTCTCTGGAACAGGAAAAGTAACACATAGTAACAGAAATAATATTCCAATCCACTGATTATCCTCTACGATGGCATTTTGGAAAGTAAAATGAGGGACTTCTTTCTAATTTGCTTCATGTTTTTTTAAGAAACAAAGGCAAATTTGTATCCCCTTAATTTTACGAGCTTTGTCCTTTTTATTTTCTCTTATTACATTTAACAGTTACAATTTAATAAGACTAGTTGAAAAGCAATTTTTTCATAAAAATTTATCTTTATGGAGACTTTGAGAAGGCTAATTTCTATTTCTTTGTTTTTGGAGTGAATGATGTTTTAGTTCATATACCTGACTTAACCTTCTCATTTATTTGGAAGACATATTCCTTCTTTATTTCAACACCATCCGCCTTCTTGAGACATTCAAGGTGGTTCCAAATAGTCCGATAGAAAAGGGATGGATATGAATTCATGGGTGGGAAGAGTTTGGAAAAACAATTCCAAAGAAACAAATGTTATTTTTTTCCTATAAAAAGGACAGGAGGTTAGTGGTAGATGAGAGGCTTCCTTTTTAAAATGCTAAAATAGTATCAGAGCTTCTACTCTTCCAAAGCACAGAGTTCTTAACTTCTTCCAAAATGGTACTGTATCCAGACCAATGATAACTTGTGCCCATTTGGAGATGATATCTATGATCTAAAATTGAATGTCATGTCCACAGACTTCCTGGAAATTGCTATCACCATCCTCTCTTTGAACAGAGTTTAGTTTAGACCAGCCCAAATCAGAAAATGTCTACAATGCCTATATGATCAAATTCATCATTAAGGGTTCCTAAGAACCATTTGTTTCAGGAAGGCAAAGCATGACCATCCAGATTTCATTCACGAAGTGATTGAGATCCACAAAAATTATGGGGTTTATATGAAATCCCTCCTCTTATTAGGTATGCTGTTAAGGGCTATAAATAAAAAGAGATATGGGAAGGTGAATATCTACAGTGCTCTCTCCTCAAAACATAATTATTGAAATGACACTTTTTCTTTTGACCTTTTATACAATTTTAAAAGGACATCACCCAGCATTGTTTATATTATTTCCTTGGCAATATGTACTATTTAGCCTCATGTAGCTTCTTATTGAGCAAGTATTTTTTTCTTGTATCAGCTTCACAGGTGTGTGTTTGTTACCCCTCCCTACCATTTTGAAGATGCTAACAACAGAGAAGTATTCTTTTGTGCAACTCCTGTCCACATTGTGTGCAATATGCCATAACAAATAGATAAATCATCCCCAGCCAGAGAGTTAATGCTAGGTTACAGTAATTTTGCCCTGAGTGCTGAAATCCTGGCACTTTCAGGGTTGTTACCCTATAACGTTATTTCAGTGAAGAAATAATCACACTTTTCTCTACCTATTAAAAATATCTTCTGGTCTTTTCCAGAGCATTAATCATAAAATGTGTGTTTGATAAAAGGAGAATTAGGAAATAAAAAGAAATGAATTAGATTCCAAACAGCATTGAAGGAAACTATGTGAATGCAGAGTATGTTGGGAGGTAAAGTTTTGGACTTTTGACATGTTAAATCGAAGAATATTAATAGTGAGATATTTCTCTATGCCTTCAGGATAGGAAATGTTGAATAAAGGTGAATGAGGTTTATTCTATTTTTTTTATTTTTTATGATTTTTCACATAGTCATTTCCCCTAAATTGTGCATTTCAAAAATAAAAACAAGGATGTGTCTTCTCTTGAATAGTTAAAATGAAACTCTGATGGCTTAAAAATAGCCACCGGAAGGTAGTAAATAAGATTTAATTCACATTTACAGGATGGAAATTATTCAGTTAGCATGGTTTTCATGGCGCAAATTTCTATATACTTGATGTAAAGGCAGGTTTCTAACAATAAGGATGAAACAATATAAATATGAAAGCAAATACTGTTATTATATAAATAACCTCAGATATTTTAGATGTCTCCCTTTACCATATTTAATAAAAATGTAAGGCTCACAAAAGATAGGTTTTCCTAAAAGCAGTTCAAATTCAAATTGAAACATACAATGTAATAACACAAAGTGCACCAGATAAACTTTCATAAGATCTATGTCTTGTTTTTATTCCACCATTGACTAGCTCTAGGGTGACATGGGGGTAAATTATTTAACCTTTGTGAATATCAGTACTCTCATATTTTAAATGGTTAAAATATTCGTTTCTTGCCTCTTCTTGGGTGGTTGTGAACATCAAACAAAATGATGGATGCAATTGCGCTTTGTAAAATGGCAAAATCCCATATCAAGGTGAAATATTGCCCATCATATCTGCTTTCTTTCAGTTCTACTTCTTAACACAGCAATTCTTACCAACACATTTTAAGGGCTCTTGGACCTTGCAAATCAGACAGATACTGTAAGGGTCTTATAAAACTATCCTGTTGTCCTCATGGGAAGGATTCTTCAGGACTATTCAATAAAGTTTTTTACCAGATGTCTAACTGCATATACTTTCCAGAGTGTATCAGTAGATGATTTAGATAATATGAATTTTAGATTAAGCGGAATATTACTATTGGAAAATTCATTGAGAATAGCACAATGCCTCATGCATAGTATACCCTTAATATACATTAGTGGATTGAATGAGTGGGCTTATGGATTAATAGCAAGTGATCTGAATGTGACCCAACATGCGATAATATGACTGCCTGATGGAGCTTTGTGACTACTTTTCATAGCAGCAGTGATCTTTCTACTCAGGCCCTCCTGGGCACCCCAGCTCATACCCAATCTATGCATTTAAACACTCTATAGTCTAACTGTATTCCAGAGAAGGGTTGATTCTCCAATATCTTACTAAAAATCCATAAAATCTGAAAAATGAATCAACTTGAATTTATTGAGTAGCTACTATGTACAAAACATTGCTTTACTGTGCACAAAGAAATGTAAGAGTTGCTGTTCTATCAACGTAGTGAAATGAGTCAAGTGGATATCTACAAGACCATAAACAAAAATAAATGTTGCGAAAAATATAACAATGAAATGTTCAAGCCTAAAATTCTGCTCTTAATATAAAAAGAGAAAGGAAAAACCATAATTTCCAGAAATGAATAAAAACACATAACCATGTAAGTAAGTGTACAAGTTGATGCTATAGCTCTTGACCAGGTCCTCATGCCTGGGGCTGGGGGCTGGACCTTCAATATCCATTTGGGACATGAGACAGGGACCACAACCCTGCCAGGTAAAGGCTGAAACTGACACTTCTGCATAAGGCCAGGCCCTGCTAAGCCCACTGGCCCAAGAACATGGAAAGAAAGCTTATCTCTGGCTTGACAATCTGGGCAACAATTTTAAAGCATGTTAACCATCAGGATATAGACAAGTTTCATTATCCCTCACCCCCTCCCAAAAAAATCCCGTTTGCTACCTATTTGTAGCCACACTCCCCTCCTTCACCCCTAACCACTGGTGATCAGTGATCCGTTCATCCCTCCAGAATGTCATACAGATGGAATCATACAATGTATAACCTGACACTGGCTTCTTTCTCTGGCCATAATGCCTTTGAGATTAATCTTATGTAAATGTACCAATAATTCCTTTCTTTACATTGTTGAGTAACATTCCATTGTATGGATGTGCCACAGCTTGTTTATCTGTCGATTCATTGAAGGACATTGTTTTTTTTCCAATTTTTGATTGACAATGAATAAAGTTCTATAAACATTGATGCACATTTCTCTAGAGTAAATCTCTATGAGTGAGGTTGTTTGGTTATATGCTAAGTATATGTTTAACTTTATAAGACACTGCCAAACCCTTTCCAAAGTCACTGTACCATTTTGCATGAACACCAGCAATCTATGAGAGTTTTAATTGCTTTGCCTTGTCACCAAGTCTTGGTCTTTTCAGTATTTTTTAATAACTATTTTAATTTTTCCAATAGATGTGTATCTCACAAAAGTTTTACTTTGCATTTTCCTGAAGGCAAATAGTGACAAACATCTTTTCAGGTACTTACTTGCCTTTTGTATATCCTCTCTGGTGAAGTGTCTGTTCAAGTCTTTTACTCTTTAAAAAAAATTGTTTTCTATATGTTGAGTTTTAAGAGGTTTGGGCTTTTTTTTAAACATATTTTGGAAAAAAAATTGTTTTCTTTTTTGGTACCTTGAAAATATTCTTTCCCAGTTCTATAGTCTGTCTTTTCATTCTCTTTAACAGCGACTTTTTCAGAGCAAATTTTTTACATGTTAATAAATTTCAACTCATCATTTTTTTAATGAATTGTACTTTATGTGCCTAATGCCAGGTCACAAATACTTTTTGTTTCTTTCCTCTAAAAAATGTATAGTTTTATATTTTAGATTTAGATCTATTTTAAAGTAAAATTTTGTATTAGTTTTAAAGTTTAGGTCAAGGGTTTTGTTTCTGTTTATGTTTTTGGTATCTAGATTTACATTGTTTCAACATTTTTTTAAAAGACTATCTTTTCTCCATTGAATTCCTTTTTCATCTTTGTCAAATATCAATTGACCATATTTGTGTGGATCTATATCTGGACTCTATGCTGTTACATGTATCAATTTCCAATACTACACAGTCTTAATTACTGTAGCTTTACAATGACCTTATGTTGACTTATGTGATACCGTCAACTTTATTCCTCTTTTTCATTTTTTTTTTCAGTTATTCTAGCTCCTTTGCCCTTGAATATAATTGCACCATACTGAGTTTTCCAATTCATGAACATGGTATGTCTCTCCATCTAATTCAAACATCTTTGATTTATCTTGCCAGTATTTTGTAGTTTTCAGCATACATATCGTGTATATGTTTTTTTAAAAAATATTTATACCTAAGTATTTCAATTTCTAGAACTATGTAAATGGTATTGCATTTTTAAATTTTGCAATAGTTCATGATAGTATATAAAATACTATTGATTTTGGGGTATTGTTCCTGTATCTTGTGATCTTTCTAAACTTATATTAGTTCCATGTGTCTGTGTGTGTGTGTTTGTTGTTTTGCATGAACTTGAGGTTTTCTACATAGACAGTTATGTCTTCTGTAAATAGTGACAACTTTATTTCTGTCATTCCAGTCTGCATGTCTTTTATTTCTTTTTCTTGTTTTATTGCACTGGCTAGGACTTTTAGTATGATATTGAATAGTAATGGTGAGAGTGGACATCCTTGCTCTGTTCCTGATCTTAGAGCAGAAAGATGCCATCTTTTACCCCTGAGTATAATGTTTCCTGTAGGTTTTTTGTTGAGACTCTATCAGTTTGAAGAAATGCCCTTCTATTCCTAATTTGCCAAATATTTTTATTATGGATGGGTGCTGAAGTTTGTCAAATGCATTTTATGTTTTGATTAATAGGGTCATGTGGTTTTTATTCTTTAATCTATTAATATTATAGATTATGTTGTTTAATTGTTTAAAAACATATTGAACCAAACTTGTGTTCCCAGCATAAAGCCCAATTGGTCATGTGTATTATTCTTTTATATATTATTAGAATTGATTTGATAATTTTTTGGCCTAGCTGCTCTGTGGCATGTGGGATCTTCCCAGACTGGGGCACGAACCTGTGTCCCCTTCATCAGCGGGTGGACTCTCAACCACTGCGCCACCAGGGAAGCCCTTGATAATAATTTTTGAGGAATTTTGTGTCTATGTCCATACAGGATATTCATCTGTATTTGTTTTCTTGTATTGTTTTTGTCTAGTTTTGGAATTAGGGTAATTCTGGCCTCATAAAATGAGTTGGAAATTGTTCCCTCTTCATTACTTTACATAAGATATTGTGTGATTTGTTTTCATTTCTTTTTAAAATGTTTGTTTAAAATGTACCTGTAAAACATGAGGAGTTCTTTTATTTATTACAGGACTATTCAAGTTATCTGTTAAATTATGAGTGAGTTTTGTTGCCTTTCTTTTGAGGAACTTGTCAATTTTGTCTAAGTTGCTGAATTTATGTGTGCAGAGATGTTTTTTGTGTTCCTTTACTATTTTTTACAACCTTTGGGGTTTTATTGTAAAAATTTTAAATTGATCAGGCCTCTAGCACTTTTATTTTAGAGGAAATTCAGGAAACAGACAATACAGTGAAGTATTCAGAAAAATTTAGATAGTAGGAAACTCTACAGTACAAATTCCTAGTTTCTTTAATTAAAAAAATAAAAAGAGAAAAAAAGAAAGGGAAAAGAAACCTACTGGAAAAAAAAGAGAAAAACCTCAAGAAACAAGTTAAACAATATATGAACATTATTTCAATTCAGATTTAAGTAAACGCACTTGTTCAAAGTAAACATTTATGAGGTAATAAGAAACTTTTAAAAATGACTAGATACTTTGTGATATTAAGGAAACGATTTTTTAAATTCTTTAGGTGATAATACTATCATTAAAATACTTTAAAGATTGAAAGATACACCTTGTTATAAATTGGAAGAATTACTATAATTAATATTTTAATTACAGACAAATTAATCTATAAAATCAATGCAATGTTAATAGAAATAACATTAATCTTTTCCCCATGAAATCTGACAAAACTTTTTAGAGATATATACTCAAAGGGCTGCAAATGAAATATTATACTGGATCACATTTGTTACAAAATAATTCAGTGGGGAAGAGTGGAAAGTAAGTAAAGGCACAATTCAAACAAGAATGGTCATAATTTCATAATTTTTGTAATTGAGTGCTGGTAATCTTCTCTACATTTTCCATAATAAATTTCCAGAATAAAATATTTCCACAATAAATATATTCCATAATAAAAAGCTTTTAAAGAGGTTTTCAATAACTTATGAAAAACAAGTTATTTAAGAAATAATAATATAAATAATACAATATTTAATGAAAAATTGAAGATGATTAAGATATTATTCAACACTTATAGGACACAGACAGACTAGTACTTAGGGGAGAATGCATATATTAAAAAAGAATATCAACAACAAATGAGCTGAGCATTATTCTCAAGAAATTAGTCAAAGAGTAGCAGAAATTGATCTTCGCTACCAATGACAAAACAAACAGTTGGAAATAAATAATGAAGATTAGAAACTGACTGACAAAATACAAAACAAATCTACAAATCCAAAAGCTGTTTCTTTAAAAATACAATGGAAAGCTCTGGCAAAATCCAAGAAGAAAAAACAGATGTAAAAGACACGAATAAATGATATTAGTAATAAATACGCTTCAAAAAGATATTTTAAATGAAGATAATATTATAAAGCAGTTCATGCACAAACATTTGAAAGCACCCTAGAAAGATACATTACCATGACTGCCTCTTTAAGAAATAGAAAATCTAGGTAGACCTATACTCTTTTTTCAGGGCCAGAACTTATTATATTTGAATTTTACTGAACCTTCAAGAAACATATAATCAATAACATGTAAAAATTGTCCTACAAGATTTCAGAAGCAGAGAAATATTTCCCATTATTTAATGAGACAAGAAATAGCACAAAATAATATTAGAAATACAAAGAGTCCAGTATTTCTTATGAAAAAGAATGCAAAATGCTAAATCAAATACTAACAAAATGAATCCAACAATAAATGTTTAAAAATCATTGCAAATGAATTGAGCTTATCCCAGGAATGTAATAATTGTTTAACATTAGAAAAGCTATGTAATAAAGTAACAACCCATTCATTGTAAAAACAAGTTATAAGAAGCCTGAAAGAGATATAACAGAGGGGGGTAAATGACTTTCATAAGAAAAACAAAGAATTTAAATACATTAAGAGATTTTGGTTATCAATTTAAAATACAATATAATAAAAATGTTTATCTTATACCCATTAATCAAAATTATTAATTTTTAATGGAAAGTTAGAAGCAGGACTAAAATTAATATAGAAGAGTTTAGAGAATAGCCAAGATAGTTCTGAAGAAAAGCAAGTTATTGGAACTGTTTTCCTCATCAAGTCTCATTATAACATTAGAGTAATTAAAATATCCTGAAACTAAATGATGCTGAAATAAGAATTCCAGAATTATGGGGAAAAGATTTGTAAATTTACTACATTAAAACTTAGAATTAGATTATGTTAAATTTAGATAACATTGAAATTTACATTAAGATAAAAAACACTATAAATAGCTAAAAGAAAATCTACATACATAATGGGAGGATCTATTAATGATACATATGATGAAGACAGAATTAGTATTGAAACTATATAAAGAATTCCTACAAATGAGTGAGAAAAAACCAGCACAACTGAAGAATGAACAAAGATGTAAATAGACAATATAAGAATATGAAAACCAGTTGGCCTATAAGCATGTGAAAAGATATTCAACCTTACTAATGATCAGGAAAAAAGAAGTTAAAACAGAAATGAGCTACCGTTTCACACTCATCAGTTTGGATGAATTTTAAATTGTGTGTGTGTGTGTGTGTGTGTGTGACAATCATTATCAACTAGGATATAAAGAAATTGGAATTCCCATCCTGCTGATATGATCAGGAGTGTGCTGGAAGATGTTTAAAAACTGGCTCTCCAAGAAAAAAAAAAGCCCCACTTGTAGCATTAACTAATTTCAAGTTACCAGTGGGAGGTGACATTAGGGAACAGAGTTGAGGAGAGATTTGCACAATTAGAACTGTAAGGCTTCAGACTTCGTGGTATGATTTTAAATGTATACCATTGAGAAACTCTGGTTTATAGGAACAGGGAACATTCATTTCAAAAGAAAAAGTTGATGATAATCTCAACCTAAGTAAATCTAAATCTGATCATCTAAGTAATCTAAATAGAAACGTAATCTAACTTATTCATTTCAACTCCTATACCATCAGGGAAATATAATGTATTTATTATATTTTCCTGATGGTATAGGAGTTGAAATGAATAAGTTAGATCTACAAATAACTATGTAGATAAATCTCAAACATATGACTTTAAATGAACAAATAAAATTGCAGTGTGATGCAGGTGTGTAAATTTTAAAAACACAATGTGATGTGGTTTATGGTTTGTCATATATATGTGGTAAAATATGAAAACATGAATGAGAAAGAAATCAACTTCTTCCTTGGGGCAACCTCTGAAGAGAGAAGGAGAGAGATAGGGAAGGAGTACAGGGCTTTGATTATTTTAGTAACACTTTATTTCTTTACAAAAATAAAGATTCTCAGTGAATTATTTTAGATCAGGATAGAGGGTGCATGGCTGTCGGTTGTATCATTCTCCTGCTTTCACTGTATGTTTGAAATATAATATTTTGGGGGAGAATCCTATTTCTAGACCTGAAATCTTACAGCTTGCTGTGATGAGGGTAAGAGGTTTCTAGACATGAGTTGTTTGTTCAGTACTGGATGACAGTGACACATGTGAAGGCCCTCAAAGGGTCAGTCGTAACCTGAGGGGTACAGGCTGGTCCTTATATTCCATGACCTCTGCATCTAGTTGCTGGACCTGGAATGTCCCCTGTGAAATTCAGTGGCTCTCAATCTGGGGCCACTGGGGCAAGGGATCACTCCACTCATAAATGATTATAGTGCATAGGTTTAATTGAGATGTATGCTTTCATCATACACAAAAGCAAGGAATGCCAAAAGGAGCCATCTAAGAATACCGGGGAATGTCAACATTGAACCATCACAGAGAAGGCGGCAGAAGCAAGATAAGACACAATTGCTCTGTTAACCACTGGATTAATTTCCTTTCTTTATGTGGACTGGCTTCACTGAGCTGATTTGATCTATAATACAGACATCTGTTAGTCATCTCCAGGGACTGCCTGTCTAAGCAACAGGGAATAAAAAGCACCATTTAACCTTGAAGGCTGTCTGTACATTGGTGGCTATTTAGAAATGAGAAATTTCATGGAACCCTAGAATGTTAGCATTGGGATTCCAAGTTCAGTTAGGTCACTCCTTTCCTCTTTTAAGTGGGGAAATTGAGGCCCCTGAGTGATTTGGTGACCTACCAAACATCTAGAGTAGAAGAACAAAGTCTGAGACCCAAATGATTTAATAACGAGCTGAGTGACCCACACATGACTGAAAGAAATTGTTCCATTACAGAGCTTCAAGGAAAATTGTTTGGGATTCTCTCTCCTTCTCTCTCTCTCCCTCTCTCTTCTATTCCAAGCTTAAAAAAAATCTGTTGAAAATCCCACAGAAGCTGAAAATGCTGAAGACAACTAGCTCTGTAATTATGATGTGCAGTTAGCTGCCTTTACTCTTCACTTTTGCCTGAAGTTGGATGGCCCGGTACCTCGAAATGCTCCCTGACAAGTCCCTGTGATTTGTATCAGCTCACAAAATTAAAAAAAGTGCAGACTTGCAACTCTAATTTGCCAGAATCCTTAAGATCTCTTTTATCATTCCCCGCTGCCTGGGTGGAAAGCAGTGTTCTCTTTAGTGGCAATCTGCTCTAATCATTTTTTATTCAGGTGGCAGGCAGGGTTCAGGCAAAACATGAAAGAAAATGATTGGAGTCCAGTGTCTTCAGACGGCTTAAACTGCAACACTCAGGCAATTTTGATCCTTTTTTATTTAGCCACATTTAAGGTGCATCAGAAAAGAGCCAGGCATTTGGAATCTGAAGTTACTCCCTTCTAGATGCCTGTGACCTTGGGTTTCTAAATCTCTCTGAGTCCTGGTTTCCTCATGTATGAAATAGGGAATAAAAAAATGTACTCATAACTGGATTACTCTGAAGGGGAAATGAGCTTTGAGAATTGTATATGAAAGTGCTTTACATATTTTAAAGTTTTACACAAATGTTAGTACCCTATATTCATTTTCTATGTGAATTTGAAAAACTTGCCATCTTATCTAGAAATCAGTTTTTAAAAATTTAGACATACTTAAAATTTCCCAGTAAACATCTAACTGTCCTTTCTGAGTTATCTTAAAAAAAAACCAATATAGATTCTGGTTTAATTTTTTTTAATTTTTTTTCTTTTATTTTTTCTTTATTTATAGATTCTGGGTTTCTATTTTTTCTTATTTTTTGTGCCATTCTGAAAGGTAGACGTAAGGACAAATTGCGTAATAAGCAACGTTCTTATTTACTACAGGTTTCTGGAGAGGAGAGAGAAATTTCTTTGCTGCAAAACTGCAGCTATTTATTTTACTTTATGAGAAAAAAAAATCAATGAGAAAAGAAAACAGCTACTGGGGCCACCAGGAAGAAATTCAAAATGGCTGTTGGTCTGGGAGTCTTTGCAGTTGGTTTGGGAGTTAGTTTAGAGAAAGTCTCCATCTTTTTGATTGAGGAGCTAGAGCTCATTTATTAAACTTTTAAAAAGCACCTAAAAGTGACAGGGATTGAACTAAGTGTTGGTACTCAGACTTGAATGAAGCATGGCCTCTGCCTCCATGGGATACATGCTTGTCAAGCACTACATTTCAAATTCAGTTGCCCCTGATTATATGAACTCCTGTTAACCTCACTACTCACTATTCAAAGCTCATAAATGGAATGTATCTGGATTGTCAGAGATCTACTAAAGGAAAAAAGTGCTACCACTCATCTCCAGATTCTACTGATACTCAACTGTTCTTCTATCTCCCTGACCCTAGATCTGGCTAAGATAGCTTTCAAGCTAAAAAAATATATATACCAATTAATATCCTGTGTTTCCATGGAACACCTAGTCAATAAATATTTGTTGCATTTTATTGTATACCCATAACCTTATGTAAGCATGTTAAATGAGAAAGTTCTTTACAAAGCAGAACATTCCTTTGACATAGAAAGACATTCCTAATCAGGCCCCAGGATGATAATTATTTGTTGTTCACTGCATGTTTCAGCCATATGGTTGAGGAAACAATTCTTTCCCCTTTCATCTCGAGGTCATGGGAATAACCCCTTGAGGACAGGCTGTGTCTTCTACTTTTTTTTCCTATTTCTATGGTAAAGAGCCTGGCAAAGTGATGAGCACACTTAGAATCACAGAATGACATCTTTGAAACTGGAACTAACAGAGTCCTCAGTTTGCAGATGAAAAACAAAGCTCTGGAAATATGACTTGCAAAGAGGTACAGGTTAAAGTAATGCAAGAGCTCAGACAATTCTAGGACTCACAGTTCCCAGTTTGTTGCCTTTCCAAATCATGACTGAGTTTGGAAAAGTTTCCAAAGATCATGATTGATGCGTTGTCAGATCAATGGTTGGAAAAATTCAAGACCACTGTGTGTATTTCAGGTCAGGGATGATATAGACATAACAGTTTTCATGAAACCCAACCAGGAATCTGAGAGGCATGTTCTATTCTGAGTCCACAGTTGGCTTGAAGCCCCAGAGAGTCTGATTATATGAATGGACAGTGGCCAGATGATATATGACAATGGAACTCTGATCAGCAATCTCTGCAGGGACCAGTGAGGGAAGCCAAACTACAACCCCTGCAGCAGTCAGCTCAGAACAGTCTTGGTCAGTGACTGCCAGCTTCCTGTTTTTTTGTCCCTGCTTTCAACACAGGACCAAGTAGAACAAGCTGCATATGTTCCCTAAACCAACCACAAAAGACGCCCTCTTCTAGTTAGCCTGACTTCAGATCCACCATGGCAACAACCTCCAATCAGGGCACACCTGAAGCCTTCCCTTTATTCCCCAGTCCCCTGCCTGCCTTTGAGTGTCTGCCAGACACAAGGATTGAGGGCTGGCCCTGTTGCTCCAGCAAGCTCCGAATAAGCAGCCTTTGTTCATTCTCTTTTGTGTTTTTTTTTTAATCACTATGTTTTTATTTATTTAAAAATTTTTATTGCAGTATAGCTGCTTTAAAATACTGTGTTAGTTTAGTTTTGCCCAGCCTTGCAAATATCTATTTCTCTATCAATCTAGGCCAAATAAAAGTGAATGCTTAGCAACAGGTGAGCATTAATATATTGATTGACCTCTAGATTCCTGTAAAATGTAAGGAGGCCCAAAACAGATGAAAATATTATGATTACAAATAAACTTTTTAAAAGAAAACCTTAACATCTTAGCCCTGGAGACATTTTTTTTTTCCTTTAAGTAGAGTGGGCCCTCTGTATCTGTGGGTTCTGTATTTCTTATTCAACCAACCTCAGAATTCATGGATAGGGGCAGTAGACCGTATTATGCAATTTTATATAAGGGACTTCAGCATCTGTGGATTCTGGAATCCACTGTGTTCCTGAAACCCATCCCCAGGGGATAGAGAGGACTGACTATACCTCACTATCAAGTAAAATGGAGCTGTGGGCTGTTCAGGGTGATTTGCCTCAGACCTAATAAATCTCCTGAGAATGATCTTGGAACTTGAACTACTCTAGGTCTATCCTAAACACACCGCATGTTTAACTCTGTTAAACATGAATAGGGGCTCACCTTGGGAGTCCTCTCACCTCAGAGGAAAGCACAGAGGCTGCTATTCACAGGCTTTACAATCATACTAATTTGCCTAATTGTTGACATTTATAGGAAGTCTATTTCGCCCCATTTGTGTTTATCTATTTACTTGTTCATGTATTTAAATGTCCATTCTTTACAAGGCACCATGCTAAATGTTCAGAATATAGTATTCAACATGGCTAGTCTTTGATGTGCTTCCAGCATATTTAAGGACCTAGATAGAGAAGAAGGAACCAAAATTGTAAATGTGTAAATATTCACAGCCTGTCTGCCCCTCCCCTCCCCTCCATCTTCCCAACTGAAGAGTTTTGCTCGACAGGCATATCTACACCTCTCAGTAAAGCAAAAAAAGAAATCCAAATAAGGTAGGGATACTAAGTTGATCATCATAATAAAGATCTGTGTTACAGATGAAGGAAGAAGACAAACCACTAGGTTTGGGAGAGAGTTTTGGAGACGAGGGAGAAAGACACAGCAAAGAGACTAACTTGGTTTTGCTTTTGTTGTTCCTGTAGTTTTTGTTTGTTTGTTTGTTTGTTTGTTTTTTGCAGTACGCGGGCCTCCCACTGTTGTGGTCTCTCCCGTTGCAGAGCACAGGCTCCGGATGCGCAGGCTCAGCGGCCATGGCTCATGGGCCCAGCTGCTCCGCGGCATGTGGGATCTTCCCGGACCGGGGCACGAACCCGTGTCCCCTGCAGCGGCAGGCGGACTCTCAACCACTGCGCCACCAGGGAAGCCCTGTTCCTGTAGTTTTAAGCATCTCTCAGGCATGCAAAAGATATTAAAAATAAGAGATACAGCTAAAGAAATATTTTAAAGGTTTTTAAAAAAAATTTTAAGCACACCCATTTGTACCCCTGGTATTTTTGCAAGAGAACAATATTTTGAATTGCTCTCAGCAGTTATCTTTGAAAAAGTAATACTGCTCAGAAACTGGACCATATGGAACCCCAGTTATATTCCAGTTACATAGCTAAATGAGCAATTCCAATCCAGAGGTATCAGTGCTTTGAGCAGGGAGACATAAGGTGCTGTAGCATAAGAAGGGGAAGGCATCTGATGGATCAAGTACGGATTCTCAGAGGAATGATATCTAAGCTGAGAGCTTATCTAAGCATGAGGT
Source organism: Neophocaena asiaeorientalis asiaeorientalis (assembly GCF_003031525.2). NCBI lineage: Eukaryota > Metazoa > Chordata > Mammalia > Artiodactyla > Phocoenidae > Neophocaena > Neophocaena asiaeorientalis. Next base: position 3,233,212 of record NW_020185334.1, on the reverse strand, counting down.
ATCTAAACAAACCCAGACATAGTGGGGGATCAGCAATGGAGTCAGAGGAGCAGTAGGATTGCAAAGAACTAACCATTATTCCTAATGGCTGGAATAGAGTGCGTATGGGAATAAAGGGAAACATAACCTTAGGAATGGAATTTTTATTTTTGGCTGCATCACGTGGCATGTGGAACTTCCGTGACCAGGGACTGAACCCATGCCCCCTGCAGTGGAAGTGCAGAATCTTAACCACTGGACCACCAGGGAAGTCCAGCATTTTCTTTAGATAGTTTTCTCATAAAATCTGGAACATAACCTCGGGTTTCCTTTAACAAATTCTCCTTTCACCTGTGTAATATCCATCTCCTCAATGAGATTGCAATTTTTAAAAATTTTATTGAATTAGAGCTGATTTACAATGCTGTGTTAATATCTGCTATACAGCAAAGTGACTCAGTTATACATATATGTATTCTTTTTCATATTCTTTTCCATTATGGTTTATTACAGGATATTGAATATAGTTCCCTGTGCTATACAGTAGGACCTTGTTGCTTATCCATCCAATATATACTAGTCTGCATCTGCTAATCCCAAACTCCTAATCCTTCCCTCCTCCACCCCTCCCCCTTGACGACCACAAGTCTGTTCTCTGTGTCTGTAAGTCTGTTTCTATTTTGTAGATATGTTCATTTGTGCTGTATTTTAGATTCCACATATAAGTGATATCATATGGTATTTGTTTTTCTCTGTCTGACTTACTTTGCTTAGTATGATAATCTCTAGGTCCATCCATGTTGCTGCAAATGGCATTGTCTCATTCTTTTAAAATTGTTTTGTCTGAGTAATATTCCATTGTATATATGTACCACATCTTCTTTATCCATTCGTCTGTCGATGGACATGTAGGTTGTTTGCATGTCTTGGCTATTGTAAACTGTGCTGCTATGAACATAGGGGTGCATGTATCTCTGAATTATAGTTTTGTCTGGGTATATGCCCAGGGTTGGGATTGCTGTATCATATGGCAATTCTATTTTTAGTTTTTGGAGGAACCTCCATACTGTTTTCCATAATGGTTGCACCAATTTACATTCCCACCAACAGTGTAGCAGGGTCCCCTTTTCTCCACACCCTCTCCAGCATTTACTGTTTGTAGATTTTTTGATGATGGCCATTCTGACTCGTGTGAGGTGATACCTCATTGTAGTTTTGATTTGCATTAATGAGATTGCAATTTAACTTCCACTTTGCTTAGATTTTATCTCTATGTCCCAGGACTATATTGTCCATGGAGTAGCTCAGCAAATAATCAAACTAATTAGTTAATTGTCACTTTTTATATCTACTATGTACCAGACCCTGCACATCTATCATCTTCAATCTTTACAATAATCCTAAAAAGTAATGTTTTATTTGTCCTACTAAGGAATGAATAAAACAAGGCTCAGAGTCCATTAATTTGCACAAGATTACACATTCAAATGGAGACAGAGGGGTTTCCCTGGTGGCACAGTGGTTGGGAGTCCGCCTGCCGATGCAGGGGACGCGGGTTCGTGCCCCGGTCCAGGAGGATCCCGCATGCCGCGGATGTGGCTGGGCCCGTAAGCCATGGCCGCTGAGCCTGTGCGTCCGGAGCCTGTGCTCCGCATCGGGAAAGGCCGCAATGGTGTGAGGACCCCGCACCGCAAAACAAAACAAAACAAAATGGAGACAGAAGGTACACTGATTTTCATGATACTAGACTGCTTTTAACTGCTATAAACATTTGAGGTCCCCATTTCACCGTGAGGCACAGTACAAATGTTAGCCCTTCTTCTCCACACCCCACATGGCAGGTCTTCCTCACACTCACCCAGCCCTTTGTGCCTTGCTACCTTACTTGTTCAATAGTTTCTAACATCACTTAGTAAGAGTCAGGATCTTAGGGACTAGAAAGGCTTTGCAATTCACAAAGTCTGTGCCCTTGGGAATATTACTTTAATCTCCCTAGGACTCTGTCCCTCATCTGCTACATAGGAGCTGAATGGGTGCCTATTTCATGAGTTGTAATTAGAATTCTATGAGCTTACTTAGGAGAAGAGTAAGCATAGTGCCTGGCATAGTTCAGCCAGCAATGCATTTTTTTTTTTTTCAGCAATGCATTTTAAATTCCCTTTGTGGACTTTCTCAACCTCAAATTTCTTCTAAACTTTCTCAAATTCAGCCTAATTTTGTCTTCTGTTTAGGAACTTTGCTTCCCTGATCACATCCGTACAGTTTACTTTTTGAGATAGCCTTGGATTCTTAAATTCACAAAATGCCAACTGGTTACCCATACTGGCACGTGTATCATATGTATTTGATTGTATACCATCATCATATGACATTAAAAAAAAATTCAAGATTTTCTTACCTCTCGCTTCCTGAATAGAAACTAATTCCTTTGTTCTCCCAAGACCCCTGTGGTGGAAACCATCAAAAGATTTACACCCTCCAGTAAGTGTCTCTATGCTGACATTTAGAATCCATGTTCCTTTACACAGGAAGTGAGTACAACTCTACTAGAGGCTCCAATCAGCCCAGATTCCCCATTATCTCCTCGTTTCACCCAGTTAGTTATCAAAGGGTCAGTAAAGGGAAGACGTGCACATAAAGCGAACATCGTGCCTTTAAGAAAAATCTCCCTGCTAGTGCCTTTCAGGATGTTGCTTTTGATCTTAAGACTGCATTGCCTCAGAAGGATACAGGATGTGGAGGCAAATGTCACAGTAAATAATCTGTGAATTGTCTCTTGGTACCCTGAGCAACAGGCTCAGACCCCAGGCATTTCTCTCTCATGATGCTCTAGAGGAACTTCCAAGTCTAGCAGAGCCGTATTGCAAGATAAATTGGGGAATCTTTCTTTTCCCGCTGACTGGGCCCCTTCAGTCGTGACAAGCCCAAGTGGAAGATGCCTTTGGGACTGAGGGTTGGTGTAGAATGACAGTATAACCAGCCAATGTGACTCAGGAAGAGGACATCCAGGTATTTTTGTCCTGGGCAAAACACACTCACACATTTGCACACCTGACTGGGGACTCTAATATTCAGGAAGGAGAATTCCAAGTTAAGTTTGTGAAAAGATAAGAAAATGTGTATGAGGCTTTTGGTCGGTTTCCCTGGAAGCAGAGCCTGAGATGAGGGTTCTGATGCATGTGGTTTATTGAGGGAGGGCTCTCAGGAGTAGTCAGGGGAGCAGGGGAAGCAGCAGGAAGAGCTGAGCAAGGATGTGGTCTTCTCCAGAGACAAACCTCAGCTGGATCACACGGGGGGCTCCAGAGCATAAATTAAACCTCAGAGTTGGTCCCACCTAGAGGCTTGTGATGGGCACTTTGTGTCTTTGCAGGCCACTCCAAGGGTGGTGATACAGAACCTCTTTAGCGAGACCACTCTGTTATGGCAGAGACCAGACTGCAAAGAAGGGTGCAGCCTGGAGCTATTCAAGAGTACTGCGGCCAGGGGATGGGTACACTGTCTGCATAAAGGGAACTTGGGTAGCATCCCCTACACTTGAAGTAACTTTATGCTTTCAAATTTGTGTACCTGTGGATGGAGAACATCTACCTGTCTGTCTGTCTATCTATCTATCTATTATCAAACTTATATTTGTAGACCTACCTGCAATCTATCTCAGGCTTTCCTTAAATGTTGCTGTCCTTACAGATTATTTCCATTTATTCCTGTGTACCTATAACTACCTCTCTAAATGACATTTTTAAAAACAAATTAAAATGTAGCGTAGTTGTATTACACAATTGTACAATACGCTTTTTGTTCCTCTGTTATGCTAAACCAAAAAAAAAAAACAAAAAGACTTGAATGTTGCTAATGTCGGCTAATAGGACAGAATTCCATCTCAGCTATGAGAAGAAAATGTATCCTTTTCTGGATTGTCATAATTAATAGCCTAAGCATTTGGTTTGCAAGATGTTATAGTCTAAAAAGGACTATCGCTATATGTAAGATATAGCCATTAAACAATGCAATTGATTCTCAAAAACTGTCTACAGAAATCATCCTTTAAAATTTGATATTCTCTCTATAGTCCTGGGCCTGGAAGTGAGGAAGTCGTCTGCCATTCTACTCACTGCTGCTCTTTCCAGCCCATCCCCTCTCCCTGTTCCCTAAAACACCAGGGGTGAATTTCACATTACATCAGTTGTTTATTGCCACAACTATGCTGCATACATAACAAGCCACCTTGAAAACCAGAGGCTTAAACAGATGAGCATTTTTTAAGTTATCATGTCTTCAGGTTTCTGGTTTAAGCTGATGTATTAGTTATTTACTTCTGTGTAACAAATTATCCCCAAACTTGGCATCTTAAAGCAATACACATTTATCTTCTCACAGTTTCTCTGAGTCAAGAATCTGGTGCAGTTTAGCTGGGTCCTCTGGCCCTGAGTCTCTCCAGGATGCAGTCACTGTCTTGGCCGGGGCAGCCATCATTTCAAGGCTCATCTGGGGGGTTGATCCACATCCAAGGCTCCTCATGTGAGGGTTGGCAGTCTTCATGTTCTTGCTGGAAACATCACTTCCTCGCCATGTGGACTTCTCCACAGGGCTACTCACAAGAGTTTGAGTAGTTTCCTTCTGCCAAAGCAAGGGTTATGGGAGAGAAAGCAAAAGAATGAGCCAGACAGAAATCACAGTCTTCTGTAACCTAATCTTGGAAGTGGCATTTCATCACATTGCTGTATTCTATTCATTAGAAACAAGTGACTAGGTCCAGCCCACACTCAAAGGAAGGGAGATGCACAAGGGTGTGGATACCAGAATCATGGGGAGCCATCCAAGGTACTGCCTACTATGGCCATGCTCAGCTGGATATTTTCCTCTAGTCTTGACTGGACTCGTTGTATATCTGGGGGTCAGCTGCTGTTGGCTGAGCAAGATGGTTTTGGCTGTGGTGACTTTGCTCTCAACCTGTGTCTTTCATCCTCTAGAAAATTAGCTGGGCACATTCTCCTGGTGCTGGCAAAGGCATAGGAGAACAGATAGAAACACCAAATGACTCTTGAGGCTCCGGCTTAGAACTGCTACACCATTTCTTTCACTACATCCTATTGGCTGGACGATTCATAAGACCAGCCCAGATTCAATGAGTGGGGAGCTAGATTCCATACTTGACAAGAGAAGTTGCAGGGTCACATTCTAAAGGACTTGAATACAGGGAGGGCTAGAAAATGGGAGCCACTAACTCAACCCAACTGGTCCATGTTGGTAGAGTCTCTCACTTCATGTTCTTGAAGGCATCATTCACCCACCCAAAGGGCACTACCCTTCTTCTTGAAGTTTTTGTCACTCATTCTTACTCTGTACAATGCTGTTCCTATTGAAATTCCTGGGAATGTTGATATCCACATAATTAGTGTTTCCCAATGGAGGCACCAATGTCATTCTGGGGGAGAAAATTATTCACTTATGTGAAACTATCCCTTGGGTTGCAGGACATTTGACTTCCCTGAATCCTGCCCTCTAAATGCCAATAATGCTTCCAGATTTGGAAATGTCCCAGCAGAGAGAAAGGTCACAGATAAGCAAGTAGAGGAGTCTAGAATTATCCCTGTGCTACTGAATTAGAGTCCGAGACATCAGTAGAATTCTCATTTAGCTTAATATAGATACAGATGGCTGCATATAGAAATGTTTATAAATATGTGTGTATATGTATATTATATGTGTATGTATATGCTTGCATATGTATAGGTATATACATATATGTATGACGTATATGCACATGTGTATATCTGTATACATATATGTGTGTGTATATATATATATTTTTTTTTCTTGTGCTGTCAGCTCAGAGGCCCTAGAAACAACAACACTGTTGTAGCAATGAGCAAACCTAGGACTCAGATCTTGATTTCTAATGCCATTCTGCAATAAAAGGAACCAGAGCTCCTTTGAAAAATGGCTGATTCTAGACCTGGAACAGGAAACATACAAGCTAAATCTGGAGGATATTGTAGCCCTAGAAATTAAGTGCTAAAAACTGATCAAAACCCTCCATAATGATGGGGATATAGCAAAGGAATACAGTGGCCAGACAAAAAGAGCTCTCAAGGCTGGAATAATTTGAGTAACAAAATAAGCAAAGTAGTATTGGATTATAACACAAAGTATGAAATAAATATCCATCAGCCCATACTGATATAAATAAATAATTAGATAAGTAAACAAAAGGAGGAAAATAGACAAATCTCTTATGCAGAATTCCAAATAATTTATGTCGCTACTCTGCCCTCCAGTATAACTCCTCATTCCTTAAGTGTGGGCTGAACAAAATGACTTTCTTCCCAAGAGGAGAGAGTGGAAAGGGAGAGAAAAGAATCAACCTGTAGTGGAGAAACATGACAAACATGATCTACATCAGGTCATTAAGGTCCACATCAACAGTGGTCAGCCATGTGGACAGCATGCTCCCTTGATATAGTGTGAGGAGAAGGGTGTTTTTCTCTGCAAAGTGGGTCTTCCCCACAAAACCCATAATAACCCCATTCTAATCATGAGACAAACATCAGACAAATCCCAATTGAGAGACATTCTAAAGATGCCTGTTGAGTATTCCCGAAGGTTGTCAAGTTCAGCAAAATCAAGGAAAGTGAGAAACTGTCACAGCCAAGAGGAGCCTAAGGAAACATGACAACTAAATGCATTGTGGCAGGTGTCCTGAACAGGATCCTGGAACAGAAAAGGAATGTCAGGTCAAAACTAGGCAATATCAATACAGTGTGGGCTTTAGTTAATAATGATCTGTCAATACTGGTTTGTTAATTGTGACAAATATACCATACTCATGTAAGAGGCTAATAATAGGGGAAACAGGGTGTGGGATATATAGAAACTCTCTGTACTAACTTCATAATTTTTAAGTAAATCAAAAAATACTCTAAAATTAAAAAGTTTATTTTAAAAACGCCCTAACTCGTTTTCTTTCTTTGTTTTTTTTTTTTTGAGTTTAGAGTTCCTTTTTTAAAAAATTGAAGTATAGTTGATTTACAATGTTGTGTTACTTTCAGGTGTACAGCAAAGTGGTTCAGTTATACATATGTATATATCTATTCCTTTTCAGATTCTTTTCCCTTATAGTTTATTACAAAATATTGAGTATAGTTCCCGGTGCTTAACAGCAGGTCCTATTTGTTATCTATTTTATATATTGTAGTGTGTTAATCCCAAACTCCTAATAACCCTAACACATTTTCAACACCCGCCCCCAGGTGCGTGACAGCACTCTTGTTTGAAAGATACTGACATTGATATCCCTGTCACTTCCTTGACCTCTTTTCTGCCAGTGATCTTGTCCTCTACCCCCACCTCCCACCTCAGCCATTTTCACCAGTGGTCACACCCCAGACATTTTCATCCTGAGTAACGAAAGGACTTCATGTCCTCAGTCTCAAGCATCTCTCTCCCTTCTCCAGTAATTTTCCGCTCCAACAATTCCTCAGCCCCTGGGTCAGGACCTTTGCTCTTACCAATTTTGCTCTGTCCTCAAACCCCCTCATGACCTTGTATACCTCTTTACCTGACTTAAATTCTAGAATCAATCATTAGAATTGCTCCCTTGGATATACTCTTAATTCCTTTGTTTCTCTCTTGCTTTGACCTGCCCTCTTGGCAAAACTCCAGCCGTAACTTAATTAGATTCTCCACCAATTCACCTTATGTACCCATGTAGCTGAGTACAGCTGGCCTGTAATACTGCCTGGCAATAATGCCTTACTTGCCTACTCACTGTACTCTCTTGCTCTCTTAGACAACTGTTTCATGCTTTCTCCTCTCTTCTCAAGCCTTCAACACAGCTTCTTGTCTTGCCCTCACTTTCAGCTGATGATATATCTCCTTGTTTCAGTGAGAAAATAGAAGCATTCGGAAGAGAACTTACATTAGTTCCCATGATCATCTTTACCTACTCACTGCATCTGTACCCATTAATCCTATTTTCTCCCCTGTTATTGTGGAATAATCCATCAGGTTATCAACTAAGGCTAACCTTACTCTTAGGTACCATATCCTTTCTTTAAAAGTATAAGGGAATTGTTTTCTCCCTCTCCTGCTTCATCAGTTCTTTCCTCCCTCCTGGATCCTCACCATCAGTGTTCCTAATATGTTGTTATTTCCTCCAACTGAGAAACAAACCCTCTTGATCCACTTCTCCCACCATCAGCTCCTGCCCTATTTTTCCCTTCCTTTTACAGTTGCACTCCTTTCAAAAGTGTCCAATACTCTGTCTCCCCAGTTGCTCACTTCTCATTCTCTCTTAAACCCACTCCAAGGAGGCTTTTTCTCTACTGCTCTACCAAGATCAAATCAAGCTCAGTGTCACTGGTGACCTCCTTGTTTCTAAACCCTATGGTGGATCCTTGGCATATATTTTGCACATTTGATCACTTACCCCTCCTTGAAACTCTTTCCTCTTTTGGCTTCTAGGACTTCACACATTTAAGGTTTTCTTCCTACCTCATTGGCAGCCTCTTGTACTTGTTTTCGTATATTGATATCTTTCCAGTCTCTTAACACTGGAGAATCCCAAAGCTCAGAATGTATACCTCTTCTCTATCCATCTACACTTACTTTCTATGTGACCTCATTCAGTTTCTTTGTTTTAAAAACATCTGTATACAAGTGATCTCAAATTTATATTTGTAGTCTGTACTTCCGCTCTGAACTCCAGACTCACACATTCAACTGCCTACTTGACTGTCCACCTCAATACCTAATAAATATTGCAAACCTAATATGTCCTCCTGATACTCCCCCACTCCCTTCCTCAGCTCTGTCCTCCCAGAGACTTTCCATCTCAGTAATGAAAATCCCATCCTTCCAGTTGCTCCATCTAAATGCTGGGTATCAATGGACCTTTCTATTTTGCTCATGGCTCAAGCTTGTGCCATCAGCAAGTTCTGTTACTCTAGCTCCGAAACATCCCAAATGCCAACATTTCTCATCATATCCTCTACTACCACGCTGGACCAAGTCATCATCATCCCTTAGCTGGACTGGTTTCATAGCTTGCTAACTGATTTCCAAGCATTTAATGGTGCTCCCTTTAGTCTGTCCTCTACAGAGGTAACAGCTTTCTCCTAATGAACAAGTCTAATCCTGTCACATCTATGCTCAAAACCCTCCAGTGGGCCCCCATCTCTCCAGAGTTAAAAACCAATGTCATTACAGTGGTCTAGAAGCCTGTAGAATGTCTCTGATCAAATTTTTTTACAAAGCTTCCAACACTGGGCCTTCTCAGTGTTGCACACTTAAACTTTGTGTAAGTGGTTGGTGCCTTTGTAAGAATGAGAATACTCTTATCCCCTTTGGTGGATCCTTGCACCAGAGCTCACCCCTTGGCGCGTTGAGAGCTGGCTGGATGACAGGCCTCACACCTGCTTCCTTGTCTGGTGCCTTTGTGCAGTGTGCACGTGGCACAGCTGTTCCAGCTCTACCCAGCATCCTCCCATTACCTCTATGCACTAATTTCCTACCACTCTCTCCTGAATTGAATCTGCCCAGCCACTGGCCTCCTTGTTCTTTGGACCTGACAGGCATACTCCCACCTCAGGAGCTCTTTTCACTACCCCAAATTCTTTCTCCAGGTATTTTATATGTACGTGTGTGTGTGTGTGTGTGTGTGTGTGTGTGTGTGTGTATCAGGTTCACTCCTTCAACTGCTTCAGGACTTTGATCAATGTCACCTCTTTAGTGAGGTCTTCCATGTTTCCCGATTTTAAATTGTACTCATTTCTTTCCCTAATCTCTTGTCTTCTTCCTATTAATTTTTTTTCTCCATAACACTTATAGTCTAATACATTACATATTCCACTTAAATTTTTATTTATTTGACTATACTTTCTACTGAAGATATTCCCCATGAAGGCAGAAATATATATATATATGAAATATATATATAATATATATATATATAAAATGCAGAGACATTTTTAATATAAAGGATATACCAGTTCTCCCTCTAAGCCATTCTTCTCCACTAGGCAAAAATTCTTTTCTTCCCTAGTGTTCCAGATGTGCCTGGATATATTTTCTTGTGCTCTGTCAAATGCATCTTTCTTATCTGCCACATACACCCATTGACCTCACTCGCATATATTTCTCCTCTATTTCTTAAAGGGGATCCCTAGCATGATTAATTGGGGGGGAAACTTCTACTATATAAATATATCAGCAAAGAGTGAAATTGGAAACATTTCATTTTTTAAGCAAGTACATGCATCCATTTCTGAGAGTGAAACTTTGTGAAAATCTCCAAAGATAATGGGAAATATAAGCAAAATGGTATTTGAAGATGATTTCAATATGAAGTAACCCCAGTCAATAATAATAAAATGGTTGTTTCCTTTGATTTAGAATTAAGCATAAAGCAACCCTAATTGCCTTAATAGGCATCTAACTGGACTCCATTATCTTCTAAGACACGTAGACTCCATAACAGTATTGCATTTTCCTCTTTGGCTATAAAATGTCAAGGGTGAAAAATGTGAGCTCTCTCTTTATTATCTTTGGCAAATCTCATTTCCTTTTTTTGTCAGGTGACTGTAGTGACTTTCTCTTGGTAGCACCTCTGGCTTTGCAAAGTTTGGCTTAACTTTCTTGATCTCTGTAGATATTTACAATAACACAAACATGCTATGTTTGTAGAAATATGCCATCTGTTGCTCTTTGTTTGAGCTCAGCTGGGGTATAGGAAGAGAAATCAGGTTCTGAAGAAAGAACTACAGCACGATTTGGACAGCTGCAGGCATGAATCTCTGAAGAGGATAGCTGGACCAGGTTATGCATCAGACTGAGCTTCTTTGGCCTCAAATTGAGGCTTAGAAATGAAAAAGAAGGGCCTGTGAGATGGGGTAGTGTGCTGGTTGTTAAATTCATAGCCTGTCCATGCTGTACTGAAACCTATTACTTTCCAGAAGTTCAGATGGCCGGTTTTTAAAGCTATTTCTGGGTTTCAAAATGCCACCACTGTCAGAGTGCTTCAAGCCATACAGGGATGGAAAATAATCTCTCTACACCCACCCAACAGAACAGTGCATCCTTGCCTTGAACCACTTACAAGCATGAACAATAGCCATAAAGGCCTTTAACCATCTGATTTCTGTCCCCTAAACAAGATATCAGTCAGTTCAGTCTGGTTGACACTTTTTTTTTTTTTAACAAAGTGAATCAGTTATACATATACATATGTTCCCATATCTCTTCCCTCTTGCATCTCCCAAGAGGGAGCGAGGGAGGGAGACGCAGGTGGTTGACACTTTTGATTGATATCAATTTACTTAAGTGCTACCTTCTTGTTTAAAGGATTTACTGTACTCAAATACTATTTCTTGAGTCCAGCTAAGAAGCAAAATATGTTTATTAACTGTTTAAAGAGATATATGCCTTTTCAGATAAAAAATGTGGTACACTTATTTAAACACATAAGGTGTCATTGTTTTATCTTGACTACCCAACCTCCTGTATTAAACACTGCTCTTAAAAACATGCTGAACCTCTTTTTTTTTTTAAATTCATAAACATCAGTTAATCCACTGACTCTGCTTTTTATTACCAAATGCAGAAACGAGAAAAAAGAACACAAACAGAACCCAACTCTTCAGCCCGTATCCCTGACCTGGCTATGAAGTTGAGGAATTTGGCCACTTTCTTCAAGGCTCTTTTCACTTGTGCCAAGGTGTTGGGTTTTGTCAGGTTTGTCCAATTTCCCTTCCCATAAGCAGGCAAAGCTGGTTAACATCATTGTCAGTGGAAAATGGGGACAGTGTTAATCTTTTCCAAAAAGGTTTTCTTGGCTGAGTTTGGAAGGCCCTGCCTACAACATCTCCTTGGAAGCTTCATAATGATATATAGCAAATTATAGTTTTTGAGAAGTCCTACAATGCCTATTTAATTTGTTTAATCCAGAAGTTCTCACACTTTCTTGACCAAGGAATTCCTTCCACAGAGAAATTTCCTCTACATGTAGGAGCTGGGGGAGAATCACATAGGGACGTGTAAGATCCAAACTTTTACGACAGAATGAGAAACTATTGGAGGGCTTTGAACAGAGGAAGGACATGATTTGTTACTATTTATTAGGCTCCCCTGACTCTATATGAGATGTGGCCGAAGGGAGCATGGGAAGACCAAGGTAGGAAGATGAGCTAGGAGGCTATTGCAATAATACAAGTGAGCAAACCATGTTAATTTGATCCAGACGATAAAGATCTAGATGATGAGAGGATATCGCTTTCCAGATGCATTTGGAAGGCAGAGTTTTCAATATTTGCTGGCAGATGGGACGTGCCATATGAGAGAGAAAAGTCAAGGATGACTCCAAGCTTTCTGCTCTGAGTAAGTGGCAGATTGTAGGAGTTGCAGATTTGGCATTTGGGGGTAAATCATGAGTGTAGTTCTGGAGATGATAATTTTAAGATGACAGTTAGATGTTCAGCAATAGCCAAGATGTTCTCTGGGATCTGCTCTCTGAACTTGACTTCGTTCAGTGCAGTGGTTCACAACTCTGGCTATACCGTAGAACTGCCTGGGGAGATTTAAAAGTTCCCTTGTTTAGGGTGCTCCCAAACCAATTACTGAAGCATCTTGGGGTGGACCAAGGCATTGGCACTCTCAACACCCTCCAGGTGATCCCAATGCATAGTGAGGGTTGAGAACCACGGGTTCAGTGGCGCCAGTGGTTTCTGGGTTTGGAATCGTCATGGCACATTCTGTTAGATGTAGGGACGGGATGGCTGTGCTTCCTGGATGTTAGGAAACTGGAGACCAAGGCAGGCACTATTGCTAGGAAATAGCCACTTCCCAGGTTCTCTCTGATTCTTCAGGCGCTCTGCCTTTACTTTCTCCAAGTTTCAAGAAATGTCTGGACTTGAGGCTTAGGCATCTCATTTCATATGTTCTTCACTTAAATTAAGCAGCATTGATGGTGCCTGGAGTCTTCTGGCCCAGGGCCTGAGCCTTTTCTGCTGGTTTCTGGAGATTCATGCTTTATCACTGAGTTACCTCAGAACAGAAGAGCACTTCAGAACGCCCCTCACCTCCCAGCCAGCAGCACTTAACAGTGGAAGCTAATCTGAAAACAGTAGGAATTCAACAGTCTCGGAGTGGGTGGGGGTGAAAGAGTTACAAAGAAAGACAGCTTAAGGGATTTTTGGTCATGGTGGCCCGGTCCTTACACAGAAGGTAGAGATATTTTTGGAACCCAAATATTTGCCTCCCTCAGTGAAACCTACACACATGGGTACCACTTTGATGGCTGGAGTCTTCAGGTAAACATCTTCACACATGCCACATGCACACTCAAACACACACACATTCAACACACAGGCCGCCCACATACACACACAACAAATACTGCACAGGCTCCCATAGTATACCGACATGCCTCTCATCCACAACAACTCTCATATCAGACCTCTCAGGAAAGAGTTTCAAGGGACTTATTCACATTGCAGGTAAACGAAGGTTAGGTTCTTTATTTACTTTCTATGCCCCCAGATAATTTATGATTTAACTGATGAGCTGTGGAATTTCAGGTCTCATGGCCCTGGGAAGAAAGGACCCTGGAAAAAAGACAAGTGTCCTTCCAAATTACCCCAAAGCTACTTTATTTGGGCACCAATAGACCCCATTCAGCTACAAAGCCATTCCTGAGAGAGGGAGAAATCCAGGAAGAAGATGACCCCCAAGCCCCTTTGCCCAGCTGATGGTTGTATCTAAGACACTGCTTGTGAATTCAGAGCTGAGGAAAGCCCTGAGATGAAACACTGATTCCTCTTTCCGAGACAGCAGATGCAATCAGTACCTGCCCACATTCTGTGCCCTGACCTTGCTGGTGCACAGCAGGTCAGGTTTCAAAGCCCACTGTCTGCAATTCTTTGCCTAAGGGTTTTCTCTAGACAAGAAAGCCCACCTTGCCCACCCCTGCAGCAAACTGGAAGGTCTGACACCACCAAAAAGGACCTCTCCATCTATGACTGGTAGGAACTGGCTCCCTGTCCTTTGAGTGGAATAGTTCTGAGGCATGCTCTACTCTGGGCTTCTAGAATTCTCCATCGAGATTGAGCCTACAGTGGTGACTCGTTTGATAATACACCCTCTTTTGGCTGCTTTCTTTTCCTGCTTCACTTTCACATAGCCCTACCAAAGTTTTCTGGGATCAACTCTGATATAAACTGTTTATACTGACATTTCTTCTCAGGATCAGCCCCCAGGGGAACATGTCTTAAGACACAAGGAAAGGAGGAAGTCCCCTGCAACTGTAAATGACAAAAGATGGACAGAGGTCAGTTTACTCAAAAGGGATCAGAATCACCAATACATCTGTAAAACTGTCCTGTTATCTAGGTTTGATTTATTTGTCCTGTTATCTAGAGGAGATTTGCCTCTCTGCTAGGGTACCGACCAGAGTGACCATGTAAAGGGGAAGCATATGCACTCAGCCTATGGCCTCACACATCTGCTGGATGAGCAACGACTATAATTTTCCAGGAGGGAGACAATAAAAAAATTCACATAAAACTTTGTATTGTGTAAGTGACACTGGTTGTTATGGTCAGCAGTCAGAAAGCTTCCCCGTGGACAGAACTTTTCTGCCTATTAATGTAAAGAAAACGGCTAGCCTGCTTCCCAAGTCTCAGAGTGTAACATTGAAGATGCTAGGATTCATTCCAAAGGAGTTATAATGCCAGTGAAATACAAGAAAGATGTAGCAAATGTGTGTTGCAGGAAAGATAATAAAAGAAATTCTAAGCATTTCAGAGCTCTTGGGGCAAATTGAATCCATGGGAATTGAAAAATAAAGGCTTGGAAAAATAGACTCTTCTTACAGAGGACAGGAAAATAATGTATTTCTCCATTTGATGAAGGGGAAGCTTTTCTGGACCCAAAATTACTGCCAAAACCATTTCCAAACACACACACACACACACACACACACACACACACACACACACACACACACACACACACACAAAATATTTAATGAAGATCTACAGTTTTAGTCTTTATAATCAGGCTTTTGTCTAAAGAATTCCTTTTTCAGTGTGGACACATGCCAAGACAGGAATGCAACTGGTAGATAATCCCTATATACAAATCACCCAGCAGCCTCCTGTACCTGCTCCCATCTCCATCTTTTCTTTCAGTGCTGATGTCACCTCCTCCAGAGCCAGCCGCTGTGGGCCCAGCCAGGGTACCAGTGTCTTCACTGACTCCACACCCTCCACTCCAACACAGTTCAGCAGGGTCCTGCATCATTCACGGGGTGTAAAGAGCTGCAGATGATTTAGGGGTCAACTTGACTATGTTATCAGCACTAGAGTATAAATATTTTTTGTACAGTATCCTGGTGCGTTAGTTCAGTTAGCCCAACCCAAGTGCTGTAACAAAGACCAGCCTCTGCAACTGGTCTTATCCCCTCGTATCTTGATATTCAACAAAGTGAAAATTTGTTTCTTGTTTGTATTACAATCCAATGCACATCAGTGGAGGGACAAAGAGGATTTATTCACTAGGTCATTCAGAGACCCAGGCTTCCTCCATCTATTGGTTCCATAATCCCTTAGACAGGAGTTAGAAAACTATTGATTGCTTGATTGATTGGCTTTACTTTATAGAGCAGTTTTAGGGTCACAGAACAATTGAGCAGAAGGTACAGAGATTTCCCACATTCTCCCTGTCCCTACCTATGTACTATCTCCCTCACGATCAACATCCCAAACCAGAGTGGTACATTTGTTACAATCCATGAACCTACATCCACAAATCATAATCACCCAGAATCCCTTAAACAATGGATTAAACATTAGAGTTGATGTACATTCTACGGGTTTGGACAAATGTATACCGACATGTATCCACCTTCATAGTATCACAGTTTCCACTGCTCTAAAAATCCTCTGTGCTTTACCTATTCATCCTTCCCTTTTCCTTAACCCCTGGCAACCACTGATCTTGTTACTGTTTCCATAGTTTCCTCTTTTCTAGAATGTCATACAGATGCAATCGTTTAGTAATTAGCCTTCTCAGATGGACTTCTTTCACTTAGTAACCTGCATTTAAGATTTCTCCATGTCTTTTCATGGCTTGATATCTCATTTCTTTTTAGCAGTGAATAATACGCCATTGTCTGGATGGACCACAGGTTTTTCTTTTTTTCTTAATTTTTATTTTATATTGGGGTATAGTTGATTTACAGTGTTGTGTTAGTTTCACAGGTGTACAGCAAAGTGATTCAGTTATACATATACATATATTATTCTTTTTCAGATTCTTTTCCCATATAGGTTGTTACAGAGTATTGAGTAGAGTTCCCTGTGCTACACAGTAGGTCCTTGTTGATGATCTATTTCATACATAGTATTGTGTATATGTTAATCCCAACCTCCTAATTTATCCTTCCCCACCCACCTTTCCCCTCTGGTATCGTAAGTTTGTTTTCTAAGTCTGTGAGTCTGTTTTTGTTTTGTAAATAGGTTCTTTTGTATCATATTTTAGATTCCACATATAAGTGATATTATATGACATTTGTCTTTCTCTGTTTGACTTACTCCACTTAGTATGATCATCTCTAGGTACCACAGTTTATTTATTCATTCATCTCCTGAATGGTGTCTTGGTTACTTCCACATTTTTGGCCGTTAGCGAACTTTATTTTTAAAGGGCCACATACTAATTATTTTCGGCTTTCTGAGTGATCCAATCTCTGTGTTAACTATTGTCATTGTAGTGCAAAACTTCCATAAACAATGCATAAATAAATGGACTAGCTGTGCTGCAACAAATATTTACAAAAGCAGGCTGTAGAATGCAGATTCCTGCCCTTTGGCCTTCGAGTCCTCCACTGGCTCTCATCAGCAGACAGGGTAAAAGGGACAGTGGAGGATCTGGGTCCTGTGGTAAATATTTTTAGAGGACAGGCTCCTATCACTTTAACCTCATTCCTTGGTCAGATCACACGACCTCACCCAACTGCAAGGGAGCCTGGGAAATGTAGTTTAGCTGTGCCCAGATGAGAGGAAACAGGATTTTGTGAGCTGACCAGCATTCTATCCAAACTGAGAACTGATCACTTTTTATGATAAAGTGTCTCTGGAAAGGATATGGTGAGATTTTAAATAACTGGTTTTAAAAGCCCTAGAAACACAGTTCCTACAGGAATTGGAAACTTCGTGAATGTATGATGAAAGAATTTTGCTTACAAGTTACATTATGTTTGAAAGAAACATTGTTTAAGCAATACCAGAAAATCAACTATTGTTTTGTACCTTAAGAATTCTCAGTGTTTCCATACGGATGAATTCTGCAAGTCTTAATTAGGGATTAAAAGGGATCCTGCTGGACTTCTGCTTGTAAGCAACTGGTTAATAGGAGTAATAAATCTCTATTTCGTTTTAAAAGTTCATAATTTTTACTTCCTTGAATGGACATCGGTCTTCCCCCAAATCCCATGAAATTAAAGAGCTATGACTGCAGTCATGAGCTTAGCTAATAAACCAGGTTTTCTTCCCTTATTTAGCATGATAGCACAATATTATCAAATTCAGGGTTTATTTCTCTCCAATAATTCCTCAGAGTGGTTATTTTCATGGAAACTGGTAATAGAAGATAGTTACTTTTTACCATTCGAGGTCTGAAAGGTGACCATGTTTAGTAGCATTAGCAAACCCAAGGGACAAAAGATATAAATAAAATTTCATCAGGCACTCTTGCCATAAGGAAAAGAAAAAAACCCAATCCATTGTAATTGTTCTGGTGTCCGGTTTGGGTCAGAATAAGCAAAAACCAAAGAAGTAAGTCTAAAGCTCTTGTCTTCATTTTTCAGCCTTCAAGCCTTCTAATGAGGCAGAGCTGTGCAGATACATCTAAAATTTTAATAAGAGAAAATGAAAAATATATGGCAGTTACTCCTGCAGTGCCCTTCTAAGTCACCCTGGAATATTTAAAGTTATTGCTCCTGATTCTGGGTATATTACATATACTTTGAAAGCAACTTGCTCCAAATATCAAGTCATATTTAAAATTGCCTTAGTTGTTTTGCTTTGTGTTTTTAGATGCTGATGCTTTTTCATTTCTTTTACCAATGATGTTGGCCTCTGGCAGGTTCACATAGCGTATCCATTAGGTCAGTGATTCTTTTTTCTTTTTAACATCTTTATTGGAGTATAATTGCTTTACAATGGTGTGTTAGTTTCTGCTTTACAACAAAGTGAATCAGTTATACATATACATATGTCCCCATATCTCTTCCCTCCTGCATCTCCCTCCCTCCCACCCTCCCTATCCCACCCCTCTGGTCACAAAGCACCAAGCTGATCTCCCTGTGCTATGCGGTTGCTTCCCACTAGCTATCTATTTTACGTTTGATAGTGTATATATGTCCATGCCACTGTCTCGCTTTGTCCCAGCTTACCCTTCCACCTCACCGTATCCTCAAGCCCATCCTCTAGTAAGTCTGCATCTTTAATCCTGTCTTGCCCCTAGGTTCTTCTGATCATTTTTTCTCTTTTTTTCTTTTTCTTTTCATCTGGATGGCTAGCAGTTTACTGAGCCTCCCTTTCAGAGAATTTGAATGAGCAAAAGCTAAGAGAGCCCTGGGATTCTGCGTTTCTAACAAGCTCTCAGCTGATTGATGCTGCTGGTTTGGTACCCCTCTGATTAACCCCAAGTCTGGAGTCTTTCTATTGGAAACCCAACTCAAACTGGCTTAGCAAACAGAAAATGCATTGGCTCACAGAAATTAAAAATCCAGGCAGTCTGACTTTAGACATTGCAAATTCCATCTGTTCAAGTAATATCCTGAGGATCCGGTTTTTCTCTCCTTTTCTCCAGAATCCGTTAACATGAACATTCACTCACGGTTGCAAATGGACTGTGATGCTCTCAACCTTACATTTTCTTGTTTCCGAGTCTGATGGAGAAAATAAATTCTTTCTTTCTTTCCCCAGCTGTTGAAAAAATTTTCTATTATTGCCTCTAATTGAGTCACGCAGTCACCTTGTTTTCGAGGTAACTCTAGGGATGCGATATGCAATCAGTTTGGGTTAATTTGGACCTAACCGTAGATTTAAGGGTCTCGGGTACCTGCCATATCTGTTCTTCTGCACCAGGGTTTTCTCTGAAGCCATGGAGACTCTCTCAGCTTGAGCCTAATTGCAGCCTAGACATGCATAGGCACTGATGTCCTTGCATCCCCCAACCAAAGGGGGTTGGAGTTCGTGGATAGCAGCCCCACCTCCCAGCTTTCAGACAATTATTACGTGTATTCTATAACATTTTTTAGAGGTTCCCAGTAGGATTTTGTGTCCGTTGCCCACTGTGGAAACCAACTGTATGGTAAACTCTTCATGGATGTTTCCTCTTTGTCTCTGTCTCCCTACTCCTCACCCTGTTCCTGGAATCACCTAACAAATACCTGCACCCTACCTGCACCCAAGTCTTTGCCACATGTGCTACTTTTGGGAAAATCCCAATTATAACCCTACATAAATCATGTGGGTTGACATTGAGGGAGGTGGTTCTCCAGAATAACTCTGGGGTTTTGTTTTATCAAAGGGGGTGAGAGGATGCTGAGAAGGAAAAACAACACATTTCCTCTAAAAACCAGTTAATTTCTGGGTTTGGGTAAATTCACAAACAAATAATACTGAATTGTGACTCAACCAGAATATGAATCCGGGTTGAAGTATTATGTGCAGTGGGTTGGGTGGCAGCATACCAGCTCTAGACACCATCCATCCAGCAGATAGACTGAGCAAGAAGAATGGGAACATGGATCCCACAGCAATTTGAGATGTGGTTTTGGCTAATGGTAAGTTTAAGAAACTAAACATTGCTACCCTCAATCTCCAGTAATCTTAAAACACTTCCTTCAAATTCTCAATGCTGCCATCTCCCCATCCTACCTAGAATACTGCATTCCAAGCTTCCCACTGTATGATGGATCTCAATCTTCCTTTTCTTAACTAAACTCCAGGTCTCAAAGCTTTCCTGTCCTGTGTCCTATCTGCTGAGGACAAAGCTCGGCTAAAGTTGGCTGCTGGGCTGACTGCACTATAGTTATTTGAAAACAAATAAGAATAGACATGACATGCTAAGTCTTCCTTCAACCAGGAAATAACTTCATTATCACACTTTTCTGGAAAACATTAGCCAGAGGTTTTACGGAAACACGTTACAAGGAACTTTTCTCTCCTGAGAGGCACTTTTGCCTCATCTTTGGAAATGCTACATATTGCCTTTCCTTTCAGGGCATCACAGCTAACATTAGCTTATTAAAGGCTCTGAGATAATTTGAAAAAGTATTAACTCTATTTAACCCAGATTTTTCCTAACTTAGTTGATTCTAGCTCTGTTTCGGGTTTTGTTGTTGTTGCTGTTTCTGTAGTTGTTTGAAGGTGAAACTGTTAACATCTCAAAGACCTCCAACACTTCTGGAAATTCTGCCCTAGACTAAAAGTGACACTAAAAGTGGGAAATTCTGTTAGTTCCATAGACTGCAGGAGGATACATTTTGGAGATTCATCCTGGTGGAAGCTGAGACCCCACCTACCTGCACGTGCGTCCGGCTCTATTCTGGCTTGCAGGACTGCCCGAGACCCTCCCCTCCTCCTTGGTGTGGCCACTGTTGTTATTTCCCTGAAGGCTGGGGAGTGCCAAAAATAAAAGGGTCATTTTTTCAATTTTATTGACGTATAGTTGATTTACAGTATTGTGTTAAATTCTGCTGTACAGCAAAGTGATTCAGTTATACATAATATATACTCCTTTTCATATTCTTTTCCATTATGGTTTATCAGAGGATATTGAATAGAGTTCCCTGTGCTATACAGTAGGACTTTGTTGTTTACCCATCCTACGTATACTAGTTTGCATCTGCTAATCCCAAACTCCCAGTCCATTCCTCCCCCACCCCCTCCTCCCTGGCAACCACAAGTCTGTTTTCTATATCAGTGAGTCTGTTTCTTTTTCATAGATATGTTCATTTGTATCATCTTTTAGATTCCACATACAAGTGATATCATATGGTATTTGTCTTCCTCTGTCTGACTTACTTCGCTTACTATGATAACCTCTATGTCCATCCATGTTGCTGCAAATGGCATTATTTCATTCTTTTTTATGGTTGAGTAAAAGGGTCATTTCTGGAGTATTCAATAGAATCAGAATTTGAGCCATCATGTCTGACATTGTTGTAGCATCAATTGTGGCAGCTGTATTATGTTTTGTAACATGTTATCTGAGCAACTCAGATGATTGATCAGAGGCCCCACATTTGGACTACAGTGACTGTTGATGTATATATGTGCTTCTAGCAGTAGGTGATTAAATCACATAGCCCTTGAGTTACAGTACTTACTTTAAACATAGGAATCATAATCTACTAAACATGAAAGCTGCATTTTATATTTGTAATGGTGGAGAAGGTTATTTTATTTTATTATTTATTTATTTTTTTTCGTGATTCCTTCCTTCTCCTCTTTATAAACATCTTTATTTATACATATGTAAACACACATAAACATATTAGCAAATTTTAACAGTAGCCAAACATGTATGTAAATAACAGCATAAATACCCCCACGACAAATACTTTTTTTAAAAAATAAATTTATTTATTTATTTTTGGCTGCACTGGGTCTTCACTGCTGCGCGTGGGCTTTCTCTACTTGTGGTGAGCGAGGTCTACTTTTCATTGTGGTGCGCGGGCTTCTCATTGCGGTGGCTTCTCTTGTTGTGGAGCACGGGCTCTAGGCACACAGGCTTCAGTAGTTGTGGCACACGGTCTCAGTAGTTGTGGTTCACGGGCTTAAGTTGCTCCATGGCACGTGGGATCTTCCCAGACCAGGGCACGAACCACTGTACCCTGCATTGGCAGGCGGAGTCTTAACCACTGTTCTACCAGGGAAGTAGCAGGAACGTTATTTTAGAACAGAGTATTCAGTTCATCAAGGGAAAGATTTGCATATGAGTAGACTAGAAAGTTCAGCAGTAACTCCACAGGTGCTTTTTTTTTTAAAATGCATTATGGTAATTTATTTTTTCTAATATATGGTATTATAATGTAACATACATTAAAAATCCCAAATCCCTGAACCAGATAGACTTTCTTTTATTAACCACCTCAAATGGTAGCATCCTCCCCCCATTATTCTAAATCCCTCTTTTCTGCTTCACTTTTCTTCATCACATTATCACAGTTGCCCAGTCATATAAATATATATGTTTGTTGTCCATCTTCCCTTCTGTGCAGTAGAACAAAAGCTGCATGAGGGCCCAGGTTTGGTGTGTTCTTGACACACAGTAATAATGCCATAATCATTTCTTAAATTTATGAACAAGTATTAGCCCATTATCCTACTGGTTTTATTTAAAAACTCACACACCCTAATCTAGTCTTTCATATGAGCAGGTAAGTGACTGTACTTGGCAAAGAAGTTGAGGTTACACTCATGATTTTATCTTCCTCTTTCTCCTTTAAGGTCTTAAACCTTTTAGCAAGTGGTGGTTTTTTGAAGATGATTAGGAAATTTCAGGGCATTGTTCTGTCAGGGTATTTGGCAAATCTGAGATCAAAAGGATGAGGAGAGTTTTACTGTGTAAGTGCCGTTTAATGGCAGCAGAAACTGTGACTTGTCCTGAAAAAGCAAATATTCTATAGGATTATACTTGTCATTATTATAGATAAATGTTGAAATTATATAGAGATTTCATTGTTGAAACTATAGATACCTTTTCATTTGTATAGTTTTGTGTGTTCTCCAGTCTTTAGTGTTATCAAGACCAGGCTCAAATCTCTAAGCATATTAACTGGGCCACCTGGAAAATTATCTTACTTAGCCTGAGTTGCTGTTCCTTCATTCATGAATCAAGGTGATATTATCTACTGCTTGGGATTATTGTAAACATTAGAAACAATATATGAAAGAAACTAAATTCAGCAGACAATAAATTATTTTTATCATTGTATTAGCATATTTCATGAACTCTGTATTCATTTTCTAGGGCTGCAGTAACAAAGTACCACAACTGGGTGGCTTAAAACAACAGAAATTTGTTACTTCACAGTTCTGGTGGCTAGAAGTCCAAAATCAAAGTGTCAGTAGGGCGGTGTTCCCTCCTTGGAATGCAGCTGTATCATTTCAATCTCTGCTCTGTCTTCTCATGGTATTTTCCCTGGGAGTCTGTTTTCACACAACTGTCTTCTTCTAAGGACACCAGTCATATTGGATTAAGGGCCCACCTTAATGACCTTATCTTAACTTGATTACATCTGCAAAGACTATTTCCAAATAAGGTCACATGTACAGGGACCAGGGTTTAGGACGCAACATATCCTTTGGGGCAACACAATTCAACCCATAACAAACTTATGCTAATTCATGAATTCTCCTCCTAGCCCACTGCCTGTGCTTCTGAGTCTGCTCTAATCCTTTTCAACTCATCAACTTGTTACCATTACTGTCTGTGCCTTCTCAGCAAGGAAAGAAAAGAACTTTCTGATTCAGAGAAAACTGCAAGAACAGCAACTTCCTATAGCTTGCAGAAAGAACAAGGGAGTCTGACACTGCCAGGTCTTAAAAGGCAAGCAGCTTGGAGAAAGAGATATAAAGCTCATAAATATCAAAGAATCTCTGGAATATTGGGGGCAGAAGGAACAATCCTAAACACAGTGAAACATAAATAAAGTTGTATTGGGTTCACTGGCTTTACTCCCAGGGCAAAATTATCCTTCCCTTTCCAAAACTAGCATTTAGCACACCGTTAGTTTAGAATGACTATTGTCTTTGTGGAATACATTATTTTTTATAGTTTATGGCAGGAGTTGTCACTCAATGTTACATTATCTGTATTTCCACTCAGATATACATAGGTACAACTGTAGCCCTGATAGGCCTTTGGAGGCTGATCTAATCTGACCCCTACCTAAAACAACGTCATTTACCTGCTCCCTACAATAATTGTTTTCTCATCTTGTCCTTCGACTCTAGCATTATTCTTTACCTTTTATGTATCTTTTCTGATTAGAGAAGTTGTACATTGCCATTTTACATATAGAAAATAAATTAAGATGACCTACAAGCTCATTGCTTTTAAAAAAAAATCTATCACCTATCTTTTGAAACTATGATTTTTAATGACTTCCTACTACTGCATTGTTTGATTACCATAATTTATTGATATTTTAGTCAATGCCTTATTATTGACTAAGTTGTTGCCATCATTTTCATTCCTATAAAAGTTGCCATAATGACCATCTTTGTACCCAAATTGTTGTGTGCACTGTAGCATTATTTTAAATTTTCTATCTTTAGCTTCAAATTTTTAGAGCCCAACATTCAAAATATGTACATTTTTTGAAATGGAACTGAGGTAATCTTTGATGACAAATGGAGTAATCACAGTTCAAGCAGACAAAAACAGAGTTGGGTGGCCATTGAGGATCTGGTCTCAAACACATCTCTGTACCACTTGAACTTGAACTTTCTTTGAACTGTACCAGACCCAAGGATACCACCAGCCATATTCAGAACAATACCTGCCAGCTGCAACCTGGTGGTCTCAAGGTCTCCCCTGATAACTATGCAACCATTTTGGATGCCAATCAATTATTGCTTAACAAACACTCTTACTTCTTGCCAGCTCCAATCTTCATAAACAACTCATGTAACTAACAGTAACCCTGCAGTTTTTGCCTTTATAAACCTCTTCCATTTTGTAATCTAGCAGAACACAATTCTAGTGCTTCTTGAATCTGTGTCTCCCGGGCTACAGTCTTAACAAACCCCAAATAAACACCTTTGATTTCAATCAGGCCTCCATTTCTCAAATTTTGGTTAACACCTTGAAGAAGGAAATAAACACAACTGCAGCCATCTAGGTCCCAGCGGCTTTGATCTGTTCTTTTATGATGGTCCATACATGGGGTCACTGATAAGAGGATGAAAAACAGGCACTTTCTGCTTCAATATCCTTAGTCTGTGTTCACTCATCCTATACGCACAGATGGGAAGAATCTACCTGGGGCTGTTTTCTGGCTCCTGACAGAATCGGATGTAATTTCCCCATCTCTTATTCTCAGAGATCTCCAAAACAGCTGTTAGGAAAATCTTGGACTTCAGCCCACATTGATCTACTATAATTAGCCAGCAACTGGGATTGTGTAGGCCTTCCAATGTTGGGAGCAGACAGTTTGCAGTGTACAGATTATGCTTCTCTCAATCACTGTGCCTCAATCAATCAGGGCAATTAGAGGTCGTGTTGTTATGTCTCCTCCCGACAAACTCCCATCTTTCAGACCCAATCAAGAAGCAGGAGGTGGGCCTCTCCTTCCCCAAATCTGTCCTGGCTGTGTTCCAATCAAACTCTTATTGTTTCTGGTTCTCCTCCTCCGCAGACTGCCCTCCATTCTTTAATCATGTCTTTGGCAATTTAACTGACTGATGGCTTTTTGCATGTCATTATCAGGGCTTAGAGAGAATGGTAATTGCACAATCCCTCTGATCAGGGCAAGAAGATAAAGAATTTATCTGGAAACCGTTTTGCCAGATGACAGAGTAGAAGCCAAAGTCAAGGCAGGAAGCTTCTAATCCAGTGATTCCTGTTTGCTGAAAGAAAGAGTTTCTCACGAGATTATGACCAAGTCTTAACGAGTGAAGAAAGAACAAAATAGTGCATGCTACAAAAAAAAGAGGATTCATTTATGCTTTCCTGAAGATGATGTTTTGTTATTCACGGTGTACTGCATGGAAAAGTTTCCTGGGTGCCAGTTAGAAATGCAGATTCTCAGGCCAAAACCAAGCATTCTGAACCAGAACATGCATTTTAACAAGAACCCCAAGTGATTCGTATGCACATAAGGCTTGAAAAGGTATGTGCATTTAGCTGCCTGGAAGAAGCTCTTTTGAAAACTGGCTCTGCTTATAAAATAAATCAAAATGAAAACAAACCATTAAAAACTTCTTCTACCTGGAAAAACATTTGAGTCCTCCAGGATCCAGTTGAACTCTTTGTGGGGATGGAATTAATTCCAAGGGATGATACTTGTTTGCCTGGATCTCCTTTTATTTTTAATTATATAATTTTAGGTAGTTTAATTTATTCAAAGTGATACAAGCATATGGTCAAATTTTCAAAAAGCATAAAAAAGTATACATTGAAAAGTAAGACCTCATCTTAGAACTTAGCTTCATTCGTAGAAGCAATTATTGCTAATAGATATTTTAAATATTTTTTCTATAATCTTCCAGAAGTATTCTAATATAGATATCTTATAAATCTCCTTAAATGTAGTTTTATATATGCCATCTGAACTTTGCTTTTTAGCACTTTTTAAATATCCCATAACAGTACATAGAAAGATCGTCCTCATCATTTTTAATATTTACATAATATTTTTCCTATGTTTGCATCAAAAATTGTTAATGTTGACTGTCATTTATCGTAGAATAAATGACAATAGAATGCCTCCAGCTTCTGTATTGTTTGTTTTGGCTATTCCAAAGTATACCAAATTATACAGTGAATATCTATGTGCATATGTGCTTGCACACATTTATGTCTATCTATGAAATAAAAAATTTAAGTAAATTTCTGGCTGTAAGAATATGAGCCTTTAAAATTTTGATACTTTTTGTCAACCTGCTCTTCATATACACTAGTATTTCTATGCTGTGTCTCACCAACGATGCATGAGACTTGGATTGTGCTATGTCCATGCCTTAGTGAGATATCAAATGTAAAAATGTGTAATCTGAAAATTGGAAACCCGTATCCTATTTCTATTTTAATATGCATTTCTTTAATTATGAGTGAATTTGAGCATGTATTCATGTTTAAAAGTCATCTGTATTTCTATTCTGAGAAATGTGTGTTCATTTTCTTCAGATGTTTTTTTTCATTTTTTAAAAAAATTCCAGCTTTATTGAGATCTATTTGCTGTACAACATTGCTAAGTTTAAGGTTTATAACATGATGGTTTGATACAAATGCATATTGCCAAATGATTACCACAGTAAAATTAGCTAATATATCTATTACCTCACATTGTTACCTTTTTTATGTGTGTCGTGTGAACATTTAAGATGTGCTCTCTTATCTTTCAAGTATACAGTACAATTATTGTGAACTTATAGTCAGCATGCTAAACATTAAATCCTCAGAACTTATTCATCTTATACAAGGAATTTATACCCTTTGGCCACCATCACCCATTTCCTCCACCTCTAGCCCCTGACAACCACTAATTTACTCTGTTTCTATGAGTTCGTTTGTTTGTTCTTTAGATTTCAGTATAGTGAGATCATGCAGCATTTGTCTTTCTCTATCTGACTTATTTCATTTAGCATCATGCCCTCAGGGTTCATCCACGTTGTTGCAAATGGCATGATTTCCTTCCTCCCTATGGCTGAAAAATTTTCCACTATATATATCACATTTTCTTTTTTCATTCATCTGTTAATAGACAAATAGGTTATTTCCATGTCTTGGCTATTGTAAATAATGCTGCAATAAACATGGGGGTGTGTATATATTTCTGAATTAGTGTTTCTGTTTTCTTTGGATAAATACCAAGAGGAGGAATTGCTGGATCATATAGTAGTTCTATTTTTAATATTTTGAGGAAACTCCATACTGTTTTCCATAGTGGCTGCATCATTTTACATTCCCACCAACAGTGCAAAAGTGTTCTCTTTTCTCCATCTCCTCACCAACACTTGCTATTTGTGGCATCTCATCATGGTTCTAATTTGCATTTTACTTTTCATGAGAAAGAGTGTACAAATGGTTTAAGGATCATTTTTTAAATTCTGTGTACTGTTATTTCTCTGTTCTTATCTTTGCCTACTTTTCTGTTGAATTGCATCTTTTTAAATCATTTTTAATAATCTCTCTACATAGTCAGGTACAAGTCCTTTGTCTTCATGAGTTACTAATTTTTAAAAATAGGTTATGCTTCTTTTGACATTTCCTATATTTTTATGTAAGACTTTAAAACTTTTAAAAATTTCCTAACATCAACTTTTTATGTCTTTTGGTTTTGAGTCATTTTAGCAAGGCCTTCTCTACTTACATTTATAAAGAAATTTGCTCGTATTTAATTTGAATTCTTTTAAAAATATACTCAGTTTGAAGTTTATTTCAGTGTACTACATAAAACATGGATCCAGTGCCAACTTTTTTTTCCCCAACAGCTACCTGACAATACTAATATTGTTTGTTTAAAAAAAAAAATTCATCCTTAACTAATCCTCTAATGTGAGATACCACCTCAACTATACCACCAACCAATATAAATACTACATGCATATGAAATCATTCTTGAATTCTATTATGTTCCATTTGTCTGACTATTCATGTGTCAATACTGCTTTAATTAGTGAGGCTTTATAGCATATCTTTATCTTGAGTAGGGCTTGGTCTCTTTCACTGCTTTTCAGATTTAGAGATTTCCTGACTATTCTTGATAATTTATTCTTCTGGGAGAACTTAGAATCAGTTTAACTGATGCCAGAAAAAAATTTGTTGGCATTTTTATCATAGTCATGTGAAACTCATAAATTAATAGGGAGAATTGACCTCTTAATGATATAGAATCTTTTCATCCAAAAAACCACTCAGATTTTTCATTTGCTCATCTAGTCTTTTTTTCAGTCTTATTTATTGTTTTCCTCCTATATAGTTTGAATATTTCTTATTAGGTTTATCCCGGATGCTACTGTAAGTGGAGTCTTGTCTTTTATTATATATTCCAACTGATTGTTTTGCATATATGAAGGAATTATATTCCCTACATTTATTTTGTATCCTTATAGCTAACTACTTTATTGTTTGATAAAGTAGCTTTTTGGTTGTTTCTCTTAGGTTTCCTATAGAAAATCATATCAGATGGACATAATGATAAGTTTACCTTCTTTCATATTTTTTGTTCAGCTAAGACAGCAGACATGGGATGGGAGGTCTCCACTCCCACCCAACAAATAAGAGGTGTATATATGAGAACATAGAAAAATACTCCTGAGTGATCCCAGAAATATTTATTGTGGGGTCACACACAAGGACAAGTCACATGTTGTTCAGGAGCCAATAAGTCTTGGGTCATTCCCAGTTAAGGAACAAGTCCTAATACCCAGGCTGGTGTTGGGACTCATACAAGAAGCCTGTAAATGGTCTATATTATTTTCTTTGGGATCTAGTACATAAATATCTTCTTATAAATAATCCATGGATACTTGAGGAAAATGTAACCTCATCTATTATGTACTTAAGTCATCTAGTTTTTTATTTATTTTAGTGTCTCCTAGATCTGTCAGAAATTAGAGAAGTGTAATAAATCCTCCCAAATCTATTGTATTTATATGTATATCTCTTGTTTCCTCAGTTGGGACTGTGTCTATTTTGTTGTTCTGTTTTCCAGCACATTTAGCCTCATGAGGATTATAACTTTTATAAACAATTCTCCTTGTACTGTTTTTATGCTTTCTGCCTTCAATTTTACTTTGTCTAATATTAATATTGCCTTTTCTACCTTTACTTAAGTTGTATTTCCCAGGGTAACTTTACACATCGCCTTTTTTTAACCTTTCTGCGTCATTTTCTTTTATTTATCAGTTGTAGGCTACAAATAGTTGGGCTTTTGCTTTATGACCTATCTGTGAATGTCTATATTTTAGTAAAGAAGCCAGACTCATTTGTGTTTATTGTCAGAATTGATATACTTACTATGCTTGGATGTTTTCTTTCTGCTTATTATTTTTATGCTTCATTGTGGTTTCATTTGCTTTCTCTTCTTTGCTATATGGCTTAATTTCCTCTGATTTTATCATTTCCTCTTCTTTAAAATAACACATCTTCTATATGATAGCCCTCAGGGTTACATTTAAGATTTTCAAAAATATTCTTCAACTTAAAATCCTTTATACATCAAAGTTAAGCATAAAATAATAGTCTGATTTCCTTTTATGCAAGAAAAGCAATTTCACACTTTTACATTGTTCTGCTTGCTATTCCCGAAAATTCATGTATTTTTCATGATATTTATTTTCAGACCCAGAGAGTTATAATTAAAAATTATTTAAATTCTAAAGTATTATCTTCAAGAAGACAAATTTGAAATTGGCATTCAATTGTGTGTCCAAATTTATCACAAGTTTATAAGCAATTTCATTTTAACTTGTCTCAGTGATCATCACCCATATTTGTGTATCATGACTTCCCTCTTCTTGAATTATTGATTCTTATTTCTCTCCCAGCTATTTGGAGCCCGTGTTCATGTCCTGTTTTTAATGAGGGCACTTAGGCATTATAGTATCTGAACACTTCAACAAATATTAATTTATTTTTTGTGCCTTATATTAATTAAATAAATAGTAGCTATCAAATATGAATTAGATAAAAAAAAACATTTTCCCACAAAACTATGTAGATGTGATTGCATCACTTTCCATCATTTAATGTTGCATAAAATAATCTCCATCTAGCCTGATATATGCAGGGTTTTTTTTGTAGGAACCTGATATTTCTCTTTGGATGCCAGTTAAAGTATTTTTCATAATATTTGTTAATTTTTCTATGTTTGTTGACATTTACCTAAACTATCGTAACATATTTCAGTATTTTAAAGCAAGTTGGTTTGGGGGTCAGGAAAGGCTTATGAGAAGGTCTTATGAAAGTTCTATTTTTAAAAATTTTACTTCTGTGTTATTAATAATAGTTTTATCTTCATTTACACTTCCAATTGTTAGGCTGATTCTCTGTCCTCAGTTCTATCACATTTTATCTTTTCATTTTAACCTCTTTTCATCTGCCTTTATATTCTCAGACAGCATCTCAAGTTTATTTTCCTTATTCTTTTTAAATCTAGTCTGGCTTGAATCACTTGGAAAATGGCTTAAAACTGTGATGTCTACTGGTGTCCTGAAAATAGGAAATATGAATCTTCATGAACAGGTCAAAGGCATATTCAACATCCTAATTCAGTCACATGACCCTTTCCATCACCAACATATTCTGTATCTCATAAGCAACAGGTAGAAATATAACCAGAAAAAGCAAATGTGGAAAACTTTAATGCTTAGTTTGGGGGATTTCATGCTAAATATATACCGTTGGGCCAACTAACATCTAGTGATATACTTGTTTGCAAATAGCTCCTTTTCAACTATACAACACACATGGGTATATCCAACAGTTAGGCTAGTATAACATTATCCATAACTCCTCCCTGAACCAGCATTCACACATCACTAAAAGGCACCAATAATGCATGACTCTAGAGAATAGAGTACAGGTGGTAGATTCCATTGCTTGAAATTAGCAAGTCTTAATCACAAAAGCACCACCAGGCAGAAGGTTTGGAGGATGTCTTCAGAGAGTCCTATTTTTTAAGTAAGAAAATGCAATACATAACAGAAGATACTGTCTATGATAAAGATGAGGGTTCTCCATATCATCTTGACCCTCACTCACGGACATCAAAGGTAGTGAACACCCATGCCTCTGCCAGAATGATTGCAGGAATACACCTGATCCAAATTCTGAGTAAGCCTTTCATGACCTTAAGAGTTGTATGAGCCTTGTATGACCCCAGAAGTAGTCCTTGACAAATGATGGATGAGAATTTGGTGGATAAATACCCCAGCTCCCTCACTCTTGGGGAAAACCCCCTTGGTTTACACTATACTATTTCCCAGGGCTCCTCAGCAAGAGATATGAAGATTCCTATAGTGGTAATATCTTCAGTAGCTGACTCTTTTTTAGCTGCCTTCCCCTCTGTTTCACTACTCTACTCCTGTACCAGTGTTTCCTGAGATCATCACTCTAATAAATATTGTGCATTTGGATTCTCTCCAGGCCTGATTTTTAGAGAATGCAAATCAAAACAGACTCCAACCAGAAAAAAAAAAGGGAAACACAGAAAAATTGGAAAAACTTTGGTGACATCTCTTAACCCGTATGGTCAGTAAAAGTTCCCTCCGAGTATCCACTGATTTAAACATACCCAACAAACAACGTATTTAAATGTTTTCTCTTTCTCTGAGTGTTCAAGAAGATGTTCCCTTTTCTTGTTTCGTACCTTATGTGTAGTTTTTATTCCTCTTTATTCATTTTCAAAGGAGGAGACATAGAGATAAGGTGTGTGAATTTCCCTAAATCCTTCTTCTCTTCTTAGGGATGGTCACTTCCTGTTCTCAGATCCACAGCTCCAGGACAGGTTGCTGTGCTCAGATTCCAGCAGAATTCCTCAGAAATAATCAGGTAGTGTTTGATGGAGTTCTGTAGCCCCGAGGGGTGGAATTCTCTCCTCCTTCTTGCCCC
This sequence comes from Neophocaena asiaeorientalis asiaeorientalis, assembly GCF_003031525.2. Classification (NCBI taxonomy): domain Eukaryota; kingdom Metazoa; phylum Chordata; class Mammalia; order Artiodactyla; family Phocoenidae; genus Neophocaena; species Neophocaena asiaeorientalis. The sequence continues at coordinate 3,200,881 of NW_020185334.1, read as the reverse complement.
AGCCATACTTGAACTTATGTGGTTGTTCAAGAATTCTTTCTCCACCCCTGCTTAACAGTGCTTTAGGCAATATCACATGCACAAATATTTTGTCTTGTTGTTTTCTCTCTCTTAAATGATCTCCAGATTATACTTAATGAAAATACTTTATTTCTTCTGCAAAAACCTGATGCCCACAAGATGCCAAGCATTCATGGTTATGCTTTTCTTTAATGCTTCTCAAGAATCAATTGTATTAGTTCCCAAATCTAGTACTGCTAACCATACTAGTTACTATATAATTGTTACCATACTTGTTACCCTATGTATACAATTATTATGTAAAACAGTGAAATATGAATGACAAAAGTGAAAATTATTGTTTCTATAAGAGCAAAGTTTTGAGTCAGAAAGACTCAAAGGGAAATTGCTTTAAAGAATGTTACATTTTATTTAGAGATATGTGAGAAAACTGTAAAAGACTGGAAAATAAAATCAGATGTATAGGTGTGTATATATATACATACATATACACAAATATATATACACATACACACATATATGTCTTCCTCACTCATTTGCTTTGCAACTGCTGTGAGTTTCTTCCTCCACTTTAAAGAGACAAAAACTAGAACTCTTAGACTAGTAATTATTAACTTTTGATGCATATTAGAATCACCTGGGTAACTTAAACGTGTTTGGACTCACCCTCACAGATTCTGATCCTTTTGGGTCTAGTGTGAATTTGGCATCAGACATTAGTATTTATTGTTTAAAGCTCCTCGTGGGATCTAATGTGTAGTGATGATGCTAGAGTATGAAACATCCTATCTTCACTTGGAAGAGTGGCCACTCTACCATGATGCAAAGCACTGAACTCTTGTTTTTTCCTCAGTATTGCTGCATCAATCTAAAATTAGAGTCCATTCCTTCAGATTCTAGCAATAGGTTGTTTGCCATGTAAGATTCCAGTGAATATGAAAGTTTCTATCTTTTGCTCAGCCTTTACAAACATTTTAAAGTAACATTGCGGGAGAAAGGGTCAAATGCTCCTAGCCTGGTGCCCTTTTAAATTGGAAATGGTTCGAAATTTTTAGAAGTATTCTGGCCCTAGCACCCTGCAAATAATGCTTCTTTGCTTTTTGCTACTTCATTTTTCACTGATATTATTTTGTTTAAGTTTCTACTTCTTTGTGATGTACGTTACATCATAATTCATGTTATGAATACATACAATAAGCATTTATAACGTGTATGAATAATAAAATGAACATGTGTATGCCTATCATCCACATTAAGAAGCAGAAAATCATCAAATCCTTTTAAACACTTCATCATCCCCTTGTTCATTTCCCTTCCTCCCACCCAGAGTTAACAAATTTCTCAAGTTTTGCTCTATGCTTCCTATTTGAAGATAGTTTTAACACTTACTGATGTAGCTTTCAGTAGGCATTGTATGTCCGTTCATGTCTCTTGAGCATTTTTTGATTATGCTAGTTTATATTTTTAATAACTAGAAGTTATTAATATCTTCTAGATAATAATCCACGGGGCTTTTTTTGGTATGTGTTTTATTTTTCTTTGTACTCTTATCAAGATATTTTTGATGAACAGCTGGTCTAACTTCAGCAAAATTATAGGATTTTTTTTTTTAAGTTCTGAAGGTTTATTTTTTGTCTTACTTAAGAAAGTTCCCCTTATTCCAGGATAAGAAAGATATCTTCATATTTTATTCTAAAAGGTTTTTTTCTGTTTTCCATGTACGCGGGGCTCTCACTGTTGTGGCCTCTCCCGTTGCGGAGCACAGGCTCCGGACGCGCAGGCTCAGCGGCCATGGCTCACGGGCCCAGCCGCTCCGCGGCATGTGGGATCCTCCCGGACCGGGGCACGAACCCGTGTCCCCTGCATCGGCAGGCGGACTCTCAACCACTGCGCCACCAGGGAAGCCCCCTCTAAAAGGTTTTAAATGTACCTTTAATTTCTGTAATTCACCCAGTCTGTAATTCACCCAGAATCAAATTTTGCCTCTGAATTAAGGTAGAAGTCCAATTGCACTCACTTTCCATATTGAGAGATTGTTGTGTCGGCACCATAGATTGAATGGCCATCCATTCCTGCAATCTGCAGGGACACCACTGTCATATACAATAGCAAGTTCTGTGCTTTGTATCTTGTCCCGTTCATCTATTTGACTATTTTGTCTCAACGGCCCACTGTCTTAATAGCTCTAGTTTTATAAAGTCTTCATTTCTGGTAGGATAAGTGACTTTGTTCTTTCCTGGGAATATTTTGGTTATTCTTAGGCCAGTACTTGGTCACAGCCACTTTAGAATTCATTTGTTAAATTAGACAGACAGACAGACACACACACACACACACACAAACACACTACTCTGGATTTTGATATTGGAATTGCACTAAAGAGATCAGGAGTTGACAAACAACAAACCACAGGCTAAATCTGGTCTGCTGTCTTCTCTTTGCCTCTGTTTGTAAATAAAGTTTTATTAGAACACAGCCATGTCAATTCCTTTACCTATTGCCAATGGCTACTTTCAGGCTACAAGGAAGAGTGGAGTAGGTGTAATGACAATTCTATGTTCTGTGAAGCCTGAAATATTTACTATCTGATCCTTTATGAGGTTTGCTGGCCTCTGGTATAGATCATGTGGGGGGATCATAATTGTATTTTTATGATTTTGAAGTTTTATATACAGGGAAATGGTATAAATCTGGTTTATTAATTCTTCTTAAATACTTCTTAATAAAGACTTGTAGGTTTCCTCATAAAGGACCTGTACCTAATTTGTTAGATTTATTACTAGATACTTTGTATCTTTCTTCTAGCAATTTTAGATTGTATCTTTTAAAAATTATAATCGCTAATAGTTTGTTTCCAGTTAATACAAATGCAATTATCTTTTGTATAGCATTGTATAATGATTTTATAGCCAGATAATTTGCTAACCTGACATTAATTTTTTTTTATAAATGTATTTATTGGGGAGACCTTCAAGATGGTGGAGGAGTAAGATGTGGAGATCACCTTCCTGCCCACAAATACATCAGAATTGCATCTACATGTGGAATAACTCCTGCAGAACACCTACTGAACACTGGCAGAAAACCTCAGACTTCACAAAAGGCAAGAAACTCCCCATGTCCCTGGGTAGGGCAAAAGAAAAAAGAAAAAAACAGAGACAAAAGAATGGGGATGGGACCTGCACCTCTGGGAGAGAGCTGTGAAGGAGGAAAACTTTCCATACACTAGAAAGTCCCTTCACTGGCGGAGACAGGGGGTGGAGGGGAGGAGGCTTCGGAGCCATGGAGGAGAGCACAGCAACAGGGCTGTGGAGGGCAAAGCGGAGAGATTCCTGCACAGAGGATTGGTGCTGAGTAGCACTGACCAGCCTGAGAGGCTTGTCTGCTTACCTGCCAGCAGGGGTGGGTGGGGGCTGGAAGCAGAGGCTTGGGCTTCTAAGGTCAGATCCCAGGGAGAGGACTGGAGTTGGCTGTGTGAACACAGTCTGAAGCGGGTTAGTGCACCACAGCTAGCCTGGAGGGAGTCTGGGAAAATGTCTGGAACTGCCTAAGAGGCAGGAGACCATTGTTTCAGAGTGCGCGAGGAGAGGGGATTCAGAGAACTGCCTAAATGAGCCCTAGTGATGGGTGCGAGCCATGGCTATCAGTGTGAACACCAGAGATGGGCATGAGATGCTAAGACTGCTGCTGCAGCCACCAAGAAGCCCGTGTGCAAGCACAGATCACTATCCATACCTCCCCTCCCAGGAATCTGTGCAGCCCACCATGACCAGGGTCCCGTGATCCTGGGACAATTTCCCTGGGAGAACACATGGTGCACCTCATGCTGTTGCAATGCCACTCTGGCCTCTGCCACCGCAGACTTGCCCTGCATTCAGTACCCATCCCTCCCCTTGGCCTGAGTGAGCCTGAGCCCCAGAATCAGCTGCTACTTTAACCATGTCCTGTCTGAGCAAAGAAAAGATGCCCTTAGGCGACCTACATGCACAGACGGAGCCAAATCCAAAGCTGAACCCCAGGACCTGTGCGAACAGAGAAGAGAAAAGGAAATTTCTCCCAGCAGCCTCAGGAGCAGTGGATTAAATCTCCAGAATCAGCTCGAGGTACCCTGCATCTGTGGAATACATGAATAGACAATGAATCATCCCAAAATTGAGGCGGTGGACTTGGGGAGCAACTGTAGACTTGGGGTTTGCTTTCTGCATCTAATCTGCTTCTGCTTTCAGGTTTATCTTAGTTTAGTATTTAGAGTTTATTATCATTGGTAGGTTTGTTTATTGATTTGGTTGCTCTCCTCCTTTGTTTTTAATATATTTTTTTCCTTTTTATCTTCTTGTGAGTGTGTATGTGGATGCTTCTTTGTGTGATTTTGTCTGTATAGCTTTGCTTTTACCATTTGTCCTAGGGTTTTGTCTGTCCATTTCCATTTTTTGTTTGTTTGTTTGATTTTTTTAGTATAGTTTTTAGCGCTTCTTATCATTGGTGGATTTTTTTTTTTTTTTGGTTTTATTGTTCTCTTCTTTCTTTTTTTTTCTTTTTTTCTTACATTTTAATTTTCTTATTTTTAATTTTTTAACTTTTTATTTTAATAACTATATTTAATTTTTTATTTCTTTCTTTCTTTCTCTTTCTTTCTCTTTCTTTCTTTCTTTCTTCTTTCTTTCTTTCTTTCTTTCTTTCATTCTTTCTTTTTTTCTCCCTTTTCTTCTGAGCCGTGTGGCTGACAGGCTCTTGGTGCTCTGGCCGGGGGTCAGGTCTAAGCCTCTGAGGTGGGAGAGCCAAGTTCAGGACATTCATCCACCAGAGACCTTCCGGCTCCACATAATATCAAATGGCAAAAGCTCTCCCAGAGATCTCCACCTCAACGCTAAGACCCAGCTCCACTCAACTACCAGCAAGCTACGGTGCTAGACACCCTAGACCAAACAATGAGCAAGACAGGAACACAACCCCACCCATTAGCATAGAGGCTGACTAAAATCATAAGGTCAAAGACACCCCAAAACACACCACCAGACATGGTCTTGCCAACCAGAAAGACAAAATCCAGCCTCATCCAGCAGACCACAGACACCAGTGACCTCCACCAGGAAACCTACACAACCCACTGAACCAACCTTAGCCACTGGGGGCAGACACCAAAAACAATGGGAAGTACAAACCTGCAGCCTGCGAAAAGAAGACCCCAAACACAGTAAGTTAAGCAAAATAAGAAGACAGAGAAGCACACAGCAGACGAAGTAGCAAGGTAAAATCCCACCTGTATATCAATAACTACCTTAAATGTAAATAGATTAGATGCTCCAACCAAAAGAAATAGACTCACTGAATGGATACAAAAACAAGACTCATATATATGCTGTCTACAAGAGACCCACTTCAGACCTAGGGATACATAAAAGGTTGAAAGTGAGGGGATGGAAAAAGATATTCCGTGCAAATGGAAATCAAAAGAAAGCTGGAGTAGCAGTTCTCAATTCAGACAAAATAGACTAAAATAAAGACTAGGGCTTCCCTGGTGGTGCAGTGGTTGAGAGTCCACCTGCTGATGCAGGGGACACAGGGTCGTGCCCTGGTCCAGGAAGATCCCACATGCCGCAGAGCAGCTAGGTCCGTGAGCCATGACCTCTGAGCCTGTGCATCTGGAGCCTGTGCTCTGCAACAGGAGAGGCCACAACAGTGAGAGGCCCACGTAACACACAAAAAAATAAAAAATAAAATTAAATAAAATAAAGACTATTACAAGAGACAAAGAAGGACACTACATAATGATCAAGGGATCAATCCAAGAAGATAAAACAGTTGTAAATATTATTCACTCAACACAGGAGCACTTCAATACATAAGGCAAATGCTAACAGCCATATAAGGGGAAATCAACAATAACACCATCATAGTAGGGAACTTTAAAACCCCACTTTCACCAATGGACAGATCATCCCAAATGAAAATAAATAGGGAAACACAAGATTTGAATAATACATTAAACATGATTGGGCTTCCCTGGTGGTTGCAGTTGGGAGAGGCCAAAAAAGTGAGAGGCCCGCGTACCTAAAAAAAAAAAAAAAAAAAAAAGATGAACTTAATTGAAATTTATAGCACATTCCATCCAAAAACAGCAGTATACACTTTCTTCTCAAGTACTCTTGGAACATTCTCCAGGATAGATCATACCTTCAGTCACAAATCAAGCCTTGGAAAATCTAAGAAAATTGAAATTGTATGAAGTATCTTTTCTGACGACAATGCTATGAGACTAGATATCAATTATAGGAAAACATCTGTAAAAAATACAAACACATGGAGGTTAACTAACACACTACTAAATAACGAAGAGATCACTGAAGAAATCCAAGAGGAAATCAAAACATACATAGAGAAAATGACAATGAAAACACGACCACCCAAAAACTATGGGATGAAACAAAGGAAGTTCTAAGAGGCAAGTTCATAGCAATACAATCCTACCTCAAGAAACAAGAAACATCTCAAATAAACAACCTAAGCTTACACCTAAAGCAATTAGAGAAAGAAGAACAAAAAAACCCAAAGTTAGCAGAAGGAAAGAAATCATAAAGATCAGATCAGAAATACATGGAAAAGAAATGAAGGAAACAATAGCAAAGATCAATAAAACTAAAAGCCAGTTCTTAAAGAAGATAAACAAAATTGATAAACCATTAGCCAGACTCATCAAGAAGGAAAGGGAGAAGACTCAAATCAACAGAATAAGAAATGAAAATGGAGAAGTAACAACTGACACTGCAGAAATACAAGGGGTCATGAGAGATTACTACAAGCAACTATATGCCAGTAAAATGGACAACCTGGAAGAAATGGACAAATTCTTAGAATAGCACAACTTCTGAGACTGAACCAGGAAGAAATACAAAATATAAACAGACCAATCACAAGTACTGAAATTGAGACTATGATTAAAAATCTTCCAACAAAAAAAAGCCCAGGACCAGATGGCTTCACATGGGAATTCATCAGACATTTAGAGAAGAGCTAACACCTATTCTTCTCAAACTCTTCCAAAATATAGCAGAGGGAGGAACACTTCCAAACTCATTCTACAAGGCCACCATCACCCTGATACCCAAACCAGACAAAGATGTCACAAACAAAACTACAGACTAATATCACTGATGAACAGAGATGCAAAAATCCTCAACAAAATACTAGCAAACAATCCAACAGCACCTTAAAAGGATCATACACCATGATCAAGTGGGGTTGATCCCAGGAATGCAGGATTCTTCAGTAAACACAAATCAATTAATGTGATAAACATATTAACAAATTGAAGGAGAAAAAACATATGATCATCTCAATAGATGCAGAAAAAGCTTTTGACAAAATTCAACACCCAGTTATGATAAAAACTCTCTAAAAAGTAGACATAGAGGGAACTTACCTCACCATAATAAAGGCCATATATGACAATCCCACAACAAACTTTGTTCTCAATGGTGAAAAACTGAAACCATTTCCTCTAAGATCAGGAACAAGATAAGGTTGTCCACTCTCATTGCTATTTTTCAACATAGCTTTGGAAGTTTTAGCCACAGCAATCAGAGAAGAAAAAGAAATAAAAGGAATGCAAATCGGAAAAGAAGAAATAAAGCTGTCACTGTTTGTAGATGACATGATACTATACATAGAGTATCCTAAAGATGCTACCAGAAATCTATTAAGGCTAATCAATGAATTTGGCGAAGTACCAGGATACAAAATCAATGCACAGAAATCACTTGCATTCCTATACACTAATGGTGAAAAATCTGCAAGATAAATTACTCAATGGACAGATCATCCCAAATGAAAATAAATAGGGAAACACAAGATTTGAATAATACATTAAACATGATTGGGCTTCCCTGGTGGTTGCAGTGGTTGAGAGTCCGCCTGCCAATTCTCACTAATGGTGAAAAATCTGCAAGATAAATTACGGAAACCCTCCCATTTACCATTGCAACAAAAAGAATAAAATGCCTAGGAGACCAAAGTCCTGTATGAAGAAACTGTAAGACACTGATGAAAGAAATTAAAGATGATACAAACAGATAGAGATATATACCATGTTCTTTGATTGGAAGAATCAACATTGTAAAAATGATTATACTACCCAAAGCCATCTTCAAATTCAATGCAATCCCTATCAAACTACCAGTGACATTTCTCACAGAACTAGAACAAAAAAATTTCACAATTTGTATGGAAACAGAAAAGACCCCGAGTAGCCAAAGCAATCTTGAATAAGAAAAATGGAGCTGGAGGAATCAGGCTCCCAGACTTCAGAGTATACTACAAATCTACAATAAGTGGTGCTGGGAAAACTGGACAGCTACATGTAAAAGAATGAAATTAGAACACTTCATAACATCTACACAAAAATAAAGTCAAAATGAATTAAAGACCTAAATGTAAGGCCAGACACTATAAAACTCTTAGAGGAAAACATAGGCAGAACACTCTATGAGATAAATCACAGCAAGATCCTTTTTGACCCACCTCCTAGTGAAATGGAAATAAAAACAAACAAATGGGACCTAATGAAACTTAAAAGCTTTTGCACAGCAATAGAAACCATAAGTAAGACTAAAAGACAGCCCTCAGAATGGTAAAACATATTTGCAAATGAAGCAACTGAGAAAGGATTAATCACCACAATAATCAAGCAGTTCATGCAGCTCAATATCAAAAAAGCTAACAACGCAATCCAAAAATGGGCAGAAGACCTAAATAGACATTTCTCCAAAGAAGACATACAGATTGCCAACAAACACATGAAAGGATGCTCAACATCACTAATCAGTAGAGAAATGCAAATCAAAACTACAATGAGGTACCACCTCACACCAGTCAGAATGGCCATCATTAAAAAAATCTACAAACGATAAATGCTGGAGAGGGTGTGGAGAAAAGGGAAACTTCTTGCACTGTTGCTGGTAATGTAAATTGATAGAGCCACTGTGGAGAACAGTATGGAGGTTCCTTAAAAAACTAAAAATAGAACTACCATACAACCCAGCAATCCCACTACTGGTCATATACCCTGAGAAAACCATAATTCAAAAAGAGTCATGTACCACAATGTTCATTGCAGCTCTATTTACAATAGCCAGGACATGGAAGCAACCTAAGTGTCCATCGACAGACAAATGGATAAAGAAGATGTGGTACATATATACAATGGAATATTGCTCAGCCATAAAAAAAATGAAATTGAGTTATTTGTAGTGAGGTGGATGGACCTAGAGACTGCCCTACAGAGTGAAGTAAGTCAGAAAGAGAAAAACAAATACCATATGCTAACACATATATGTGGAATGTAAAGAAAAAAAAAACGGTTCTGAAGAACCTAGGGGTCGGACAGGAATAAAGACGCAGATGTAGAGAATGGACTTGAGGACACTGGGCGGATTGGGGAGAAGGGTAAGCTGGGATGAAGGGAGAGAGTGGCATGGACATATATACACTACCAAATATAAAACAGGTAGCTAGTGGGAAGCAGCTGCATAGCGCAGGGAGATCAACTCATTGCTTTGTGACCACCTAGAGGGGTGGGATAGGGACGGTGAGAGGGAGACGCAAGAGGGAGGAGATATGGGGATATATGTATATGTGTAGCTGATTCACTTTGTTATAAAGCAGAAACTAACATACCATGTAAAGCAATTATACTCTAATAAACGTGTTAAAAGTTATTTATTTATTTTTGGCTCCATTGGGTCTTCGTTGCTGTGCACGGGCTTTCTCTAGTTGCCACGAGTGGGGGCTACTTTTCATTGGGGTGTGCAGGTTTTCATTGTGGTGGCTTCTCTTGTTGCGGAGCAGGGGCTCTAGGCACGTGAGATTCAGTAGTTGTAACACGCAGGCTCTGTAGTTGTGGCGCACGGGCTTAGTTGCTCCGCAGCATGTGTGATCTTCCCAGACCAGGGCTTGAACCCACGTTCCCTGCATTGGCAGGCAGATTCTTAATCACTGTGCCACCAGGGAAGTCCCTGACATTAATTTTAATAAGTTATTTACAAATGCACATCAGCATTTTGGGGGGTTAATCTGTTAATTTGACAATGAATAGAATTTTGAGTGTGAGTGTGTGTGTTGGGGGTGTGTGTGTGTGTGTGTGTTTTCATTCATTTCATTTTTTTCTCTCTTTACTAGGTTGCTAGGTATAGCATTTATTTACACTGTTTTAATAGGTATTTCAGTCTTTTTATCACTATGTTAGCTTAAGAATGTCTAAAATTAATCAATATTTTTATCCACATTCTCAAAAATATAAAGACCTCAGTGGATTTTAACCTGAATCAAACTCCATTCCCATTTATATGCAGTTATTAGAACTAAGACACGGAATGACTTATTTTATTGTATTCTCATAGGTGAAGGTTTGTTATTAGTGTGTTTTGAAACATAATATTTGGTGCTATTTACCCTTATCTTGAACAATTTATTTCTATTTACATTTCCTTCTTCCCAGAGGCCGAGATTCTTTAGTGAGGGTCTTCTAGTAATATGTTCGATTTTTGTCAGCTTTTGAAACACCTTTATTTTTCCATCATTCTCAGAAGGTAATTTCACTCTGTAGAGAGTTCTAATTGAGTTACTTTCCCCTCAATGGCATCTTGAAAATACCATTATTCACTACCTCTGGCTTCCACTGTTAATGTTGAACAAGCAGCTGCCAACCTAATTTCTGTAACTTCCCCTTTCTCTAAAGATGCTCTTTTTCTTTTTCTTTTTTCTCCTGAAATTTTAAAGTTAGAGGTCCAGGTGATAATATGTTTGGTTTTGTTTTGTTTTTAATTACTCATTTTACTTTGGATTCACTGTGCTTCATAAGTCTTATGACTATTGGGCCTTCATTAATTCTTGAAAATGATCAGATTTTATGTCCTAAGCATCACTTTTCCACTCTATTCTCTCGTCTTTTCTCCCTTTTATAAAACATCTTCTTACCATATCCACCATGTTAGTTCGTTGCCTGACTGTTCTGATAACCTGTGCTGCATTCTGGATCATTTCTTCAGTTCTCTATGTAGCAGTGTCTGAATCTATGGCTCCCAAACTCAGGTAACCCCTGCCACTGACTTGCCTCGAGGTGACACATTGAACTCACAGAGGTCACAGAATATTTTAAATATCTGATAGGAACATGGGAAAACTCAACCCCACATGGTAGGAAGACACTGTGCTGCTACCTAGAGGTAGTTCACAGTATCAACCTTCCTTTTGGTGAGGTCATGACTTTTGCAGCTGTTGTGACCAAAAGCAGTTACCACACAAATCGATGTGAAACAGGAAACAAGGCTGCTCATGACCAACATGAATCTACAGTTTAAAAGTTCTGCAGTGCCCAACAGGTACACAAATTTTGTTAGATAAAAATGGTTATTTAGGAATGAAATAGACTCGTTATGTTTTATTCAATTTATTCTTATTAATTTTCAAATGGCTACTAAGTTCTTATGACAAATGCTTATTAAGTGTTTCAACCTCACCTAACTACTTCATATATGGACCTGTAGGGCATTTATTTGGGCCTAAACTCCTCTTGAAAAAATTACTGTGATACTTAGGGCACCATGAAATGCAAAAGTTTAAAACCCCTCACTTCAGCTGCTTACTTTAGCTTTCAATCATGGTGTTTTCTTTTCATCTATGTGAATGTAATTTTGTTCTCTTTGCAAAACTGCTTGACCATTTTATATAGTCTCTTGCTTCTTACTCATATTTACCCATTCTTTTATTTTTAATAAATTAAACATATTTTTCATACTGATATGTACATACTTCTAAGTATCCTGTAATGTTCAGCTACTTCTAATATTTACATTTTTAGATATTCAATTGTGTGTGTATATTTGATGATGACGATGATTTTATTATTTTTCAGCTGATTCTCAAGCACAGTGCCCCATTTCCTTAAGTGTGGTTGACATTGCTTCACTACAAATCAGAGTCTTTGGTGTTTCATCCATGACAATTGACACCTAGCATGAAGTACTTTCATCTACAATATATTGATTTTATTTCTGCCTGGCTCAGAGGAGCATGGCCTCAGCTGGATGCCTTTAAAATACATTCTTAGTTTGATGTTTTTCAGACCACATAGTGACTATGAGTTCCTAGTGAGGAATGGCATATACTTAGTATTTCTCAAGGCATTTTTTTCTTCTGTTTAGCGGCACGCTTAAGACAAGCAAATATCCTAACCCTTACTTTATGTGGAAGAGTTTTTCTTTTCATAACTCTAACTTACTCTTCAAAGGATTGTGTGGACCTTTGGAATTCTGGCTTTATTCTGGCTTGAGTGGTCTTTGGGTTTATCCTCCTTCCCATGTTGACATCAAAATAAAAACGTAAGGTAAGCAGGGGTTAGGTTAAATCTTCAGAGTACCAACCTGCTTCACTCTTCACTTATCCCTTTGGATTTCTGCTTTTACTGTCTTGGCCAAAGGGGATAGCTTAGAAATACATTTTCAATTTTTTGAACTAACTTTGCATGAGAGGGTGTTCATTCCCCCCATACTGCTGGGGGGAAAAGTTGTCTCTTCCTTGAAGAGGGATCCATCATGATTGTGTACTACTGATGTTTGGATCCCTTTGGCTATCTTCACTTTGTACACGGGCACGGATAGAATTCTGTTAGCAGTTCCTACATTTCCTTGTGTGTAATCCCTAGCAAAATTCCAGAGTCTAGCAGGCATTCACTTGGCTTGGCACAGCTGTATTATGTCCTCTGGCCACCTCAGGAAGCAATTCCTTATAATAGAGGTTACATCATGTATTGTATCTCTAAGCTAAAGATGAAAAATGGTGTAGACTGAGCTTCTTTTTGTCTAAGTCAACCTCTGATAATTTCCCTGTTAAATCCTATCTACCTCTTTCCTCAGTTTGCAGAATCCCCCAATACTGGAGAAATATCATAATCTTGTACTTCTAGCGCTATTGTAATGTCATTCCCTTCTTTTCTTCGGGAGGGAACTATTTTAAAGAGGTTTCAAAAAGAATTCTGGAGAGAACCCATAAATGATGATTAGCCTGACTTGACATAGTGTCAGGAGTCTTTGAATGTCAATTATTGGGGCTAATGGAGAGCTGATGCCAGGCTTTTAGTATATTTCTTTCTTAGCCCAAAATTTGGGTCTTGTGAATGGTTGGTGCTGACAGGCAACATTCTGGCTCTGTCCAACAAAGTGTAATATCTTGCCTTTGGTCCCAGTTCCCCCATACACCAAGCCAGAGCATGAAAGAAACCAGCTTTGGACATTTTATTTCCTCCCATTCCAGTACAATTGGATTGTCCACCAAATGGGACACTAACCCCCGCTGAAGTTATTGGTCACATGAGTGTTCTGAGTCCTGTGGATCTAGGGCATATCTATTGTCAAATAGTTTTAGCTTTCCCAAAATAGCTGAGCTCAACTGAATGTAAAACAATTGGAGTACATTAAATAATTTTTTTTTATTGCAGACAAATGAATAGTAAATAACTGTGAGAGTTACTGTCTAGTACAGATTTCTTCCAAAGCACTACTGAAGGATACAACATTCCCCCCATCCCATAGGGTAATGTTAATTATAAAAGCTGCATTCTCTACATTATCAAAATTAAGATGAAGCAAGAAAAAAATTATTCAAAGCTAGGTTGGAGAAAAAACAGAGTCTTGGCAAAATAACACTTTAAGCTTTTACTTGTCTACAGAAAAATATTCAGATTGCAAAAAACTCTGTCTGTAAGAAAAGACCAAAGTGGACAAAAATATTTTAGGCACCTTGAGATGGGGAGAAGTGCAGGAGGCTATATTATAATAAGAGAGCCACCATATTTATGAAGGATAGGGTTTAACCCACGTTATCACCATATTTGTGGTATATCCTAAAATCACTGATTGCTATGATTTAGCACCCATTTTCAGAAGGGAAAACTGAGGCTCAGAGATGTTAAGAGTTTTGTCTGATTTCTCCATCACATGTCAAGGCACTTTAAAGAATGGTCGTCCTGAATCCTTCAGCCAGCAGCTAAGATGACCCAGATTATAGTGCCTGTTTGGACCAATTGCTTCTCTGCCTCATGGTAAATGATCAAGTAATTAGTTTGTTGGTTAATCATGAGCTCGTTTTTTTTAATGAATTCAATCTGGTACAATGAAATGCTCTCTTGGGAAGGAAGCCAATTTTGTAGAACATAAAGTTGGGTATGAAATAATGAAATGATGTGACAGTTTTAAAGACAAGGCATAGTTTAAAGACACAGACAAGGCTCCAAATGATATATTTCCTGGAGAAGACAAGAAGGAAGGGCAACCATAGGAATGGTTTACACTGAATACCCATCCCAGTTCTGAACTAAGTTCTACCTTCAATGTAACCAAAAGATATATATTGAGCATATGGGAAACATGTATTTGAACAAATAATGCCCTCAAAAAGCTCACAGTCTAGTATAATTAATGTCTAATTCTTCATAGGCTTGAAGAGTTTCCCATTTTGTATGAGTGAGATAATACTTCTAAAATGTCATAAGGAAAACTGAGACAGTTATGCCTCAGGAAGTAAGAATATCAATTTTCAAATAATTCCACAACACACCATTTTCTAGATTTCTTCGTACTTTTGCCACGCTAGACACATGGTAAATGGTTTCAGTTCTTCCTGTGTGGCTTAACAGAGAACAGCCAAATACAAATTCAATGAAGCTAAACACAAATTTTACCTCATATTCTTGCACCTACTTTGTTTTGTGCTCAAGTTATAATGGAATTTCTCTCTCCCTATAATGGAATTTATTTCTTCCTACCTAAGTGTTTTGACAAGTGCTCTATCTAAATATTTAGAGCAACACACACACACAGCTGGGCTGGAAGGCTTCTTATCACAGCACTCAACTCTATTTTATTCTCTACAGTGACATGATGGGGAAAAAGTGCATTGAAAATAAGAGTTATAAAGAAGAAGAAAAGATTGTATTTTTTTTTTCTGTTGCTGGGTGTGAAGAAAGGGATGAGGGAGATGTTGGTCACTGTTCTGCCACGTGCATCTTCTCTTTGTGATTGGGTTTCCCTGACCAATGGCAGCACAATTTCCTGAATTCTTCAAGGCCCAGCCATGTTCTACCTGCTCAATAAAGCTTGACCTGCTCATTTTCACTCTCACTATTTTCTCATTCTTCGAATTCTTTTATTAACAACCAACACCAAAACAAACAAAAGAACAATGCCACTCATTTCAGCACCTAATTGTAGGTCAAATTCTATTGTTCTTCTTTTTTAAAAATTTGAACTTTTTTCTATTATTCTGCAACATGGGCCACTTGACTCAATATGGTGTCAATCAGACCTCGGCTTGTATTACATGTGCCAACATTCCAATGGCCAAGCTAAGTCACATGGCCAAGCCCAAAGTCAAGGGTCAGGAAAGTCAAGTCTGCCCCTGAAGGAAGGAACTGAAAACTCACATGGAAAAGAGTGTGAGGACAGGGTGCATGTGGGATCTTCCCGGACCGGGGCACGAACCCGTGTCCCCTGCATTGGCAGGCAGACTCTCAACCACTGCGCCACCAGGGAAGCCCAACTGGAGCCTTTTCATTCAAGCTATCTTCTCATTATGCAATCTTGGGCAAGCCATTTAATCACTCCACATTTCAAATTATTGATCCATAAAATGAAGTGAAGTGGACAACACTCCTTCTTAGTCATGAATTTTGATCACATAGGATAATGACATAAAGCACATAGCAGTAGGTCTGGCTCTTCCTTTATTGATAGCAGCAGTATGTAAAGTACCTGACTAGCACCGTATTAAACTTTCTAACACTGAGAGCTCTCCATCCAAAGAATGGGTTGCTTCACAAAGTGTGAAACAGGAACCTGGAATATTGCGTTGGAGGCTGGGCAATGCAAGAGGAAAACCTGGCCTCTGCCACCTCCATGATGATATGATTCTTTCCATGTGGATTTTGAAGCTCCCTTCCACCTTAAAAGTCAAACATGCCATATGCTTATTTTCTCCATCCCCCTTAAAACTAGGACTTGCACATATTGTGAGGCTCTGTCAGTCAATCTCACCCCTCCTGTAGGTCTTTGGCTCTAGAGCTAAAAGTAAATTCCACAAAGAGTGCTTTATCAGGCAGCCATGGCAACTGCAGGCTTTCTGAAGCAGCACTGACAGCCATGTGAGCCATGGAGGTGGATGCAAGAAAGGCAAGTTTCTGGGAATAGCAATAGCAGCAGTAGCGCTAACTGCAGCAGGAGATACTTCCATGTCAAGGGCATAGCGTTAGCTATTTCCTCCACTGCTGTATGGTTTGGGCATCGCCCTCAGCTGCAGAGCTTTAAGGGTGTCTCCAAATGATGCCCCTCCAGAGAGCCCAGAAGGTTCACTGCCCAGAGCCCAAAGTTTCACTGAAGCTTTGAAACATTCATTAGTGAGGAAGAGATGATCTTGGAGTGTTCCATGAGCTATCCAACATTGTCTTCTAAACTGTATTTTCTACCTAACTCATCCAGTTGGTATCATAGCCTGTAACTAAGAACACATTGATATGAAAATTGGTAACAAAAGTGGGCAGGCAGGGCTTCCCTGGTGGCACAGCGGTTGAGAATCTGCCCGCTAGTCAGGGGACATGGGTTCGAGCCCTGGTCTGGGAAGATCCCACATGCCGCGGAGCAGCTGGGCCCATGAGCCACGACTACTGAGCCTGCGGGTCTGGAGCCTGTGCCCCGCAACAAGAGAGGCCGCGATAGTGAGAGGCCCGCACACCGCGATGAAGAGTGGCCCCCGCTTGCCACAACTAGAGAAAGCCCTCGCACAGAAATGAGACCCAACAGAGCAAAAATAAAAATAAATAAAAAGGCTGTGCTGAACTGTACGGAGGAGTTCAGGCTTTCTGAGCATCGGCTGTCCTGGACTCCTTGTATGGCGCCTCACAATAAACGCTGTCCTTTCGGTCCTATGCGAAAAAAAAAAAGTGGGCCGGCAGCAGAAACAGGTTATCAGGAGACTCTCCAAGAAATGTGGAAAATAAGAGGTTCACTGGGTCTATTGGCAGTGAGGGTTCAGTTAGTATTAAGGGCTGGACTCTGGCAGAGCAAGGAAAAAATTTAATTTAAGGCTTATCTCTGGTAATTAGGGATGAAGTCACAGCTTTGGGAGATGAATTGGCTACTTCCACAAAATAGTATAAAGAGATTCAAGGACTGAAGCATAAGGTATTGTTTCTAATGGTATTGGACTTGAGAAAAGAGATCAACAAGGTCGCATTTCTTAATTTTCACTATAGGCTGCAAACCAAAGGGGCTTTATTTCACTGAAAGAATCACTATCATTTTCTATGATTTTCTTTAATCTCTTATCTCTTGCAACTCCAGGTCTAGAAATTAAACAATATTTTGATCCTGGTGGTTGTTATATGACAATATAATTATGTTATATGTCTGCTGCATTTGCAGTCTCAAGTCTTTTAGAGCATTGGCTACGGAAGATGAGAACTTGAACAGAGAAACATTGGAGACTTCAGATAACTTGTAAGATCCCAAATCCTCATTCCTGTTAAGCCTCCCTGACTGGCAGAGAGGACCTTTCACCTCTGATAAGGCTGTTTAGACACGGTGAAGACCCTCCACTGAGGAAGTTCCCTTGAAAGGAGAAGTACATTCTCTCACTTCACCCAACATCTTTCATGGTCTCTAGATTTCAAGAAGAGTCAGATTCTCACATATCTTAGGGACCACTTATGAAGCACATATAGGAAGAGATGAGGTATAATATTATGCTAATTTCTATCAATAAAAGCTGGCAAATCAGAATAAGAAATCATTTCGATGATGTGCAATCAAAGGGAAATGAAAACAGTGTTTGGTCTTCATGATTTTATCAGCATGGATGAATGTTCAGGAGACGCTGACTCAGTGTACTCTTGTAGCTGCCAGGGGGTACTGATGGTTTACTGGACAGAAACCTGCACTTGAATGTCAAAGCAGATTTATCATATGTGACCTGTTGGACCCTCCCAAATGATGCCCCTCCAGAGAGTCCAGAAGGTTCACTGCTTAGAGCCCAAAGCTTCACTGAAGCTTTGAAACATTCATTAGTGAGGAAGAGATGATCTTGGAGTCCAGGCAGGTGATGGAAGGTGCTGCTGAAGCCAGGCTCTTGGGTGGCAGAGGTCAAATTTAGGCAAGATGCCCCAAATCTAGCACAGTTTTTCAGGGGTTACATGATAGATTGGTAAAATATCCCTTCTTCATGAATGCAGAATGTTTTAGGCTAGGTTCCTGGTAAGCAGAGCCTGGTAGAGTAGGTCAGTGATTATTTGAGATGTTTCTTTTGGAAGAAGGAGAGGAAAGGAAGCAGTTTGACTAGGGGCAGGAGCTGAGCCAGGGTGTTATTTTGGGTGCTCTGATCATCACTTCCAGTGTGTGTGTGGGGGGAGGGGTGGCTCTTTACCACACCAACAATTAATTCTCAAACACCAACAGGGTGTCTGAGAATGCAACTGAATGCAGATATTATCTGCATGGAGGTAACAACCGATTCCGTAAGTTAAGGACTCAGTCCTATAAGACTGAGCCCCCTGCTTCACCCCATCTCACATGTCAGTGACAAGCCCAGGTTATTGTTATCTGTGCTTTTCTTTTGACCCACCAGCTACAAATTAGAGGTTCCAATGACCCCCTCCAACTCTGGATGCCAATTGTAATCCTAGGTTGTGACCTGTACTTCTGACTGACTGGCTATAAACCAGAGGTTCTCATGATCTCCTCCTTGGATTCTATTAATTTGCTAGAGTTGCCCACAAAACTCAGAGAAATATTTTCCTAACTAGATTATCAATTTATTATTAAAGACTATAACTTAGGAACAGCCAGATGGAAGAGATGCATAGAGCAAAGGATGGGGAAAGAACTCAGAGCTTCCATGCTCCCTCCAGGATCACCACTCTCTCAGCACCTCCACTTACTCACCAACCCTAAAGTTCTCTGAGCCCTGTCTTTTGGGATTTTTATGGAGGCTTCATTATATAGGCATGATTGATTAAGTCCCTGGCCATGGGTGATTAAACTCCATCTTCAGCCCTTTCCCTTCCCCAGAACTTTCAACCCGCTAATCACCTGCCTCCAACCTCAGGTACTTTCCAAAAGTCACCTCATTAACATAACAAAATACACCTTTATCACTCTCATCACTTATGAAATTCCAAGGTTTTAGAAACTCTGTACCAGAGACTGGGACAAAGACCAGAGATGCACATTTAACCCTGAAACCACAGGGGATTGAGATGCTTGGGTCCACTCATATGCTAATTTTTTTCAATAAATATACAGTTGGTTTCCCATGCATAGATTCAACCAACCGTGGACCCAAATTTCCATCGGAGATTGATTGAATCCGAGGAGGCACAACTCATGGATACAGAGGCCCGACATACTACACTATTTTATATAAGAATTTGAGCATGCCCAGATTTTGTTATATGTAGGGACTCCTGGAACCAATGCCGCTTGGATACTGAGGGAAGACTGCATTTTTTATATATCACAATATCACACATGTGGGCTCAGCTGGAGTTCATCCTGATCACATAAGGAGCTCTAGAAGGTGAATTGCGACAGCTTACAGCATCGCTTCCGCTCCCAAAGGCAAGGGATCTCATCAGCCTCTCAGTATCTGCAATTCCATCAGTCATTGGCTGCAAGCCACCCCAGAGGAAATGATACCTCCCAAGCAACATAGCTTCTGTAAACCAAAGGTAATGCTTAGCCAATGTGGCCAGCTCTGAGCTCCTGGCAGCCAACAATCTCAGAGGCTGAGGGATTGGACCACTGGCCCCATAAAGCAGATCTGGGCAGGGAACCAACAGCACCTCTATACAGACTAACACGATAATGTTTTCTATCAGTTGCATCACATTTTTTATTTATATTGGCTTTCTCATCTACTAAAATCAATAAGTATTTTTCATACCTACTGCTGTTCAAAGCTATATACCCCTTTCTGCTTTTGAACAGATTGGTTTTCTAACCTCCTTGGAAAAATGACTTTCCTCACTAGGGTATGTCATCTCATTACATTTTCCCCTTCTGCCCAGCCTGTCAATATAATTTTGGATGCTACTGTTCAATACTCCCTAAACCACCCGATTTTGTGTGAATGCGTGTTTGAGTTCTGGTTAAAAATAGACTGACTCTGTCAGCAACATATGGTGTCTGAGTGTTCAGTCCCATCTACCAATGCCCCAATATCCAGAATGTCAAGATCAAACCCAGCTAATGTCTATCGCCTTGAAATCAACGTTTTGCTTTCTCAGAAACTTCAAACCTTTGAGGATAAAAGGTTTCATTGGTTCAAAGAGAATGGTTCTGAATTCCTCAGATCAAAGGTTGTTAAAGAAATATTCATGTTGTCCTGCCCATCCCCCGATTTAGAATTTTATTTCGGAGCTTCCAGTATCTAAAGCCAGTACCTAAAGTGTTTTGTTTTTGTTATTGTGTCCAGCTTCTTGTTGAGCAGGTGTTTGATCAGCAGGAAAATGAATCATTCCCTTCACAAAAACCCTGAGTCCTCAACACCTGAGAGGTTAATATAGATAGTGTCTGGTGGCCCGAGGTCAAAGCTGTACTTTCTGGCCACATGGGTGGTTAATGCAATCAAGGATGTGATTAATTAAATTAAAAGTCTGCTTTTATTGCTCAGAAAATGCAGCAAATCCAATACTCTTTGACAGCCTGGAGCTGGAGGCCTGGGTCTAATGTGATCTTGGCTAGATTGGTGCGGCCAGACAGCATGTCATTTCAGGAGGCAGAAGGCCTCCATTTAGGTCACGGGCTGCCTGCCTCCACCTTGCATTTAGAAGCCCTTAGTAAGCAATTGACATAATCCACATTCACTTCCATAGGTGACTGACCAATACGGAGCCTGGCACCTTCCATTTTGCTTCTAAATATGCTGCCCAGGTAACCAGGCCCCCCTCTGATTAGCCCACAGCCCCTGTTGCTCTGTTGTGCTTGGGAAATCTTAGATGCCTGCTCTTTCCCTCTCCCAAGGTCTCCCCTGCTACATCCACTTTGGGAATTGCCTTCTAAGAAGGCACGTGTGTAAAAGTCCTTCTCCCTGGAGTGTTGAAGGAGGCCAGTTTATTCAGCCTGCCTCTGTTAGGAGGCAAACACAGTATATGCCCTTTGTCATTATCCTTTGAATTAAGCCCTTTGGTGGTGGGGGGCAAGATGGGAGGAGGATGGATAAAACATAGAAAACAGAGAGATAGTTTTGATTCTTGCCTTCATAATTTACTCATTATAAGCTATTGGTCAATTATTTGACCGCTCAACACCTCTAAAGTGGGGCTTAAGATACCCACAGTTAAGACTATCTGAAGCTTAAAAATAATGTAACCTGCACTGAAAGTCTTTTGTTTTTATCATCATCACTAATCCAAGTTACAGAGGCTCAAAGGGATCAGGTGACAATCAGGCTCCTTCCTTATCCTTTCCCCTATCAAAAAGAGCCTCGTGTAAAAGTAAATCATATCAATTTACAATCCCACCAACAGTGCAAGAGGGTTGCTAACACATATATATGGAATCTAAAAAAAAAAAAAAATGGTACTGATGAACCTAGTTGCAGGGCAGGAATAAAGATGTAGACATAGAGAATGGACTTGAGGACATGGGGTGAGAGGAGGAAGCTGGGGCGAACTGAGAGTAGCATCGACATATATACACTACTGAATGTAGAATAGTTAGCTAGTGGGAAGCAGCCGCATAGCACTGGGAGATCAGCTGGGTGCTTTGCGATGACCTAGAAGGGTAGGATAGGGAGGGTGGGAGGGAGGCTCATGAGGGAGGGGATATGGGGATATATGTATGCATATGGCTGATTCACTTTGTTGTACAACAGACACTAACACAATAGTGTGAAGCGATTATACTCCAATAAAGATCTATTAAAAAAATAAGTAAATCATATCAGCTACTTCTACCTTAATATGAATTTTATCCTAAATGCTGCTCCTCTCAGATGTTAATATACATTAAGCTGGAGACCCTCAGTTTTGCACACTGGAATTGCCCAGGACACTGTGTGGCCTGGGTCCCAGCTCAGGGTTACCCTGGTGGATTATAATTAGTCTGGAAACTGCTTGGGCACAAGAATATTTAAAACTCCCAGTGATTCTGCTGTGCAGCCAAGATTGGGAGCCACTGTACCAAACCATCCGCAACCCTGGAAGGGAAGACGTTGGTCAATGTTAAAAAATTTAATGTAGGGCTGGAGGTTCTGTGAGCTCTTCACATATCAGACAGGAAACAGGGAAACAGTTTTGCCTACTTTAAGAGTAGCTGCCATTTCCGGAACATTGAGAGGGAGCTCCATGAGAACCATGTATGCTCTCCTAGGAAGGGAGCAAACCCTGCAGGGTAAGAATTCTAGCTCACTCCACGGCTGTGCCTACTGTGTGTCACCCCCGGCCCCAGCATGCACTTGCCAGGGTGCCCAGCAGGAATGTATGGGTTGGCCCCAGGAGGATTCTCCCTAGAGTTCCAGGTTGTAATTTATCTTTTCTATGCTTGTCTTCCCAGCTAAACTCTGAGCTTCCTGGGGGCCGGAAATATAGTTAGTTTTCCTCAAATACTCAATTAAACTTTTGAAATGGATTTGGGAAATTCCACTGAAATTTAATGCAAAAGTGTTTGCAGACCTTTAGAGTCTGATTGAGAGTAGAACAGATTAGTATGAACTTTAAAATTTTTAAACAGGAACAAGAAGAAGAATTTCAAGACATATCGCTAATTTCCATAGGGCAATGAGGATCTTTTGCCTTAAAAATATGAACAAATTATATATATATATATATATATATATACACATATATAATTGAATCACTTTGCTATACACCTGAAACTAATACAATGTTGTAAATCAACTATACTTCAATAAAATATGTATATATATAATACATAAATAAATAAATTCTTAAGTCTTGGTAAACCAAATGGTGGACCAGTTATTGGATAAATCATTTATCATGAATTCTGTCACCTTAAATCTTTTCTAGAACAAGGTAAAAAATAGATCATTTAAGTTGGCCCTCTTGTCCTGGGCAGGGAGTCCTTCTACCTCCATTCTGTGCATGGTACCCCTGGCCTTAGCCACTCCCTATCACATCACCTTGTTTTCCTTTTCTTTATAGTGTTGATTGCCATCTAGAATCATCTTATTTTTGTTCATTGCTTTGCCTATATCTGCTTCTAGAGGTTCAACTGCACAGTGAACAAAGACCCCATCTTGCTCATGCTATCCTCTCACCCGCCATGGTGCCTAGAAAACAAGAGGGTCACAATGAATATTTGGTTAGTGAAGTAGTTATTTCACATGTGGTAACACAGCTCTCATTAAATAGCTATTATAAGATTGGATTGTAAAAGCAAGGGGAGATTTGCAGAATAAGGCAGACGTCAGAGTTCAGGTAACAATAGGTCCAGAATGCAGGAGAACCACATGGATTCAGACATCAGGGTAATTAGCGGTCAGCAAAAAGTGAGGAGTGTGGGTAGCTTGATAGCAACTGGGACAAGAAAAACCTGGAAACTAGGCAGCCTCTTCCCAGAAGTTGTCTCTCTTTATTTGTCCTTTGAAGGCAAGAATGTATCTCTTGGATTCACTAGTTTGAAGCTTGTCTTTGTTGTTCAGGGAAAATTTTGGCTTGGACAGGAAGGGGGCTAGAGAGGGAAGAAGAAATTCTGATAAAAGGCCCTTGTTAGTTTTAGGGCTTTGAATAGGCTTTGAACAGATTCACATGTCCTGGGTTCATTGCCATTTGTGAATGGACACTGAGGAGATTCAAATAAAAGTTAATTTAAAAGGGTAGAAAGCATTGTGATTTCAATGAACTTGCACTTTAGAATAGGTCATTCAAGGCATCCAGGCAAATGCTCAACAATAATCCAAGCGCCTTCAGATACAGAATGACATTCCCTTGCAACTTAAATGAACCTTCACTACTACCATTTAATAACCATTTATTGAACATTTAGAGTATGCTTCTTAAACCAGGGAAGGCAAATCCTTGGAAAGGCACACGGTGTGCTAAGAGATCTCTAAAGAATAAGCATGTGTCATCTTCCCAGTCTTTGTGAAACAGAGCTGAAGTTTTGTATTTTTAAACTCATGAAGAGTTTAATTTTAGAGATAAACCATGGGACTTTCAAGATATGTTGTGCTGGCGATGGGGCTGTTTTGGATTGAGCCTCTGGTCCCTATAACTCTTGCCCCAGTATTTCCATTGCCATTTAGAAAAAATTCACATCACCCATTACCTTTATCCATTTGGTATCTCTTTTCTCTTATGGATTTCAAGTGTCTACATCTACACAAATTATGAATGAATTATTTACATGCCACAAATACTCCACATGTTCACTTGGATTTCCCAGTCCTTTTCATTAGGAGGGGGCCATAAGGCAAGTTTTGGTCAATGGATCCTAAGTAGAAGTGATAGATGTCACCTCCCACCTGAGCCAGTTAAGTGCTGATGTGTCTCCTCCTTTTCCTTCTCCTCTTCTTGCTAACCTTGGAAACCACATGTTCAGATGTTGGAAATACCACATGAGGGAAACTGGATCCCTGGGTTACAAGATGGAGGCAAGCTCCCATAATCTAGCCTCAGATTTTGCATGAGCCAGAAAGAAATTTTTATTGTGCTAAACTCCTGAGATGTCAGGATTTGTTTGTTACCACTGCATGATCTAAGATATCCTTGTCTCACACTCCACTCACAATCATTTCAAAATAGGGATTCCTGCTGAGGGTGGTAAATATCTGTTTTCTGATTGATCATGAAGATTTTGGATGTCAGCTTGTCTGTGTCATCAAATCTGTAAAGGCTCTGGTTCTGGACATAGGAGACTTGGCAGGTTTGTTCAAATGTCCTGGTAGGAGTTTCAATTGATCCTCAAATTAAACTTTAGCTATTCCTTGCTTAGGTTCTCAAACTAAGCCTGGTAATTTTTACGTGGTAGTTTGAAATTCTGTGTGTATTGAAGTCCTGGGGATTTGAAAAACAAAACACATAATAAGGTACCAAAAGGACAAAAGGAGTTAACTGTGAGTGTCAGAACTGCAGTCACTGTTTGAAAGGCCTCACCTCAATAGAGCTGAAAGAACAAGCAGACCTTTCCCATAACAAGGGGCCTAAATCATGCTCACAGTGGTGAGAGTTCCAAACCGTGCTATTGAACCACTGCTACCCCCAACAAGAATATTATATTGCGTTTCATGTTACATTGTATTGCAAGAGGCTGGCAAGAAACTCAGTGTACAAATCAAGGTTCAGAAGAACACACTTGATAGAATGGAACTGAAATGGGGCAAAGGCTGGGATTTGGAAGAGTGCAGCAGTGCTTTGAAAACACAAGACCCTCAAATATTTCACCATTTGTCAGAGGTGATAATGCTGAATTATGCACTTTAGGAAATGAACACAGTGAGCTAAGCCTCCTATTGAGAAGTAAATTACTTGTTCATCTTTGGATGCTGTGTTAACTCTCTCCAGACATAAGAATCCCCTTATAAGCAAGGGCTGTGTCTTAAACATTTATTTTTGCAGGCTTTAACCCAATATCAGAAGTATACTGATAATAACAACTAGTATTTATAACACGTAATTCAAGACAGTTTTATTGTTTGCATCATATGTGTATTAATTTACTTAATCTTCAGAATAAGCCAGTGGAGTAGGGATTATTATTAGCTCCAGCTTATACATAAAAAAGCTAGAAACCTCAAGATGGGAAATTTAAGCAAATTGCCCAAGGGTGTATGTATAGGGAATACTGGACCTGGGTTTGAACCAGGTAGCCTGACTGCAGTGTGACATTTAATCATCAGGTCCCAGTGCCACTTTTAAGAGTATTCATGAATGGAGGAAGGAAAGAAAGAAGGAAGCCTGGTTGAAAAAAGAGGTGAAAAAAAGTGATGGAAGAAAGATGGAAGGGAGAAGGTAAGGATGAAGGGTTATTGGAAAGAGGGATGGAAGGGAGAATGGAAAAAGACATGGAGGGAAGGACAAAATGGATGGAAAGAAGAAAGAGGGGAAGAGGGGAGAGAAGACGTGAGGGATGGATGGATGGATGGATGGATGGATGGAAAGAAAAGCAATTTAACTGGATGGATAGACATACAAAATAGAAGTCTTTTTTTTTTCCTGCCCTAACAAAATTTCCAGTGTTGCTGTTGAGAGAGCTCCTGACACCCATGAAATAAAGATTCATGGCAAAGGTGACCTGAGCTTTCCTGAGAGTGATGTGGTTTCATTATCAACTTTACCTCTTCCTTCTCATGCACATTGAACTTTTGTGCTGTCTTCTGCCCAGGATTTCTTCCTCTAAGGCTACCCTAGATTTTTTAACTGGATAGTACCTCCATTAAACGTACTTGGAGACCCCAGGGTCTTGCCTTTCTTATGATAACCAAGGATGCAGAAAGAGCATCTTTAGCACATTAGTTTGGGCCATTTCAGAGTGAGATTGCACACACTTCTGGATGTAGATATTGCTATTGAACTTTTACTGTGAGAATGTAATCCTCATTTAACACCCAGAGCCTCTGATTCCCTATTCAGTCCTCTCTCCACCACCTCATGCCGGATGCTCAATAAACATTTTTGTAAGAATGATATGGGACTTCTCCAGCAGTCCAGTGGTTAAGACTCCACACTCCCACTGCAGGGGGCATAGGTGCAGTGGGCACGGGTTCCATCCCTGGTCAGGGAACTAAGATTCCCACATGCCGCGTGGCACGACCAAAAAAAAAAAAAAGAAGAATGATATGATGTGGACATTATGCATAAGTGCTCAGAGAGTTTTAGAAAAAAAAAAAAAAAAAGGGAATAGAGTGTGTGTTGTTGACCAAGTAAAGCCGCTTAGGTTGGTTAAGTCAGGTATTGAAAGACAGAGCAGTGTCTTGAAAATGTAATAACCGAACAGACTTCCAAGTTTCAGAAGATAAACTGCACCTGCCAAAGTGGAACCATTTACCTTCCTCACTTTGGCTCCTTGTCTCATCCTCGTACGGGCAATGTTTTAGGTTGTGTTCTCCAAGGAGCAGACCCTGAGACAAGAATTCAAGTACCAAGGGAACATTTAGGAGATCACCCCAGGAAATACTGCTGGGAGGTGGGTGAAACAAGACAGGGAAAATGAGGAAGGCCACAAAGTGTCAGTTATCAATCAACTTACACTGTGAACTTAATCCTCTGTAGAGCTCTGAAAACCTGGGGTGGACTGTCCCACTTGAGGGGCGAGGGAGCTGATGCATTTACACACCTATTGCCATTAGTCATTGTTTGAAGACTGCCCTGGTGGGAGTTGGTGCATTGCTTCTGGCACTTCCTGTGCACTGCACGGATGTCAAGGTAGACCCCAGTCTTCAGAGGAAAGCTTGGGGCAAGGAGGTGCAGGTGCTGGAGGTGGACTGGACTGTGTGCCCTGAAGCTTTAAGGGCAAGACTGATGGGTGGGGCACAGACAGGGCTTGCCCAGCTCCACTCAGGACTGAACCAAGAAGGGGAATCATTCTACCTTTCATTTCTCACAGTGGATTTGAAACAAAGTTAATCTCAGTAAAGTGTTAGCACAGCACTATGAGTCCTAGATTATTAAATCTACTTTATTTAAAAAAATTTTTTTAATTTAATTTTTTTTTAATTTTTTATTACATTTTGGCTGCACCACGTGACATGTGGGATCTTAATTCCCTGACCTGGGATCGGATCCACGCCTCCTGTGGTGGAAGCGTGAAACCTTAACCGCTGGACTGCCAGGGAAGTCCCTAAATCTACTTTAAACGTGTGGAGACTGAATCTTCAAAAAGTTAGTTGCCTCACCCAAATTATGTTGTACTGTTTCCACATCAAAGTTAAATGGAAAGCAGACCAGAGCTTTCTGTCCTTCCCTAAAATCTAAATATGGAAAAGGAGAGAGAGAGTTGACGCAGACTCTGGCGCATTTGCTGCAGTGACACCCAGTGCATGGAGGGTATGGAAATGCTTCCTTGGGTTGTTCCATCTCAGTGGTGATTGATCTACCACCTTTTAGTATAACATCCTCATACAGCTTGGAGCTCTTTAGGGGAAAGATTTAATTTCAGTTTACATTCTAGATAGAAAGGAAAGTAAAAAGGCTGTGAAACCAAGACATGAGGCACATTACATCTGCAATGATTTATCGCTGTATTTCTGGAGAACATCAGGCAGATAGCTAACAGACAGTGAGTGAAATGGGGGGGAATCGGGCATGGAGTTCATGGACTTGAAGCTGAAGAGAGGAGCTACTGGAAAGTGGCCTATATCAGTAGACCCCTCTCTCTTGACTATCACAGTGATCTCCCAGACAGTCCTTTCAGGCCTCCCTGCCTCCTTGCAAACTCTTCTCCAAACACGCCTGTACATTTCCTTCAGAGACCTTGCTCTCTGCTTTATAACTGGACCACCAGCCCATGTGCATCACCCACGGCTGTATTTCCCTTCCCAAGATATACATTTGCCTTGTCTGACACCTTCTACAGCTACAAGGGCTCCACACCAAATAAGGAGCCGGTCAAGACTTCAGGTACAGGAGAGAGAGTTTCTTGAGGACAGGTAACCTTTGGCACCTTTGCAATCAATCACCTCCCAGTCTGTAGGAACTCATTGTACATAGCAACATAATCTTCTGCCTCCAAATTCTCACACATTCTAAATCTAGAGTAATTGTGCTATTTCAAGAAAGGTGATTTATTCCATGCAGAAAGTGATGGATTGATCTTCATACTTCTGTAAGTCTTCTGATGAAAAAAAAATTTACTCATTAGAACAGTTTCTTTAACCAGGACATATCCTGATTTAGATTTGTGGAAAATCATTTCGGATATGGAGGTCAACATACTGGGACATTGTCCCCTCCTCATCTTTCAGATTTAATTGTATGACTCAGCTCACAGGTAACAGAAAACTTGAAAGTCTGGCAGGATGGAAAGAAGCCCCACCTGCTGTCCACCTGGGCCTGGGCTGCTTGAGGCTAGCCTCTCAGCTGACAGAGGCTGGACTGGCAAGATACATAGTGTCCCTTATGTACACTCTGTAGCTCCTAACTACTGGAGAGTAGGGCAGATGTGTGAGCCATAGGTTTCCCCAGTGCTGCATGGGAAGAAGGAAGGAAGGAGGGAAGGAAGGAAGGAAGGTAGGGAGGAAGGAAGAGAGGAAGGGAGGAAGGAAGGAAGGGAGGAAGGGAGGAAGGAAGGAAGGAAGGGAGGAAGGGAAGAAGGGAGGAAGGAAGAAAGGAAGGAAGGAAGGAAGGAAGGAAAGGAGGAAGGGAGGAAGGAAGAGAGGGATGAAGGAAGGAAGGGAGGAAGGAAGGAATGAAGGAAGAGAGGAAGGGAGGGAGGAAGGGGGAAGGAAGGAAGGAAGCAAGGAAGGGAGGGAGGGAGGAAGGGAGGAAGGAAGGGAGGAATGGAGGGAGGAAGGAAGAGAGGAAGGGAGGAAGAAAGGAAGTGAGGAAGGGAGGGAGGAAGGGAGGAAGGAAGGAAGGGAGAGAGGGAAGGAGGAAGGAAGGAAGGGAGGGAGGGAGGAATGGAGGGAGGAAAAAAGGAAGGAAGGAAAGAAGGAGGGAGGGAGGGAGGGAGGGAGGAAGGGAGGAAGAAAGGAAGCAAGGAAGGAAGGAGGGAGGAAGGAAGGAAAGAAGGAAGGAAGGGAGGAAGGAAGGAAGGGAGGAAGGAAGGAAGGAAGAAAGGGAGGGAGGAAGGAAGGAAGGAAGGAAGGTGGGAGGGAGGAATGAGAGAGAGAGAAGGAGAAAGAGAGGAAGAAGGAGGAAGAAGAGGAGGGGAGGGGGGAGAGGGGAGGATGTATGGTTGCCATGGCAGTCCTCATACACCAATTCTTAAAACACAGGACTTTTACTCTAAGGCCTGGTTTTTAAAAACATCTTCCCTTATGTTTTCTTTCTAGACATTTGCCTTGAAGAGGACAGGACAATGGTTCCATGATGTGACAGCTTTCCAGGGGTCTCTGGCTGAGTCATGCAGCAGGTGAACTATGAGTGTCTCCCCTAGGGTATGAGCCCATCTTCTAATGTCTAGCTTCCGTTCTGTCAACTTGAGACCTTGCCTCCGTGACTGTTTTCTTCTAGGCCACGCCTTCCCTTTTTAGGAAGAAGATTGTCTGAGAAAGAATATGCTCATGTGAACCTCAGAGTAGTAACATGCTTGAAAAAATCTGTTTCAAGAAATGTGCTTTCCAATTACATTCTAAAGGTCCTGCTTAGTGATAGCTGTTGCTGGTTGTTACTGGGATAATTCTGATAAGGATCAAATTCACCTAGGATGGTTCTCAGCCAACTTCAAGCAAATACACTGTAGGTCTTCCCTTTGCCCTCTCGACAGCACAGTCTTGGTGATTCTTTGTGAATGGGCAGCTGCCTCCAGGCTGACCCTGCAGAGACCAGGGTGCTTGGGGACAGGTACTGAAGCCAGGGGAGGAGACAGCCATCGTCCTCGGCCTCATCCCTCTTCCTCTTGCTAGAGAGCTTAGGACATTTGTGTTCCTTTCAGAAGCAGGTGGGAGAGAAATGGAAGGAGTCAGAGAAGAAAAACCACCAGCAACAAGGTCTTCCCACCTGGCTCTGGGCCATGATGGAAGAGGACCTGTAGAACTGACCGTGAGAAAGCATTGGCCTGGTTTTGATTCCATGTTCCTTTAATTCCAGGTATATTGATGAGTAGCAAGACAGTACTGGGTACCAGGGGGAAGTGGAGGAATGGTGCCAGCTAAGGAGTTCAACACAGCCTATTCAAAAAGAGAGAATAGTACCTCCTCTTTATCCTCTCCTTCATAAAAGCACCAGAAGATGAAGTAGTGAGAACGGCAGGGGGAGGAGGGGAGAACCATTATTCTGGGATCACAGGAGGGAAGCCAGGGATGTCCAGCTCACACCACCTGCAAAGGTCACTGCCCTTGATTCTTCCATTTGAAACGCAGAGGGGACATGATAAAAATTGAGATGATCCTGGAGTCAATGAAGACACTGACCAAACCACCAAAAGAGATTCCACTTAAAACTTGCCTCACTCTCTAGCAATTGTGGTAGACTGAGGCCCATTGAGACTGGAGTGTGATTTCTGTGCAGAAATGAAAAATAAATGTTTACTGCCTGTTTGGGGTTATTAAAAGTCTCCTGGCATTTGAGAAGAGTTGGGGTTAAATTCCATTTACTATTTTACTGGTGGCATTTAGGAGTTAATTTAAAGACTCTTTGGAATCCACTATTAGGCAACTTGGACTGCATTAACAATTATATGAGTGCCGAATTTTTTTTTTTTTTTTTTTGCGGTACGCTGGCCTCTCACTGTTGTGGCCTCTCCCATTGCGGAGCACAGGCTCCGGACGCGCAGGCTCAGCGGCCATGGCTCACGGGCCCAGCCGCTCCGCAGCACGTGGGATCTTCCCGGACCGGGGCACGAACCCGTGTCCCCTGCATCGACAGGCGGACTCTCAACCACTGCGCCACCGGGGAAGCCCCCATGAGTGCCGATATTTTAGACACATATGCTATGTTTGCCTTTACTCTGGACTGATTTAGGTAATGAGGGTGAACTAAATCACCAGGTTGACATTCCAATTCATTGCCTGCTGTGGAGGGATCCTGTGAGTTCCAGAACCTGTAGCTGCTATTATTGTCTGATCTGCGGCATGGACTACAGTGGATATTTGCCCAAACTCATAAAAATTTCTCTGCAAGGTCTAATGAATGTCTCTGGTATTTGTAACATAATCATCAAAATGAATTGTTGCTCTGGTGGTAGAATGAATACACAAGGGGTGATTAATCCACTTGCAGAAACCCTGAAATGAAGATAAAGCACACAATAACAGCCACCCTTAATATTAACCCCGGGGGGACTCTGTTATTAATTGGTCTGGATTTGAGCACAGCTTCTGATCAACTGGCAGAGTTTTAAGCTTACACCCTCCAGAGCTGCTCATTCAACTCTGAGAACTGTGAATTACATGTTGAACAAATGTCAGGGAAGGCCCTTTTCAGAGCTCATCCTAGGATATTTCATCTACATCCATACCTGGTAATAAAGAAGTGCAGTTGGGTACCTGACTGAGCCCAGGTCTGGAGAAAATTTGCCTTCAATTTGTCATAGAAGAGGGATGAAGGGAGAGCTCTGTGCTGCAGAGTAAATAGGGTTTTGAATCTATACCTTGGTCACTGAGGCCAAGTAAGCATTCTTAGGGGAGGAGGGGAAAAGGATCTTATAAATGAAAATAATGGATTCAAACATCAGGATGGTAAACTGGCCTGCAATGTTGATCTTGGCAGGGCTCCTTAAATATTTGGACTTCAAGGACTTATAACAATGAAAATATACATATATGTTCCCCAAGTGTAAACAAAATCCAAGAGGTTCATGTACCCCCTAATACGCACCCTCTGATTCTTAGGTAAGAGCCCCCAATTTAGACGCTTTCACAGTAACTAGTGACTCTTCTTCTGTAACCTTCTCTACACCTGCTATGATTGGTTTATTGCCTGGCTTTCTTGGTGGTCTAGAATCTCCCTGAAGTCAGGAGCCACGTACATCTTCATTGCTGAAACCCCAGTCTATAAAACAAGGTCTGGGACACAGGTAGAACTAAATAAATATTTATGAAATTAAAAAGAAGAATTCTCAACTACTGAATGTTTAATGTTCTAATCCAACTCTAAATAACGGTAAGTAAAAAAATGGAGAAAAATTTTCCAAAATTAGGAGAACACTGATTTTTCCTGGGCCTCCAGTCTGCATCGCCAACCTTTTATTGTATGTGATTGACTTAATGATAATGGATTTGTGGAAAGCAGTGTTTGTGATTATGTTCGATTCACTTAGTTCTCTAAATCAGCGCTGCTCCAACTTTAGCCCACATGGGAGTCACCTGGAGAGGCTGTGAAAACTCAGATTGCTAGGCTCCATCCTTAGATACTCTGATTCTGGAGGACTCACTTGGGAACTGAAATTTTCTGCATTTTTAATAATATCCAGGTGATGCTGATGCTGCTGGTCCATGGACCACACTTTGAGAAGCAAGATTCTAAAAACCCTGTGAAGTGATTCTAATGATCCCATTTTCCATATAAGGAATTTTGAAAGTCAGATCAGCCCCAGATAAACAGAGCTAGAATCCTGAAGGCAGATTTTTAGACTCCAGTTTCTGTTTCTGTGCTATTATATCATGATGCCGCTCCACACATGGGCCAGAATAACATCCTTATCACATCTCCGCTTCAGATTCCTCATGGGATTTTGCTTCAGGAGATATGACTACAAAGTAATTAAGTTCTTAATTTGTTTTACTATATAAGTACTGTCATAACAGCATTAATCAAATTTTTCAGGAAGAAAAGTCTCCTCTAATCCCTTCATTTTATCAGAGGATTCTTTTTGCAATTTTGTCATAAGCATGCTAATTTTTAAAAAGCTGGGATCATGGTGAATGTAAAATTTGTGTTCGGTTTCTACTTGACAGATTGTGCATTTTTTTATTGTTACATTGTTTTTATTTTAATTGATGGTTAAGTGAATATACTAAAATGTAGGTGTGCAACTGAGTGTCATCCCTTCAATGTAGCCACCATGAGAGGCTTTAAGTCTACTCCATTGCAAGGGAGTTGCTCAAATATGCTTGGGATGACTCTTTTGGAAACATTCTCTGAACTAGCTTTTTTTTTTTTTTTGAGTTTTTATGTTTTTCTTTCAAGTAAAGTATAGTTGATTTACAATGTTGTGTTAATTTCTGCTGTACAGCAAATGATTCAGTTTTATATATATATATATATA